>NC_056002.1:2659973-3259973 GCF_018446385.1 Zingiber officinale | reverse complement strand
AAAGCTTAAAGAGAATCTATCTGACACGAGCTCTGCAGCTTCTCAAAGTTGACTTTATGAGTTGACTTTCGATCGCCAGTTGATATGCTTTTGTTCTTAGATAATAAAAAAGAGTTATCTTGTCATTTTAAGTTTATCCGTGGAGCAATTTACATTATCGATTCAAAATTTAATTTTGATTTTTTTTTATGTCAAAATATCGAGAAGGATCGTTGTCGTTTATCTTTACTCAGAAAAGTATTCCGAAATTCATTGCTGTCAAAAATGCGTGTGGATAGGTGTGGTTGGAGAAGCGGTACTTGGGATCGCAGCACACGTCGGAGTGGTTCAACACCGCCGGCAGAAACGTCAAGACCGGCCTCATCGCCAGCGTCATCGTCTCCCAGGCACCGATCCTATTGCCCTGCTCATTCTGTTCTGAATAAATTCTTTCCTTGTTTCAAGATTAAAATTGCGTGTTCGATTCTCTACGAGCAGTGGACTTGGGCTGCCACCATTCTCCAGAGCTCCAACGTCGCCTGGGAGTATGGAGTCAGCGGCCCCTTCTGGTACGCCAGCGGCGCTACCATTCAGGTGCTTTTATTCGGCGTCATGGCCATAGAGATCAAGAGAAAGGCGCCTAGGGCTCACACTGTTTGTGAAATTGCCAAAGCGAGGTATGCCTTAACCCACGTTTCTTGTTTAGCAACCAACTGATTGCAGATGCTTAAGCAATTGCATTGTTTGTTTACTTTGTGGGCGCAGATGGGGGACTGCTGCCCACATCGTGTTTCTGGTTTTCTGCTTCATGACAAACATAATCGTGACGGCCATGCTGCTGCTCGGTGGTTCTGCGGTCGTCAACGCACTCACTGGCATGAATATCTATGCTGCGAGCTTTCTCATCCCTCTTGGAGTGATTGTTTATACGTTAGCAGGAGGGTTGAAGGCTACCTTCTTGGCCAGTTACATTCACTCTGTCGTAGGTAATTAATCTAGTTAAGCAAGATCATGTTCATCATTATCAATCCATCATTTTTTTCCCACTGCCTTCTTTAATAAAATGTGTCCCACAAAACTCTTGTTGTCTGCTTAACTTCTATCAGAAAATGCATATATAAACCTCTTTGTAGGATTCAGTGTCGCTCGGAAGAATATCTATGAAACACATAAAAGGCAAACACAAGTGGCTTCAATGCTTATGAGAACGTTGGTAGGAAAAAGGAAAAAGCATTATGCAATGTGCATATTTGTAACTCAAGTCTCCTTATATCTCATCTCTGCATTTCACTACATGTCATGACTCTACGAGATGTTCTTTAAGTGAAGTAAATTATGTTGTTGGCCCTAATCGAAGATGTAACTAAACCTACTACAATAACTCAATCTAAGTGAGACCATGAGTAAATTCTTGCACTCTCAAGCTTGTGTGCTAATGGAACTCAAATATAACTCAAATAACCACAAGGTATAGTCATATTGTTTGCACCTTCAAGTCAATGAATCAATTCTCTTATTTAGAAAATTCATGATCTTCACATTTTGTTACTTAGACTTCCTCAATACTAAATAAAAAATATAATGCTCAATGCCAAGTGATTCCTATATAAGTCTTGGTGTTTGTATTTCACCACGTATCACCATCAATTGGATTTGATTGTTATAACTGACATGACCGTATTGCTTTGTTTTTTAATAAGTGAATTTTGCTGCCGGGTCTTTGTGTTTGACCATATCAACTTTGTCATTTTGCTTTCTTGGTATATAAGAAGTTTTTACCTCTGATTGTTTTCCTGATCCTACATGTATATATATTCTGAGAATCTGCAAATACTTGTGATGTAGCTTTTTTCTTAGTATATCTTAATCTGGAAATTTGTTCAATGGCAGGAGAAGGTCCATGTACCCAACTCCAAATAGTTAGCTAATATCATTTGTTGATTTTGTTGTGGTCTAAAACTGGAAGTGTCTTCATCTTTTTCTTAAATGAGCCATGTTACACTTTGGAACATGTGATTTTGTTTATCGCAATGCTCACTATCTTTAACCTCATGTATGCAGTGCATGTTGTCTTGGTGATATTTGTTTACTTAGTCTATACAGCGAGTAGTCATCTTGGTAGCCCAAAAATTGTATACAACCATCTTATTAAGGTTGCTAGCGAATCAAGGGTATGCCAGGAGCCAATTTCTCATAGGGGTCAAGCTTGTGGACCTGTAAGTGGGAACTACAAAGGAACATACTTGACCATGTTAAGTTCAGATGGCTTTGTTTTTGGAATCATCAACATTGTTGGAAACTTTGGCACAGTGTTTGTAGACAATGTAAGTAATATTGTAAAACATTTCTGCTATACAATTTTTCTTGTCGATGTTAACCCTCTTTAGGTCTTTATTCTCTGTATTTGTTAACTTTATTTTATGACATTGATCATAACTGGCTTTCCCAATCCTACTATCCTAGTTATGCAGAAGTTGATAAGTATCAACAAAATCAGGACTTCTGAATTAATAAGAATATGAACTGGGACAAGACGATTCTCACTGCATGGGAAGTCCACTATTTAGTTTTCTAAGTAGAGATAAAAATCCAGACTCCTCATGTACCCTAAATTACATCTGGATTTTTAATATTTTTATGAAAAAAAGAAAATGGTTAGTAGTACATAAATGTAGATGACTCAAAAAATCTTTGGGTGCAAACCACTTAGGTAGACATTTGGCTGACTAAAACTCAAATGGTAGAAAATCTCTTTTGTTAAAGTCTAAGATTACTTCTAGCTTTACCATGCTGTAACAGGAATTTGGTACACCTCAAATTAACTGCCTTAGTTAGAAATGCTGCATGTATTATGTAGGTATATGCTAAACTGAACAGATTGTTTCCTTCCATATATAAACAAATTTCTCAATTCAATTGGATTTTTTTTGTTGAAAATATTAGTTATTATACAATTCCTTTTGGTGATGTTTAGTAATTGCTAGTTCCTTGATTCAAGTCATACAGTTTTGTGTTTTGAGTTTCATTAATATTATTGACAATCTAGTTCTCTTGGATACGATGTCAAAACATAACAAAAATATGGCTGAAAGCACCAATTTTTCTATCCTTATACAGGGATATTGGATGAGTGCCATAGCTGCAAGGCCATCATCTACCCACAAAGGATATTTGTTGGGTGGGCTTGTCTGGTTTGCTGTACCATTTTCTTTGGCGACATCATTAGGTTTAGGCGCATTGGCTCTTGATCTTCCATTAACAGAAACCGAAGCTGGGAAAGGCCTTGTACCTCCTGCCACTGCAATTGCCTTGATGGGGAAATCAGGATCTGTCCTCCTCCTTACTATGCTCTTTATGTAAGTTCTGAACTTTCGTTTAGTGTTCCTAATTATCAAATATTTGCAAGTTGGTGCGGGTTCTAGACATCTGCACCTAAAAAAAACACACATCTAAATTTTCCAATTCAGTTCAGTTCAAGTTTCAGGGTTTTAGATTTTTGAAGATGTCAAGGATTTCAGATTGTTTTGTACTAGTTTCAATACAAGTTCATAGAAGTAAAATATAAAGCATGATTCATAGGAAATGAAATTATAAAAACAATATTAGTATTAAAATTATAAAAAAAAAATGTAAAGGAAACCTATATTTATGGAGACTGTGCAATTAAATATAATTCTTACAATTTACAGTAAATTTCAGCACTTGTTATGTTTCAATTAAAAAGCACTACTATCAATAGGAAATAAACTAATCTTTCTCACTAAATATCATGCAACACAATGTAGCGAAACGAAATTGTCAACAATGAACAATGATCATTACTGACCAACCATTAATCATTTTAGTCAAGTTTGTATTTATTTTTTATGTTAGTTTAAAATGAAATATCTGCTATAGGTAACTTGACTGACCAACCATGAACTGTTGATTGATGGTTAATAGAGATACTTTAAAAAACATCAACACATGTTGCAGGGCTGTGACTTCTGCTGGCTCAGCAGAGTTAGTAGCTGTTTCTTCTTTATGCACATACGATATTTACCGAACTTACATAAATCCTAATGCCACCGGGAAGCAGATTCTCAAAGTGTCCAGAGTAGTAGTCCTTGCTTTTGGGTTATTCATGGGTGTTTTAGCTGTGATTTTGAACAAGGCTGGAGTTTCTCTTGGTTGGATGTATCTTGCCATGGGAGTAATTATTGGCTCAGCAGTCATGCCTATAGCTTTTATGCTTCTATGGAGAAAGGCAAATGCATTTGGTGCAATGCTCGGAACAATTATGGGTTGTATCTTGGGAATAGTTACTTGGTTAGCTGTGACAAGCATAGAGTATGGCCATGTAAACCTTGACACCACCGGTCGGAATGCTCCCATGCTCGCCGGCAACCTAGTAGCAATATTAACAGGAGGACTCATTCATGCTGTCTGTAGCATCTTCTGGCCCCAGGATTATGACTGGGGAACTACAAAGAAAATAACACTGGTTGAGAAAGTAAAAACTGATTTGCCAGATGAAGAGTTCAAGGAGGAAAAACTTTTGAGAGCAAAAGTTTGGATCGTGAAATGGGGCGCAGCTTTTACGGCGATCATCGTAATACTTTGGCCAGTTCTTTCACTTCCAGCAAGTAAGATTGTTACTCTTTTTTCCATCATGACTTTTATTGGTTGATTAGTATTCGCAAAGAAGCCAAAACTCATCTATGATATCATTTACTTGAAATTTTTTCATTATTTAAGTGTCAATGCAGTCTTATGAATTCCTTTCAGATAAGTGCATTCCCAGACTGTTCCTGAAATGTTGAGATATTTTCCTGATGCTTCTTTCTATATGCTGCAGTCTGTGGATGAAACTTTGCAACCCAGTTTTTAGATGTCTAATTTGTCATTGTTAGCTTGCAACATTCTTACTTTCATTATTTCTTTTGACGAAAAGGAACCCTACAATTCACAATGATACATGCTCATGACCTGAAACGAACTTCTCGTCTCTTTACAAAATGCAAAAAAATGCCAAAAAGATCACCAATCCTTTACAATGAACATAAAGTACTTGTCATTCGCGACGAAAATCTGTTTGATCTAATTATATTGTCTGTTCAATGTTATTTCAAATCTTGTGTAGGAAAGTTCAGCTTGGGTTACTTCACATTTTGGGCAATCGTTGCCGTCGCCTGGGGTTCTATTGCCTCCGCCTTAATCATAGTCTTACCGATACTGGAAAGCTGGAGGACAATTACATGCGTCTTGAGTGGCATGTTCACCAATGATGCTTTGATCGAAAAGGTCGATGAAATGAATTCCCGGCTGCGTGCCATCATGTTGGCAATGCCAGAAACCGAGAGACACTACTTACTAGAAAAGGGCACGGCCAAGAAACTTGATTCCTTTGAAGAGGCAACCGCCGGCGTCACGGGTGGTGGTTGCTGAACTGTGGCTGCTTGCTACGAGGAACTTCGCGACTCTGTGTCGTCTATTATGTGTTGTGTAAACTACTTAATAAAGGTGCATAATTTGTTGTAAGCTATGCTCTTGCTTTTCTCCTTCAGCTTTGTTCTGTTTCCAAGATTTTAATGGCAAAAATATTACTGTGTTTGACATAAGATTTATTTTGAAAATGGTGTAACACTTTCAGTGATTTGAATTGACCCCTATCTTCGATCAATTCTACCACAGGCACATGTTTCCTAAATTGTGGCATGATGCCCATGAATATTATATTGAGCATAAGAAAATATCAACTTAGCATTCTCTCTTGGTCGACTGTAAACTTGAACTATTATGAGAGGCAGTTTATACTTTATATTATGTTTTGTTAAAACTATCCACAACACATTGAGGCATCTGTTCAACAGGCTCACACTTTAGTTCCTCATCACGTCACCAATCATATTGAAAGTTTGCATTGAATTGTAAACAATACCAGGTTTGCAACAGAGTTCAGAAACAGATTGTGAGCTCCAAGCCAGGTTACAAAAGAGAAACAACACTAAACACTATTTATTTGGTGGATGCAAGGGAAGGCTAATAAGATTACCAATCACTACGGCAGCAGATGATACCACTCAAACAGAGTTTTATTCGGCTGCTGCAGCCTCTTCCAGCAATTGCTTGATCTTGGCGATGTAGTCGCTCATAGCTTCCTCCTGGGATTTGCCTGCAGGTAAGAAGAAGCTAGAAAATAAGCATACAAAACATTGATTTAGTGAAGAAAGATTTAATTTTGAGAGTAGCTCAAACTTTCAACTGCCTTCCAGGCATCCCACTTTGCTCTGTCCCTTTGGTTGAATATTCCAGGGCGACCTGCAAATCAATCTTAATTATTAAGATATTTTGAGATCTGATTCCAAACTAACTCAAAGTAGGCTTACGGCAATCTTGAACTTGGCAAGGGATTATTAACTAAGGAGTTTATACAACTATGATACCATTTTAGAACTTGTGAAATTTCATTCAAACTTAAAACAGAAGACAACTTAAGTAAGGAAGATTTTCTCTTTTCAATATTAAATGAATTGAAAGACTAAAGCATGGACTAAAGATATAAATTTGGATACCCCTAAAACATGAACTACAACTGTCATTAATATAACAGAGGTCCAATTATGCTTATAACTCGTGGTTATGAAGATTGTACGCTTTGTGGAGCAAGTTAAATAAGAGAATAATATACGCAAAATCTATCAAAAACGAATATATGATATTAAACAAGGATTCCAAAGATAATGTAGCAGGAAACGCGTACTAGTATTAATTGGCCCAACTGTTGCTTGCTTGTAGAGGCCATAGATGATCAGCAAACTCTCATTAGTAGTAGTATTAGGCAAAGTCCTGGCTTTTTCGGCATGTTCTTCGAACTCCTCCTGCAGCAAGTGTGATGCATTGACCAATATGAGCAAAGACGAGGCGAGATCTATCTCTTATCCTATTTGAGAAGAAAGATCGGCCTTCTGATGCAACGCAGACCATTCATCATGAAATTATTATTTCTCAAAAGAAACGATCCATACAAATCACCAAAAAAATAAAAGATCTGCATCGAGATGTATCATTCACTACCCAAACCGAAAATTTTCGATATCCCGGACGTCAAGATAAATCGTGATCTGATTGGAACGGGAGATATGATGAGATGATGGAGAAAGATATTGGCACCTTCAAGCCCATCGCCGCTGCTTTCTCCTCCTTTTTGCCGCTGTAGATCTGTTTGCTTCCTTCGCAAGAAGCCAGGGATGAGGCGGACTGATATACAGAGACGCCAAAGAGGAAGTTGCTTTGGTTTCACAGAAGCTGCGTGTCTTGGAACACAGAACAGCATCGATACGCAACGCTGTCGCATGCATGCCACGTGCGCATCAACCATTAGCTGACACTCGTTGGCCACGACAGTCTGGCATGTTTTCGTTGCAGATGGGCCTTAAATAAGTGAGTGCAGTGTGCACGTGCCGTCGTACGAGTATTTTGTTTGTTTTTTGATTGCATTTATGAATTACTTTTGCATTTTACCTTTTCTATTTTCAGTAACACAGCTATATATTATTGATAACTTTATATTTTATAAATAGTCATTTAATTAAATTAGAAGAATTTAATTAAATTTAGTTACTATTGGCTGTAGTAATTATGAATTGCCACAATTTAAAACATTTATAATAGTATTAAAATATTTTTTTATATTGTAATAGCTAATGAGTTAATTTTTATTTTATTTTATTTTCCAAATGTATTAAATCAGAGGGTGAAATGAACGGGAAACAAATTCTGGGGTGCAAAATGGAATTTTTCTTCAGCCTTTTTGTCGCGTTGGGAGTGACAGCGAGTGGGGGACTGAGGAGTGAGGGTGAAGGAAGGGTGACGGGGATAGATCTGTGCAAGGTTTCGATACATCGAAGATAGATCTGTGACTCTGTGGTCGTTACCTGCACGACGGGTTGATCGAAGGCCTTTCCGACCGTCCTCCTCCAGGTACATTTTACCAACATTTTCTTTTTTGATTTTGATTTTGTCTGTGAAATTGGTTGTTTTGTACATCATTCACAACGTTTTAGCAAGTTCTTTTTCTTTTCAGACTGCAGTTTCCGTTGGAAAATTAGCTCTCTCATATGAATTGCTTTACTATGATGCTTGATTGCTGCAGGCCTTAAATTTGAGAAGGATCGAAATGAAGAACAAGGATTCAAAGCCAGGCGTTAACCCTGACAAGAATTATAGGATTGCCCAAATTACCATAACGTTTTTATTCCTATGTGGATTTTCCTTCTATCTTGGAAGCATCTTTTGTTCTGAGAAAAACAGATACTTTAAGCGTGATGCTACTCCTGTAATCCAGTCCCACCATGATACAAGAGTAGCTCCTCTCAAAATTAAGAATGTAGAGTTCGCGGAGTGCAGTTTGGATTATCAAGATTATACGCCGTGCACGGATCCTAAGGTACGCAATTTATTGCCCGTCTCTAATGCTAGAATTGAGTGAAGGCCTTTTGTTAAAACTAAATAATCAATCTCAATTTAAATCCGGATAGAATGATTTTTATAGTGACAATGAAGGGGTTAGAGGAACTTATCTGGTCAATCTCTAGCTGTTGTGTTTTCTTTTAACAATTTGTGTTTATGATTTTGTTCAATTTTCTTTTCTCATATAATTTTCTAGAATGTTTTTCCCTTTGATAGCGTGTTATAGTAGGTTCTATGACTTTGCCACGGAAGCATATATTTTAGATACTTTACAAAGATTTATTCCATCTAATGTCAGTTAACTGCATCATAGTTGTCAATGTTATTTATGTTCTCTTCAAGCTTCTAGTTGTTTTACTGTCTACAAAGGAGGACATAATTATTTTGAGTGATTAGCTTGAAATGCTGCACTCTAATTTTACCATATATTTTCACAGAGGATGTTTTTTTTCCCTCTTATTTCCTTTTCAGAGATGGAAGAAATATGGTAAATATAGGCTTACTTTTATGGAACGGCATTGCCCACGAATGGTTGACAGGAAAGAATGTTTGGTTCCTCCTCCCGTTGGATATAAACCACCAATCCGATGGCCAAAGAGCAAAGGAGAATGTTGGTACAGGTACATCCTCTTTGCTATTCTGTGTGTCCATTTTCTCATATTCTACTTCTTTCAGTAAATGCAGTAGTGTTTGCTGATGGCCTTCATATTATCATGTCTTCAAAGATTAGCTTCTCTTTATTTTGTCCTTTAGGAATGTTCCTTATGATTGGATAAACAACGAAAAATCAAATCAACACTGGCTAAGGAAAGAAGGTGACAAATTCTTCTTTCCAGGTGGAGGTACCATGTTCCCAAATGGAGTTGGTGCATATGTAAAACTGATGCAAAATCTGATTCCTGGAATGAAGAATGGAACTGTCCGAACTGCCATTGATACTGGATGTGGTGTATGTACAACTAACTATTTAACTCATGGCCTAAATTATTGTACAGTTTTTCCTTTTTGTATTTGCTAGATTCACCATTTTCAGATATTTGCAGACAGTTAAACTTTTAGCTGTCTGAAATCCATTATTATGATGATTTCTCACTTTTCCGTAATTAATCGATGAACCAGATTTTTTTTTTTCACTCTTTATGTGTATGGAGTAGATGTATATGTAAGAGCATTTGGTTCTCCTTACTCCTAAGTTTGCTATCATCTTCTTTATTCCATTTCCAACTTTTCATTTGGGCATTGGGTTTTTAAGCCAAAGAATAATTTGATTCATTTGACTAGTTTGTCATAGTGTCCTGTATAAAATGCATATAGTGTCGCCGTGGACTTGAATTTTATTATACTTCCCAATCTAAGTTAGCTTACGAGACGATGTTCTGCTTAAATACATTTAATGCCTGTGTGTGCTATGAGTTCCAGTCTTTTGTTCAATTTCCCTAAATAGGTCGCGAGCTGGGGAGGCGATTTGCTAGATCATGGCATTTTAACTATTTCACTTGCACCTAGAGATAATCATGAGGCTCAAGTACAGTTTGCTCTTGAACGAGGTATTCCAGCAATCTTAGGCATCATTTCTACTCAGCGTCTTCCTTTTCCCTCAAATTCATTTGATATGGCTCACTGCTCCAGATGTCTTATCCCCTGGACAGAGTTCGGTGAGATTTCTCTACCTGCAACTGCTAAAGTTATTATCATACTATTTTTGTTTTCTATGTTTATCTTGAACTTCTTTAAACTTGAGTGAGACATGATAGTGAAGTGTCTGAAAGGATAAACTTGCATTTGTGTTTGAAGATTTGTACATTTCATGATGGTTTGATTATCATATCCTTGTAAAAAATGTAATATTTTAATGTATAATTTGTTAGGAGTCTGTGATTAAGTTGCTAGATGCTGCCTCACCTCCTTGACTATGAAACTCTTTTCACTCTCACTTTAGCTTGTAAACTAGGTCGCCCATGGACAAACATATTAGAAATACTGGTTGTTTATCTGAAGCTTTCATGGCTTGCATTGAAATTAGTTCACACATTTGAATAAATTATCTCGTTAATATTTATCAAACTTTTTTTTTTCCAAATAAGTGTCCCGTTGAAGGAGCTTTCAGGACTTTATTTATTAATTTTTGACATCGTGAGGGAATTTTTGTCATTGTATCACTGTTGTTATTCATCATCCCAGTTAATTCTGACCTAATTCAGGCTGCCTGAGTAAAATGAGCTCTCTTACATTTTAGAATCTATCAATCGCTTCACATTTGTTTATATCATTTTCCTCAGATGGTATTTATCTACTGGAAATACACCGAATACTTCGACCTGGAGGCTTCTGGGTGCTATCAGGTCCACCTATCAACTATGAGCACAGATGGCGAGGTTGGAACACAACTATTGAAGAACAGAGATCAGACTACAACAAATTAAAGAAGTCGTTGACTAGCATGTGCTTCAAACTATATAACCAAAAGGATGATATTTCTGTGTGGCAGAAGTCACTGGACCATAGCTGCTATAACAAAATTAATTCCTCATCCTCTCCGCCCAAGTGTGATGACAGCTCTGAGCCAGATTCAGGATGGTACACTCCACTGCGGCCGTGCCTGAATATTCCAAACCAAAAGTTTAAGTTGGGATTGAACTCTCTACCAAAATGGCCAAATCGATTGCGCCCAACCCCAGCACGGATTTCCACAGTGTACAATGGCAATCGTGGTGGGTTTAAGCATGATAACAACAAATGGAAGGCCAGGGTGAAACATTACAAGACATTGCTTCCTACTCTTGGAAGTGATCAAATTCGGAATGTTATGGATATGAACACACTGTATGGAGGGTTTGCGGCAACTCTCATTGGTTCTCCAGTATGGGTCATGAACATCATATCTTCTTACGGTTCAAATTCTCTTGGAATTGTCTATGATAGAGGATTAATCGGCACCTATCATGATTGGTTAGTAACAACTATGCACAGAACTTGGATTTCTGAGTGGCTATATGCCTATATATTTTATCAGCATCATTTAAGTGTTTCTCATACATCATAGTCTCGTGCATATTTTGTTTGGCAAGCTTGTCTCTCATCAAGTGAAATTTTGCTGAGTTCTTACACTTGCTATATGAAATTTGACCTGGATCAGTCAAAACCTTTCTTTTTTGTTTCTGCATATGTCCACCTTCGTCTCATTTTCTCATGGAGCTCTGGATGCTCAATTTTGACCATTGTAGCAAGAAAATACATGCTTTTAGTTTCTAGGAGCTCAAAATGGACTGCATTTTATTTTTACTGTGGTAGAAAGCTTAGAAAGAAAAATAAAATTGGTAAAATCTTGCTTTTAATCTTATTGATTATTTGCTCATTTCACTTTCACTTTTTCGAAATTCTCCATTTCTTGGAACTAACCTTAGAGCCTTTCACACATGTTTTGCTCATGTCACTAAGGGTAAACGATTAACATTGTTAAGTTAGTTAAGAATGATCACACAGCAAACAGGTGACATAATTTCATTGAAATTGAAAACTACCATGCCAGCATTTCATTAACTAATTAAACACTATTAATGATTGAGAGGTAAAATGACATGAGTTTCAAAACTCTTAGTGGGGAGTCATTTTGATGATCATAAACTCTAGGGGGGTATTTTGGCATTACCAAGTAAATTTATAGGATAAATTCATAAATGGAGGTAATCTACATATATTCAATGGCAATAGGATCAATGCCCATTCAACCATCTCCTGTTTGAACCAAACAAGCCCGACATGCAACATGTGGATTCTATCTATACACTTGATCAGATTGCAGTTTCTGTTATTTTACTTCTGTAATTCTAGATTGTCTCCAAAATAAAAAAGCATGATGTGCATCATCAATCTGTGGAAAACCTATTCAATCTACATGAGGCCATTCTGTAACCTGAAGGTGATCTCAATCATATATAGAATGCTTGTAGAAGATCCTTAACTGGATATCTTGTGACTTTTTGCATTTGAAGATTTTCTTTTCAAATAGTTAAGGTGTCAGGATGAAGTCCTAATTACTTTTGATATTTGTGCATTTTAGGTGTGAGCCATTCTCAACTTATCCTCGGACCTATGATCTCTTGCATTTGGATGGTCTGTTTACAGCCGAAAGTCACAGGTATAGTTCCATTACTTCTTTATTGTATTCTTTCTTATAGATAATGAGATTGCTCATCTTTTTCATTGGATATCCATGTCTGACGAAAACTATATTATGTATGTTACTTTCTATCTAGATGTGATTGTGTGATTCTATTCAAAAGGCTGAAAAATAGTTGGTATATGATTGCATAATACCCTCACTCTTAAGTGAGTCTATTATGTATCAAAAGTTCAGCTACTTTTCGACCAAAGATAAATACACTGGTCCATAGTCAGATCAAGATGGTATGATTGCCAATCTATCGACAACTCCCATCTAGACAGTTATGGACCTCTTTGAATTTATCTCACGTCTTTGATTCATTGTATCAAGGTTTTTTTGTCTTTCAAAAGCAAGGAGATTGTGAAGTTTAAATGGGATATATCAAAATGGCCTATTCAATTTACGACACACGCAAATACTCTTGTTCGTTAATTTGCTGTTGTGAACTTGGTCGATAAATATTTGGTTTTGTTAGAAACAATTATAGCTCTTTTCTTCTTACAAATTTTGAGACACTATCTCTTTACATGGATTGAAGTTGATATCTTGTTTTTTGCTGCATACAAACAGTTTATATGATCGGAAAGGTATTTGTTTTGCACTCCTCTTGCCAATTTCACCAATTCGCCACAGCAGCTGCAAGTTATTTTCTATATTATATATATCACTTTTTTTTCTTCTTCTTCAATTTTACAGATGTGAAATGAAATATGTGCTCCTTGAGATGGACCGCATACTTCGTCCAATGGGGTATGCAATAGTTCGTGAATCGTACTATTTTATCGATGCAATAGCGACCATCGCCAAGGGGATGAGATGGGATTGTGAAGAACATGTCACCGAGTACAACATAGCCAAGGAGAAGATACTAATATGCCAGAAGAGACTTTGGTATGCCAGTGATCAATGAGCAGGATTTTGGAAAGGTTTATTAGATTCAGACGAATTCCCACGTCAAGCAGAGATTTTCTTGGTGCGTAGTTATACATGCCAATGTCAAGCAGAGGTTCTAGTTCATTTAACTGGGAGAGATTACCGGCCAGTCAAAGTTTCGGAAATTCGGATATTCATATGTATTCTCAGGAACCTAGCTGTAGTATGTATGCATCAGGTTATTGTAGGAGCGAGTTTCAGGTTCATGCTCAACTTATTTCATTCTGCATTACCAAATCAACTTGCAGGAGTTAACAGTGCGCCAAACCAGCTTAACAAAAAAAAAATATACAAAAATAGGGAAAAAATTACATAAAATAAAGAAACGGCATTGAAATATTAAAGCCATCTTTAATGCTGTTTTATGATGCCACGTCGCTATTTTTTTAGTGAGTTAATATTCAAATAAGTCATCATCAGTCATTGCTACTGCTACTAGAGTTTTCCTTGGAATAAAATTAGACGGTTTTGCGATTCTTGATCCGCTTCTTTCAATTCCATCCTTTCTCTTCATTACACGTGTGTGGTTCCGTTTCGACGTGTCAGCAAGTGATGGCCCGAGAATGGATTATTTAAAACGGCCCCAGTTTCGAATCCCTCGGAAAACATGGACGGCGATACGTGGCAACAGTGGAAAAGGAAACGTTATTGCCGCTTTCGTTTCTTTAATACTATAAATTATCGCCTCCTTCCTTCTCCGACTCCGTAACATCCTCGGCAAACCGAGCGATCGGCTACGCGTGGACACGGAGAGAGGGAGAGGGAGAGGGAGAGAGAGAGAGAGAGAGAGAGAGAGAGAGAGGGAACGAGGCGGAGAGCGATGGGCGCCAATGGGCAGGAGGCGTTGTTGAGGAAGGTGTTGGGCATGGGGTTCCTGGTCCAGGGCTTCCGGTGCTTCCCGTGGCTTGGCGTGAACTACTTTCTCATAGACGGGCTCGGCGTCGCCGCCTCGTCGCTTCAGATCCTTCAGAACTCCGCCAACCTCCCCATGGTGGCCAAGCCCCTCATCGGCATCCTTTCCGATGCCATCAGCATCAACGGCCAGCACCGCCTCCCCTACGTGGCCATCGGAGGTACCTCCTCTTTGCTTTCTCTTTTTTCGTCATCCCCTTTTCATTGGGAATCGCGGATCCCTTGTTCCTACGGACCGAGTGAGCTGCATAGAGCTAGAGGTCGGTGTCGGTTTCGTTAAGCGTTGCTTGTCTTTTGACTTTTTTTTGGTGGAGCTAATGTGTTCTAGGGCGATGTTTAACGTTTTATGTGACGAGTGGAATCCGGTGGAATGTCCCTTTCCCCTGCCCTTTACGTTTCTAGTCACGTATCCTGATAGTGTCTCAAAGAATCGACTGAATCTGATCAGAGAAGACCAATTCTGGATTCTTCAAATTCAGAATGGAATCATGGAAAAAATGAAATTGAATTAGGGACCATTGGTTGATTCCATTCTTCAATTCACTAAAAGGACTTAAGCAAAAAAAAAAAAGTTAACACCCTAAATTAAGGCACGAGGAAGAGGAAACAAAAAGGAGTCAAATCAGAAGAAGATGAAGAAGCACTCGAGTTCCTATGAAAGAGAACTCACTTCAATAATTATGATTCTATGAATATGATACCATGAAAGTAGAGCTGAATGAAGATTTTATATGAATCATCTACTTGAGCATATACAGTATATCTCACGAAATTGGTTATTGAATCTTGTTTGATGTGCAAGGCAATTTGTTTTGAACTCTACTTGGACTATATGTTATGCATATTAATAGTTTGCCCTACCTTCTTTTTTCTTAATGTATATAATTCGGTTGAAATGCAATGTACTTGCCACTTTGTATGAATTATGATCTTTGTTTTTTTGGAGGGATTAAAAAAGGAAGAACTAGAAATTTAGTGTTCCACAATGGTCGGTGAGTTTAGAGTTTTGCCTTTGCTTTGGGAAGTCGAATTGGCATGTTCTTGACTCTCTTCTTTTCTTTTCCTGGAAAAAGTAAAGAAAATTTAATGTATTCTAAAATTTAAGAAACTGACTTTTTCATTGAGTTCGCTAAAAATTCTGTCCACTTCTTCACTTTTGAAAATCTTCATCCCATTGTTTCATTTCTTCTAGATTTACGCTGACATTTCTTCTTAAAAAATAATGATTGTACCTTTGTTTTATGCGGCCACATAGGATTATACAATGATAACTGCATTGCAATCGCTAATCACCGTCTTAAGGATTATGCAAAACATATTTGAACAAAAGTTTAACTTGTTAAAGTTCAAGCTAATATTGATTTGATTAAAAACTGTTTTACCCAAACAGACCTACAGGAAGCACAATTCTCGTATTGCTTGAATCACTATGTATATATGTATATATATGGACAGCATATGCACTGGTACCTGTGGGTATGCAATTAAGTATCATTTACTTTCTGAAACTCTGATATGTCTTGGTGAAATCTGCTCTCTTGTACTGTTCCAGATTCTGTAGATGTGCTCCATTGTTCATTTAAATCTGTTTGTAAAAGGGAGCAGAGATTTGTTCCTCTTAAGATATAGAGGTAATCTTCATATAGCTTGAATTATTTTGAAAGAAGTCCAATTTTCACCAAATGTCAAAACCAACTCTCTTTGCAAAATCCATGCTTCTCAAGTGTAGTACTGTTTTTGTATGATTATACCCTAGCTAAACTATACAAAAGATGTTTTCAATTCCATTATCTTTGAGTTGTATATTTTGCTTTGTGTTGTTGATCTATTTCCCAACTACACTTCCATCTACAGCACTTTTGCAGGTACTCTCATGGATTGCAATTGCTACGTTACCTGCAACATACCTCTCTATTCCCATCCTCACTCTCTTTCTCCTCCTTGGAAACCTTGGAGCCTCTATAGCTGAGGTTGCCAACGATGCCATTGTTGCTGAGGCTGGAAAGCAACCACATACTCCATCAGAATCTGGTCAGCTTCAGTCCTTCGTTCATATGATTGGCTCTATTGGAGGCGGTCTTGGAAATCTCCTTGGTGGCCTTGCCCTCAGTCACGTCCCTCCAAAAACTATGTTCCTCTTCTTTGCGGTCCTACTGGTTATCCAATACTTGTTGACGATCAGCGTCTCCGAGAGTTCGCTTAACCTTCCCAAGAAGATAAGCCATCAATCAAAATCAACTAGCATCTGGAACCAGATATCAGAATTAGGCGTTGCTCTTCACAAGCCAGAAATTTATCATTCCATCATGTGGTTTTCAACATCTTATGCTATTGTCCCGCTGTTGAATGGCACTATGTTCTTCTACCAGACTCAGTACCTAAATCTCCCGTCCTCGGTCATTGGCTTCTCCAAGGTCTTTGGTCAAGTCGCATTGCTCACCTGGAGTATCGCCTATAACAAGCAATTCAAGAAGTTCCCTGCAAAGAAAATTTTATTCGCCTTGCAGTCCACTGTCGCTATGTTCATGGTATCCGATGTCTTTTTCGTCAAAGGGACTTACCGAGCTATGGGGATTCCAGACTCGGTGTACGTGGTGATCTTCTCAGGATTATCTGAAGCTTTGCTCTTCTTCAAGATTCTTCCTAGTAGCGTGCTCATGGCAGCTATGTGCCCGGCTGGGTGTGAAGCGTCAGTCATGGCATTTCTGATGTCAGCAATAGCGCTTGCTAACATAATCAGTGGCTACTTCGGGGTGGCTCTTGCTGCATCAGTTGGAGTATCTGCTGCTGATAATTTCTCATATTTTCCGGTTGCAATCCTAATACAAGCCTTTTGCACGCTGCTGCCTCTCTGTTTGATATCGTGGGTCCCAGATGTCAGCAGGCCTGTGAAGAAAGAAGATTAGACTAAAATTTTTTTGTAAATTATTTTCATAGAATATATCGGTTTTTTCATTAAAAAAACTTAATTGAGGTTGACCAAGTGTTGACCAAGTGACATTTGAATTAAATTGTTTTTCCTCTCTTTTTTTCACTTTATTTTCTTTTTTTGTTGTATTAATTGTGATTTTGCTGTTTGATTTCCTTGTCCATTTACGATAATTAAATGAAGTGATATAATATGTTTTTTCTCTAGTTGATTTATGAAGCGTTGCATAACGTCTAAATTTACTTAATATTTCTAAATAATAAGACTTATTGGCATCTAAACACATTCAATTGAATGAGAACTTGTCCCAAGTTGATATTTAGTTGTAGATGGTCTATTATATAAGAATAGGGATCGAATTATTGGGAGAATAATCTTAAGAGAATTTGGGAAGTCACCTTTTGTCACATAAAACTTCTTTTTCACTTCATTGCTCTCTTTAACATCTCTACTTTAAAGTTTCAACACATCCTTTTGATTCTTTTGTAAAAGTTTGGCTTTTGACTGCTTTCATACTTCAAATTTGTGCCAGTTTATCCTTTTCGTTATATATTTTTATTTACATTATTATTATTATAATACATTCCTTGATGCCGACTCAGCAACGGAATTTATGCTTGTCGTGCACTGCGACAAGAGCAGCGCGTCGGCGGCACAGTTCGTTCTTTCCCACCGACGCTCCTGTCCACGTAGAGACAGCTAGCGGTGGCCCCAAGGCACTAAATCCAGGCCCCACATTTTTAATATCATTATTTACCAACTTATATTTTTTTCCATGCAAAAAAATTTCATTAAATCAGGGTTGGTTAATGAACAAAATTTTTTCCATAAATTTGATATTTACTTTCATAAGAACTCATATACATATAAAATACATGTTTAATTCATTTTTTAAAATATTTATGAAAACACATGAAGAACAACATTTATAAATATTTATAACAAAATATGTTTAAAAGAAAAGAAATAGTTTAAATTGCATTGGTTTACTTTCACTCCATTTCATTTCTTTCTCTTGCTTATTTGGACGGAATCTGCTTAAATTTTATTCATTCCATTTTAATCTTAATTAATTACATGATAAAAAATATATATATGACAAAACAGGAATCCAACAGCTCAAACTTTTCTATTTATTTATTTGTTTAAGAAACTGGCACAGACTTAGCTAGTAACGCTGGATTAGCCTTTAAATCGCGTTCCTTGGAGAGAAGAATCTCTGCGCACAACTTGAAACTCGAAGATCTCTTTCTTTCTTCCACGTCCCAAACTTTCTTTCTTATCCTTGAGGTTTGAGCATCCACCCACAGTTTTCTGCAGCGTTTTTCTCTGTTTCTGGAGCTCACAAATTTTAGTAACACTGCAGAATGTTTAGTGCTAATTCAAGAGCATGGATCCATCCTTTGCTCTGCTTAATCTTCTCACTGGTCTCTCTGGACGTGGATGGAGGTCCTGTGCCAATGACTATCCTGCAAAGTGCAGTGGCTAAAGGAGCAGGTCTCTTTGTTCATCATCATCATCATCATCATCATCAGTCTTCACTTTCATCTTTCAACAAATCAATCGGTTTCATGCTTCTTTATCTTCCAGTTGGTTTTTCTTGCACAAATTTTATTTTATTTTGCAGTATGTCTGGATGGAAGCCCCCCAGCTTATCATTTTTCTCCAGGTTTTGGCTCTGGTGTGAATAATTGGTTGGTTCACATGGAGGTCTGATCCCTTTTCATCTTCTTGCATCTTGAGCAGTATTGCTATCTTTAACAAAGAAACATATGTAAAAAGTCATGTTCAATCCCTCCTGAGAAGTGTCAACTCCTCCCAAAATATGTTGTAGCATTGATTACTAACCTAGAATTTATTTGGCACTCAGTTATAGCTACACCTGTTGAGTCCATTAGGCTGTGGAACCTAATGAAAATTAAGTATAACAATTTTACATATTGCTCTGACTCTACTCTGAGCCTTTTCGAGCTTTTATCAACATTGTGCTTTGCCTTTACTAAATCGTGCACCATTAATACCTTTTTAACTTTAAACTACCTAATTTCATACATTTTATATATATTTTCTTCCATATTCAGGGAGGAGGATGGTGCAGGAACGTTGAGGAATGTGTAGAACGAAAAGGCAATTTCAGAGGCTCCTCCAAGTATATGAAGCCACTCTCATTCTCTGGAATTCTTGGAGATAATCAGAAAGCCAATCCTGGTATGGAGTTTCGATAACTTTATGGATGTAATAATACAATATAAGTATGAATCCAAAGTATGTATCTCTATTTTATTGCTCTTCAAAATTAATCTTTTTTCTGCTCAAGCTTAAATAACTTCAGTGTGCTCTTCTTGTTCTTCACTGCATGGCATACTTGCAGACTTCTACAACTGGAATAGGATCAAGATTCGGTACTGTGATGGTTCTTCTTTTACTGGGGATGTGGAAGCTGTTAATCCAGTAATCTCCTCAACCCATAACATCATTATGGATGAGATTTAGTGATAATTTTCTGACGTAATTAAATTTTTGTCAGGCCACAAATCTTCACTATAGAGGAGGCAGGGTTTGGCGTGCCATTATCGACGATCTGTTAGCAAAGGGGATGAACAGAGCACAAAATGTATCCACTTTAAAGTTGTGCAGGTTTGTAATGCAAACTCCTGTTCCAATACTTCTGAACTCTTGTAGGCACTGCTTTCTGGCTGTTCAGCTGGTGGATTGGCATCCATTCTGCACTGTGACAACTTCCGCAATCTCCTACCGGCAAGCGCGAAAGTGAAGTGCTTTTCGGATGCCGGCTACTTCATCGATGCGTAAGTTCGATCATCGTTGAGTGTTCTAGCATTACATGCCATGCTAAATGAACCACAATTGCTTCTGATAGGAAAGATATCTCTGGAGCAGACTCTATCAAGTCCTTCTTCACTAATGTTGTCAACCTTCATGTATGTTGAGGAAGAGTAATCTGATGCAACTGTTTCCAGGGAAGATGTGTGTTAATTGTCTGTCTGTGTCTTCTTAGGGATCAGCCAAGAATTTGCCTTCTTCTTGCACTTCAAGGCTACCACAAAGCATGGTGAGAAGTATTTCTTTGGCTTATCGATCGATCGATCATTCGTTGTAGCATTTCATCTGAACAAGTCTTGCACATTGCAAGTGCAGTGTTTTTTCCCACAGCATGTGGTGCCTACGATGAGGACACCTTTGTTCATACTCAATGCTGCATATGATGCATGGCAGGTAACAAATCCATGGCATTGCTTGCTCCGTTTGCTATCTAGTTTGTAATGGTGCACATTTCAGATCAGGAATATTTTAGCTCCGAGTTCTGCCGATAGCGGTAAAGCTTGGACAGAGTGCAAGCTTGACATCAAGCGTTGTTCTTCGTCTCAACTACAGACATTGCAAGGTGAGCAGTTTCTAGTCACTTTTAGCTGCAAAAAAGGTTCAACTGATGCCTGCTTGTTAAAATCCAGGTTACAGGTCGCAGTTCTTGCAAGCATTGCCAGCCAGCAGCTCTACAGGCATGTTCATACTCTCCTGCCATGCTCATTGCCAGTCGGGAGATCAAACTACATGGCAAGCAGCTGATTCTCCAGTGATCGATAAGACTGTAAGCTCAAAACTTAGTCATTATGAACTACTAGTCCATAATGGAATCGAATTCAACTCTTCGCAGAGAATTGCCCAAGCTGTTGGAGATTGGTACTATGGCCGGAGTGCTGTCAGGAAGATTGACTGCCCGTACCCATGCAATTCTTCGTGCCGAAACATTGATAATGAATGAAACTGAACTCCTCCCCTCATTCATCATCGTCCTCGAAGAGCCTTAGCTCCGCTTTGCAATAACGTTTAAGTTGGTGTGCTTTGTTTGAAGAAAAGGAACATGTTTCAATATTTGCATTTGTTGTATTTATCTAACATTGCCTTGATCAGAGTTGATCTTATGATAATTTAAGATATTTAGATTCACATAATGTGCAACGACAAACTTAATTCCATCGACTACAGAACTGTTGCCTCGCATTACATAAGAGCTCTTTGAAAACAAAAACAAAACAAGGGGAGGAAAGTCCCTACAAATGTTTGATCTCAATGCCAAGAGCATGATGTTACACAAGACTAATTAGATTGTTGATTTTCAAGAAAGATCACAAATAGCTACCTGCCAAACTTGTCGAATATCTGGGAAAACAGGAGCAATTGCTCCTAGGAGTAAGGTTCAGGGATGAAACAACTCTACTGAATTCAGTTGTTGATCTCTACATTGCTGTTGAGAATCACAGTACTGCTTGTACGCACAGCGGCATGGTCCTTGCCTAACCTGCAATTACAGAAAGTTGCACCTTTTTTTTAAGTTTTAACAAACATAAATCAAACTCTGAATGCGAAAGCTTCTTGCAGACTGTAAACACTGAGGAAGCATGTTTTATTGTTAGCATGCTTTACGGACACAAGTTAGTGTAATTGATCCTAAGTAGCTAGCAGGCAAGGATGGTTTAAGACATGATGTGTCTACAATCTACAACCTCTTGCACCATTATGAAACCACACCGATGAAGTTTTTATCTGAATGGATGAATGGATAAGAAAGCTCATATAATCTTATTTACAACTTGTTCCGTTCGTGTGACAAGTAATAGGAAAGTGGGGGATGCAACAAAAACAGACATGAAAAGCATAACAAAAATGATTCTTCTTAAAGTAAATCTTGATTGACATATAGTAGAACATTATTAATGAAAAGTTAAATGAAAATGACTACAATATGTATTCTGTCAATACTAAAGTGAAGTTTATAAAAGTTCAGAAATTTCATAGCGGATGGTATCTGGAACCAATCTCATGTTGCATACAAATGAGATGATCAAACAGGTAATAAATATATTCTACAGTTTGCCGAGAAAAAAAACATAAAAAAGACAACTAGTTCCAACAGATTTACATAAATGGAAAAAATAAATATAAGAAATAGAAGCAAGAAAAGGTATATTTGGATAAATAAGGCTAAAATTAGCATTGTTATTGAAAAAACAATTAGATGTGAAAAAGAAAACCACCTAAAGCAACTTTAAAAAGTATCTATTCTGTGTCTTCTTCAATATTACAAAATAATAAGCAGCAAATTGATTTAGGGAAAGTACTTGCTCCCTTTATCTATCCAAGTTAACATACAAGCATAACAAAACATGCACACAGACAAACTGAGGAAATTGATGAATTAGTATTCCTTTGAAATAAAACCTATTGTACAATAACATATCTACAAAATAAAGAAAGACTACTTGTCAAATCTCCTAAAAATCAGTAACTGCAGTCCATATTCTCAAAGATATCCTAAGAGACTAATTAGCTAATTAACAACGGTAACTATATGAGGAAACAAGAATATTATACACAAACCTTGCGAAAAGTGAAGGAAACCCTCCGAGAACTTCTTCTTATTTGCTTGTCTCCTATTATGTCAACCTGCAAGACATTGTTTAAAGTAGCAGATCTCCAGCTATGGATTACAGATACTTTGATATATTCATTTTGTTCTATGCCTACTTGTATAAACTAAACAAGTTGGACAGGTGTTGGAAGAACTGACAATTTTTGTCTAAGAACAAAAGTAAAGGTGATTAGTTGGTTCAACAGTTGTGATATGGCGGCCCTCAGTAGATGTCAATGGTGAGGAAACAGATAGAGCCAACTTCAGATAGTTTGGGCCTTAGTATTCTTGTTGTTTTGTTGTAATGTACAGTAAAAAACTTCAAAGCTTGAAAGAACAAATGATGGCCAAGCAAATTTAGATGAGCCAAATAGTTACAAGAAAAAGAAGGAAAAGAAATATACTTTGTGATGTGGAATATAATGATTCCAAGCGTACCGCCCTTCCCCAGACATCAAGAGCATAGAACGAGAAGGAAGAAATATAGCTTTTCTAATGGTGTTAGAAGACAAAAGAGTGCTGTCTTCATTTATTTCATCAACAGATGCAGATGGAAATTGCCAAGTTCCTAGAGGATATCTCCTGAATTCCATTATGCATGAACCAGCAACAGAGAGGCTGAAGATAAGTTCATCAAAAGCTGAGTGGGTGTCTATGTGTGGGGATAAACCCACCCCGCATGGATATTCATTAACCTGTAGTAAATTTAAAGTTAAAGCTTATAAACATTTCCAAGTTGAAGTATATAGCAGGGTATCATAAGCTAAGGAAATCGAATGAAAAAGAATGACTTTAATCATTTTAGACTATCATAATCATGACCCAATGGTTACTATTTATTTTTTCTGATGTGTTTGTTTAGTTTCTAGTACCATAATCTTGCTTGCAAAATATTTTTTTAGAAAAAGCATAAAAAATGCATTAAGCCGTATCTTTATATTATTTATATTATTATATATGAGATTCATCCTTGATTCAACTGGTACATAACCAACACTAAAGAATAAAAAAATGCCCTTTGTGAATCTCGAAGAGGACACCCTTTTGGTTAAATATGAAAAGGATACCCTTTTACCTTTCTAATTTTGAATAGAACTATTCAATTTTGTCTATTTGAGAGTTTAATTCAAATTCAACAGTACGAAATTAGGTCTAACGAAATTTGAATTACTATGGAAGCCATATTAGGAATTACATATTTCTTTGAAACTTTTATTTTTCATTCCAAATAGATGGTTTTTATATTTCACAGCGCACAACAACTTCTATATAAAATTTGATTCAATGAAGCAAAAATCTACTGTTCTATCTAAAACTAGAAAAGGAAAAAGAGGCAGAATTTTAATACTTAACCAGAATGAGACACCCACTTGATGATTTAATATCAAGGGCACAAATCCAAATAACAAATACATGGACACATGCAATATTCTGCATTGCATTATAGCTTCAACTAATTATAAAATATTTTGAACCAAAACAACCGTGATAACAATTAGCTATTACTTAGAAACAGAAACAGTTTCCTTTTGTTCTCTTTATTAGGCGCCTGAAATTCTACTAGTTGGCACAAGGTTAGAATCCCAATTGTAGCAATCGGCGTTTAGTCCATATTTCAAGTTTTCAACTACTTCTGTGGCAACCTAAAGATGGATGAAAAAAAAATCATTGTTATAATAATTGAAGGTTCACTTCTGTTGAAAAAAAAATGGTTTTGACAATTGTTATTCACCAGTTGTTATCGTTGTTATCAACTGGTTGAAAAAAAATGTTTCGTTTCTTTTGTTTCACAACTGAAGATGCACCAAAGTATCTGTAGTTTATTGCAGTACAAATACTTTGAAAAGATAAGTAAAACTACTTTTTGAAAGGAAAAAAAAAATGTCCTGACATACCGTTAACTGATCCATCTCTTTATTCTGATCATCAACAAGACCAGGAAATGATGCAATTTTCTGAAGTATGTTAGAAACAAAATATGGGAGCTCACCTAAAAACTGCTTTGAATCAACATTTCTTGTCTGCATAACAAAATAGTGATGGGAGTCATTATTCACCATAACCATCCAGAGATAAAATTTTAGTTACCCAACTAATAAAACCAGAATATACTAGAACAGGCTTAACATGGAGGCAATTCCAGAAGGAGCTATCTGGCTTGACAAATGAGAAATACCTTGCACACAATACACTCATAAATGTATAATGTTCTAAAATGTCAAAAAAAAATAAAATATTATGCTAACAGCAATAGTTTACCTCAGTTGTGGGCTGACATAAGCTAGAATAAAACAGGTCTTGACACAGAAATAGTTACATCAAAACCTTACCAATCATGAAATATTGAAATTAACATTACGATAATTTAAGAATTTGACAGAAAAGAATCAGCTTTTCTACGAGATCCAGACACAACTGATCAAAAGTTTAACTAGATAGGAAGCAATTTACCTTGTATAGAAATTCATAGCCATAATGCTGAACTCGTCGTTTTGCCAGATTTATCCATTTCCTATTGTCAACTTCCGCAAGAAGTTCCTGAGATCATATTATTGATAAAAGTGGGCTACCAGATATCAAATCAAAGAAGCATTGGAAAATAAAAATGATTTTCTGCACACTAAGGAAAACCAATTAAGTAACAAAAATAATAGTTGGGTTTTCTATAGAAGCCTTCTTATAAAGAAATCCTTGGTGACCTCTATAGTAAATTGAATACACACAAGTGTGAATCAAGTATCCTGGTGTTTGTCACTTCAGAATTGCATCATAGCAGAAATTAACTAATCTACCAGTAAGCTACCACCATACTATTCATGAAGAATTTCTACAAAATATATTTTTCAATCATTCCTGACCTGTTCCTCCTCCAAAGTAATAAAATCATGCACCAAATAGATTCCTGGAATATCCAAATCCGATGCTAAGAAAGACACTGGAAGCACATTATCACCATGGACCTAGATATAGTATGATGTTAGTCATGGACAAGCATAAATCTGTCTCCATGGATTTTTCATTAAAAAATGAAGTGCCCAAAATGAGGAGAAACATGTAATCACACAAAGGTCAATGCATGAGAAAAATCAGCTCCTTCATGTTGTAAAAATATATATATAAAAAAAAGTGTGATATGACTTGAAGACATCACAGTCAATTTGAACAATAGTATTGGATAGGTAAAACTAAAAACATAAAGTTTCCTAGAAAGTGAACAATGTTAGCAACCAGAAAATTGTTTAATTAGTAGCAAGAGAGACTACTGCAACTATTTCATACTTGTGATGTTATATAACTGCCAAACGCTGGTTTTGTGTTAATGCATATCATACACCAATTTATTTGTTTTTCTAATCCCACGCCAACAGAAATTATCTACGTAGTTTGTTCCACTATATATTTATTTTATTATTATATATTAGGGGTGGTCATTTGTGCCATATTAATTGTGTCATAAATGGGTCAACAAAAATCTCTAAGAGAAAATATTAAATTGATTATACTTTTTTTTAAAAGTATTGTTACTCCCTAAAAGTTTATTATGTGGCATAAAAGTTATTAATATTTTTAAAAATAATTATCTAGACAAATAGCTCATTTCAAGTTAACCTATTTATATGTTTGGGTGATATTGTGTTGCTTTTAGGTTTTATCTTTGTTAATTGTGTTTCTAGTTGTGTTGGGTCATGATATTGGGTAGTGTCTAATATTGTCAACTCTATTATATGTAGTGTGGAAAGACAAGGGAGAGCAGGGCAGATATCATAAACCAATCATTGTTTGTTTTTTTTTTCTGAGGAAAGGTAAGAGTGAGCTTGGTTCTCACTCAGGTGGCATTGATAAAAAGGTTAAACTGCGGAGAACCAAAGGCTACAACATGACAAATAGCAGGATAATAGGTTGCTAAATAAGATTAAAAAAAATACAGAAGCTAGTAGTCAGTGAGGAAGCATATCTGGGTTCAGCTTCCATCATGCCTCCAGTTCATTTAGAAATTGCTGTTTATCCCATCAGACTGAAAAGAACTCGCCTGTCATTGGCACTTCACCTGCAGCTCCAAAGCTTTAGGTAGTCTATCCATATGCAACTGCATTACATCTCGCACATATGCAAATGCAATTGGTTGCTTTAATATGCAATTGGGTCAGTCTAGACCAATCCAGATTAGTTCAACTCATCTTAGTACCATTAGTAGTAGACTAAACAGGAAAGGAGACAACTGATCTAGTTTGGGTTTAATTGATTTCCATTACAAAAAAATGACAAAATGAAGGGAATAGAAGCCTTGTAGAAAATATCACGGTGTAGGTATATATGACTAGTTCTTTGATGATTTAGAACTAAAAGAATTCACACTTTTATCAACATTGAGAAGGCAGTTGGTTACAACATTTTTGAATGTGAGATATTCCAACCAACTAGTAAATTCACATAAAATTAAGCTGAGACAATAAAGACCATGAAGGAAGATGTCATCAACACTCGGTGGTATGCTGTGCTTTTCCACTACCTATCTACAAACCTCAGAAAATAATTTCTCAAGATTTTCACTTGAGAATCATTTTTCCTTTTGGAGAACTACCAAGATAAATTCTAAAAGAAAAAGAATTAAACTATGCTTGGTAGACTGATTATAAACAATTTGCAACAGATATGATTTTAACTCTAATGCATAAGAAGTTACTAGAAATATGCTTATATAAAAATCTTAAAATCACTCTTATGCTTCACGATCTAGTACTTACAAAATGTTCCAAGTGGAACAAGCAAAGAATAACTCAATAAAATAGCAGTGGACTCTTCAAACATTATGATCATGATTGATTGACAAATTCCACAAATATTTCAGTATCTCATAATTAATAGCATGACACTAAATGATCCTTCAAACTCTGGAAACAATAGAAACTGTACATAAAATAAAGATCACCTAGAGAAAGCATCACAAAATTTACTTCCTGTAATTGTTCCCTCATTGAATGTAATTTCTTTGCTATTGAAATAGTACCCAAACTAAGAACTATTAAAAAAGTTACCTCTCTGAGTAGTAAAAGGGAAGCCTGGTACACAAAGTTCCTGCTAATGCAGGGTCCCGGGGTCTATTGCACATGACCTTACTCTACATTGCAAGAGACTATTTTTACGACTCGAACATGTGACCATCAAGACACATGGCAGCAATATATACACACTGATGCAATGGTAGACTAAATAGATAAAACAAAAGTCAATAACAATGAGTCCTCTTAGTATTTGATATAAAGGAGTAAATAGATAATTATAGCCCATCATTTTTAGAGGAGACATAATAGTAATTTGTCTCAATTACAGTGTCTGCTACAGTGTTGGCAAAGGACCTGGAAGTTGTGGCTAAGGTGTTACATGTGTCTGAAATCCACCTTTACCAAATGAGGGCTTGCGTCCATACACATCAAATATAATTTGTGGGCTCCTTTCAAAAAAAAAAAAATCAGCTTAACTAAAACCGTTTTTAGTATCTATAAATGCCCACCTGAATTTCAATGTGGGATATATTCTATATATGAGAGATTATATGTTGATAACTATATTGGGCAAAGTAAGGGATTTAGATGATATGTCCTAATCATCAAGTAGGATATATCTGCTGGAAACAAATATAAACTCAGACATATTTAAACAATACATGTCTGTAAAACACTTAAACATAAGATGCATTACTCAATTTAAAGAATTAGTCTCTGACTAAACCTTTTGCGGTGGCTGAATTGCTGAATAGCGTATGTGCAAGGTTCTCCCTCCAAGTTCAGCACAAGGGCATCCATTTAACATTTTAATGGCTGCTTCAGCAGCATTGACTTCAGAAAAGCAAACAATCACACGGGCACCAGTTTCATCAGCAGCATGGACTCCAATGACCTTCCCAAAAATGCTAAAGGCAGATTCAATATTTTCAAAAGGTATGCCCACAGCTGGTCCACAATTGGCAATGAACAAGTAAGGGGTTGGCTCATGCTTCAAGCCTTTAGGCTTTGTAAATCTCGAATTACTCATCTGAATTACTGGCATTTTACAACCTAAGAACATGGGAAAAAAAAAAGAGATAACTCCACTCCATCTCAAGAAAGAAGAGAAAGTAATATTATAATCAAATAGTAAGATGGATGGTTGTATAGAAGAGGCATTTTGGTTAGATATATCATATGATTGGTTAATCTGTTCATGCACTGTTTACATCAAGCAAAATTTATGAGAAAATTAAAAGAACCACACAATTTTGCAACATTTATCACACATATTGGCATTCAAATAACATTTTGCAAGGAAGATACGAGGAGTCATCTTTTCCACGATGAGATACTTCTCAATGCTAATCAATTGGGCGTAAACCAAAAAGTGCACCAGACCAGTGCTATAGCTAATTATCAGAGAAATATAAAGTAGATTTCAATTTTTATTAGACATAACTCGTATTATAAATTCATTCATAGAAACATTATCTTACCTTTCCAAGATCATATTTGCATCCCACACATGTATAAATGTTTAATAAGCATAGATTTCTCGTGAAGAATACATGGCAAACCATGGTAAAAGCGAATTTAAGATGGAGTTTTTCTTTTCCTCATACAGACCTATCCCAAGTGGCATGATGAGACAATAGTCGAATTACTAGTATGAGAGTTATAGGGAGAGAGGAAGGAAAGGCTCACAAACTTAATGATATATGGAGCTTCATCCTTTATGTACATCTTTTTGTCACATTTCCTCCTCTCCTTTGTATCTTCCATCTTCCATCTTCCATCCAAGTAATTGGCACTAAAATCATATATAATGTTGGTGCAAGACTGGCTATCAAGAGCATCACAATTGCCATGTTTATATCATGATTCCAGTTTTTTTTTTTTTTTTCCAGCAACATGTTTCCATTTTAGTTGGAACTGAATTCCACAATAAAAATAGTTTCCTAAAAATAAAGTATAAATTTTGTTTAAGAAGGAATCACAATAGGAATTCAATTTCTTAGGGTTTCTTACTTAAGTATCTGAAGTTTGTGAGATAACTGCTTGGGTCAACCAAAAAATTGAGAAACCCATTGCACCTTCCTACAGTCTAAAGACAAATGGACTACAATGCAAGATGGCATGGCCAAAAATGCATAGACTGAAGATAGAAATTAGGCATTGATGTAATTGACCTCTATTGCCAGAAGCTAGCTTTTTGCTCTCTAAATGGTGGTGGATGACAGTGAATTCCACTCTACTCCCATGGGTGCAAAATTTTCCCCCATGGCGTTGCATGACACTCCCTCCTACAGATAGCCCCCGCTATCAAGAATTATATTTAACTGCATGAAAGCCTTCAACTTTTGGTGGTCACCGAGCACCCGAGGACTACCTTACTTCCTTCCAATGTGATAAATGTGTTGGTATATCTCCTCCTTGAGACTCCTCATATCCAATCAAACTTGTGAATCTTGACTATTTTGCTTTATTGTACTCTATCCAGTGAAGGAGACCACCCCCTTTGGAAGATCAGGTTCTCTAGTCATGTTTGCTCCTCATGTGTGATCCAATTCCTACTCTCCATCCACGTTCCACCTGGAGATGAAGAGGACATTTTCCTCTATTTTACCGTATACAAAGGAGGTTTTTTCAACCAAAAAGTTCTATACTCAAATTAGGGATGGTGGAATACAAGTCAACTGGCATGGACTCTTTTGAAGCAACTCCGCTCTACCAAAGTTAAAACTCTAGGTTGGGCTAACATAAGAATAAACTTCATTTGAACAAATTCCTTCACCTACCTTAGCTTCACCCGTGTTCTACAGCCAATGGCCATAAACTTCTCTACGACTACTACTACTAGTCCTATGTGAAGTGGCAACATTTTGGTTGGAGACAGTTTGTCTAGAACGTACAAGTACATTTGGTACAAGAAACTGAATGGAGCTCAACTTTTTCGACCAAAGTAGTCTCCGTACAGCAGCAGTAACCAAACTTGGATGATTTGAGCAAAACTTGGATCTTGTGAGGAAATCAATGTAACCTGATGCAATGTTTGGATGACTTGGTAATTAAACGGTTATACCAATGGGGACACCACTTGTTAAGTGTGGCTGTCTTCCTCAGCCGTAATCTGCAAATAAACAAGATTTACAGAGGATTTTACACAATATAGCGAGGAAGGGAACCTACCTCCCCCCTTTCCCTCTAAAAAAAAAAATGCAAACAGTGATAAAAATAATCTCCTAAGCATTACATCAAACAGTTATTGTGCACTTTACTACAACGAAGGATCTGCCCACGGCAAAACGTAATCAAATAGAAACTGAAATTATAGTTAGATCAAGGAAGAGCAAGATTACCACAGCATTTGCAATCAACAAGTAGTACAATTGAAACACGAAGATTCACTCGAGGATTTGAGAAACAAACTACGGACCTCGCACCCGCTTCAAGACCACCCGTTGCCTTCTCGATCGGAGCTCAAGCCGAAATCTCTCTGCTCTTCATCCTCTCCCTCCTAAGGAATGCAATCAGGAAACTTTTCGAAAGATATGGACGTTCGTGATAGCAGGCCGGTTGTTTGTTGACCAGCTACTTCAAGCGAGCCCGCATAAACATGGACTGGTGCAACCAAAAGGCATGAATCTATTTAAGTTAGCCTATATAAAGGTCTATGGGGTCGGATTAGCAAGTTTTCTTTTATATATACATATATATATATTTATTTATTTATTTTAATTTTTTTTATTTGAGCTTTTGACATCCTTCTTCCTCCGTGCAAAGAAAGCTCCAGCCACCAAATTTATCCGCTCGGCGACGGCTGTTGAGCGCATTCGAGAGTGATCGGTTCCTGACTTCCTGGTGCTCCTGCTTTGTGATGCATCCTCCCTCTCCTCTGTCTTTCTCTCTCTCTCTTTAGCCCTTTCTCTTTTGTTTACGGTCGCCGCTCCGTTTCCCACCAGAGATCCGCGATGGGTCGGCCTCCGCACGGCGGAGGTCCCGTCTTCCGATTCACGCAGAACGAGGTACATGGAAACATCTCTGTGCTCTCTCTTCCTTGCTATTGCGAATCCCTCGCCTTCAAATTTCTGTGATATATTTTTTTTAGCGGTGGTATTTTAGGGTTTTGTTTCCGTGCTTGCGGATGAATTTTCGTTATAGGGGATTGTTGGTTTCAATTCGATGGGAGACCGGAAGTTTTTCGCTTTTTTTTTCTTCTTCTAGTCTGATTTAGTTTCCTCGCGTTAACCATTTTCCGCACAGATTGACAGCTAGGAGTCATCAATGGCGATACCTTGCAAAAATCTAGAAACTAAGAGCGAATAAGTAACCTCGTTGTCTTAAATTAGAGTGTAGGGATGATAATCTTGTGATAATCCATGGACGAGGTGGAAAAGAAGCGAATGGAAAACAAGGAACGAAAACCTAGATTCCGTTCTGAAATACTTAATTTTTGGTTTGCTTGGAGAGAAAAAGGGTAACACTGAAAATCAGGAAAGAAAGAAGATCATCGAAAAAAAGAAATAAATATGGTCAATTGAGACTTGAGAGTAGAAGATCATGGAAGATTTTTTTTGTTCTCACTTTGCCTCCCAATTTTGGGATTTCTTTTTAATCTTTTTTCAAAATTGGAAGGTAAAGTCAGAAGAATAAATTCTTCCCTAATCTTCTACTCTCCTCCTAGTACATCAGTCACTTTGGTTCACTAATGTTAAACACAGAGTAAGTTGGTATATGCAGGAGTACGCTAATGTAGGTGACTGCTATTATTTAATGGTGTCATAGCGGTCTTAGAATTTTGTATTTAACCAGTAATTGTGCGTGCTGTTCTTTGGTGATCTTATTGGAGAACTTAATTGTGAGTGGCTGAGCGCCATTTATTAGAATAATGCAAAGGACATCCCGGTTTGGGCACTTTTCAATGCTTAATTGGTAGTTAAACTTAGCTAAGTTTGAGAGAATCCTGGACTAGGAGGACTTGTTTCTTAGTTTTGTGCTATAAGTGCCATCAACTAACCCATTTCATAAATAACAAGTAAATCAATTTTAAAACTAGTTAGTATCAGTTTTCTGATTAGCAAAGTGGATATTGCAAATAATAACAAATTTCAATGTTTAGAAGATGCTTCATGGTTCATATTGGTTCTCATTCCCAATTGTGAACTTTGACCATGTAACTTGATTCGATTTGAGCCTTTTTATTGTATTCTCATATCTACTTGAGTACCTGGCACTATCATTGCTACATATGTTGTTTAACACCTCAATTGTAAACTATGTTAGTGTTAGTATATCAGTGATCTAAATCACGTTTTGAAGAATGTAGTAGTGATAAGCCTTGCATAAATTTTACTTGAGGATAATTGAGATTGACACAATTAGATGATGTTAATGATGTTTCTTTTCCAAATTAATTACTGAATGATTACCATCCATTTATATTATTTCCATTACTAATGGCATATGTATCTCCTATAATTGCTCATCGTCCTAGTTTGCAATTATTTTCCTGGAAATGCTGCACTTTTTTATATATGTATTCAATTTTCCTTTGGGAAATCATATGCCTACTATGCTTGCTGTTGGAAACAGTTCAATATTTTCCTAGGCGCTTAATGTTCTAATTAATACTTAATTTATGACAACTAATACAATCATCAATCGCCAATGAGTGATAGGCATATACCATATAACTCAATCTACTATGTGACCTAATGAAATTTGGTGGTGACTGATTTAAGGTTTCGGAGATGGAATCGTGCTTACAAGAAATAAATAATGCAATACCACCTCGTGAAATTATGTGTGCACTCGCCGACAAATTTAGGTATGTTTGTGTGTCAATTTCTGGTCAACCTTCACAGAGAATTTTCTTAGTATTTTTGCTGTTTGAAGTCAATCCTCTGAGCGAGCTGGGAAGATTGTCGTGCAACCGAAGCAGGTTTACTACCTCTACATGCTGCTACTGAGATGTCACCTTCTTGAACTTTTGTTAACAGTAGAGATGTTATAGGTATGGAATTGGTTCCAGAATAGGAGATATGCACAGAGAGCAAAATTGAGCAAGGCACCTGCGAAGTTAACCATTTTGCCAATGCATCGAGAAGAATCACTTCCTTTTACAAATGTGTCTACTCCTATTTCTACTCCTGGTACTTCCCTTTGGTTTACTGTTTTTTCTTTCTACCTGTTGTGTCTCTCTTTTCTTGTTTTCATCTTTTAGGAAGGCTATATTTATTTACAAATTGATAACTTGCTTAAGAGTAGCAATTATTGATTATTTTCCCCTAAGTCTGTTCACATGGCAAAGTTCTGTTGGAAGAATTGAGAAATTGGCCCTCCATGCTAGTAATCTAAATATTAAACAAGATCCTAGGTCTGCTTGGCCCCTGGGCCTAGTCCCACATGGTTGGTAGGAAGATAATGGCCATGATCAAGTACCAAGGGCACCCCACCTAACTGCCCTGGTAAATTTATATTAGATTTAACTCTCCCTTGCTTACATGGTATCATAACCTCCTATATTGACCAATCAAACATGTACCAAGTGACCATGTTAGTTGGCTGCATGGGATAATCGAACCCTCCTAAGATGCTTAACTATCAAGGGATTTTGCACCTTGCTTCACCCTCTTGGGGAGCAAGGTCTGCACCCTTGCTTCACCCTCTTGGAAATGTATCAAGGGACCTCCACCTAACTGACTTGTAACTTTGTTTGGTCGATTTCTATATTTGGATATCATTTCTCACTATCCTCTCCCACATTAAATGATCCCTTTATTTTGTCATCTAGGACGGAGTTCAACAGATAATGCTCTGGTGGAATTCGAAGCAAAGTCCGCTAGAGATGGAGCATGGTGAGAATACTTCCTTACCTCAGATTTTATTGCTACAGCTTGCAAGGAAATAACCTATGTCTATATCCAATTTTCTCTTCATAAATTCATTGAATAAGCTAGTTTATATGCTTAATATTCCTTTTTATGTTTGACTACTCGCAAGCTTTCTTACCTGTTATATTTGTCTAGGGATACAATTTTGGCAGGCCAAGTAAATCCCACCTGTTTTTTTTTTTTTAATTAAATCAGTCTGTTTGAAAGATTCAACGTCAACTAGAATAGGACACCTTATAATGTAGGGCATGAGGTGAAAGTTTACAAATCATGAGGAACCTTAAGAATACAACTTCATCCAAGGAACTGGAATGGAGAATATAAGAAACAATGCTGGAATATATGCAAAAACACCTTTCAAGTTACATCTAAACTAAAATGTGATTAACATAAATTAACCACACAAGATTGGGTTCATCTAGACTTATGTCAGGAATCAATTCCTTACAAGTAAATCTCGCAATTACAAAACTCTTGAAACCGTACTTCAAATAGTAAATGGAGAAGGCAAAGGATGGTAGAAGAGTGAAGAGGCAAGCCAACTACTCTTGTATACATATGCACGCTCAAAGCACCTATGCCATATGGTGCTAGCCAACTACTCTTGTTTACATATGCACGCTCAAAGCACCTATGCCATATGGTGCTAGCCAACTACTCTTGTTTATTATTATCCTGGTCAAAATTTTCTGTTTCTTGTAGGATTTAGAAATACAAGAGCTCTTGGGTAAATTCTTCTAACCTAGGCCTTTTCTTGGCAAATTACCTTACAATCAGATTCCATTCTTAAATGTTATATGATAATTCTCCTTTTATTTCCACATAGAATCTAATAGTGACTTCATATGCAGGTATGATGTTTCAACCTTTCTTTCCTATAGAATGCTTGAAACTGGTGATCCGGTAAATTATATTCAAATTCCACTTCTACTTTGTTGTGCTCCAGTCTTGTTGTTACATTAGTATTTGATGCAATGCTTGTTAATATCATTCTTTCAGTTTGCATTTATGGCAAGTAACTTCTTGAAATCAGAAAATAATTTTGGTCCATTTGATGATACGTCATAGTAGATACCTGATAGTATAAATGTAGGGAACTTTCATTTTGTCTAATTCATAGTATTCACTTCTCCAGGAAGTTCGTGTTCGGTTCTCGGGATTTGGTGTGGAAGAGGATGAGTGGATTAATGTACGCAGATATGTTAGACAGCGTTCCCTTCCATGTGAGGCTGCTGAATGTGTTGCTGTACTTCCGGGAGACCTTATCCTTTGCTTTCAGGTGACTTCCCATGTTGGTTTTCTAAATTACTTTGCCCACGGGTGATTTTTAATTGATGGTGAGCATTCTGAACATAAAATGTGAATATCAAAATAATACATAGGAGAATAGCACATCTTGAATTGTTAGATCCATACTTGTGAATCATTGATCTTGAAGTATAATGGATTTCAGTTCTGTGTTTCTGTTTTCACATTATCAAATCCTGGGGCAGTCTCTTCTTTTGTTTGTCTTTGACTGGATGACTGAATATAAGTCTAGTTAAGTGCCGTTTTAGCTTCTTAATAAATTAGGCCATGCTTACAAGCATCACTCTGGTTGGAACATAAATTTCTCTTTGAGGACTCTTTCATTTGGGTGAAAAGTGTTATGAACTCACCATTCACATTCTCTTGATCTGTATATTTATGCAGCACAAATTTTACTAAAATTTGAATTTAATAGTTTTAGCAGCAGTTACCTGACCTTTTTATCTAGACCAACTCCAAACTATGTACACATTTTGGCTTCCTTTATTGCCCATTATGTATTGAAACTTTAACATCAATGGTCAATTAAGGGCATACATATGTTATTATAATTTAGTCAATTAGCGTAGTATCCTTACCATCCAATTAAAGTATGTCATGTGACTCATGTCTACATGGTGGAAGACCAAGTTTGAGACATTATTAAAAAAAAAAAAAAATAGGAGATAAAAAATAGTTTAATTGATTTTTTCATATGACAATTATATAAAATATTTTAAATCTAGATATGAACTTTTTTTCTGTTTCCATGTTCAGTCAGAGGTTTGAAGAACCTATTATTTGCTATCTCTTGCATTAGTTGCAATGCTACGTAAAAGTTCTTCATCTGCAATTTAATGTTTCTAAAAAAAATTATTTTACTGTTTATTATTTGATTATTACATTTCTCGGCTGGTGTTTTCAGGAAGGTAAAGAACAGGCTCTTTACTTTGATGCTCATGTTCTTGATGTACAAAGACGAAGGCACGATGTACGAGGATGCAGGTGTAGGTTCCTTGTTCGATACGATCATGACCAATCCGAGGTACCGTATATATAATTTTCAATCTTTGACTTTGTTGTGTATGAGCAAGTACATGTAAAAACTCAAGATGATAACAAAATTTTCTATGATCATTTTTTTAAGATCACAAATGAACATATTTTAGCTGCTGTTTTTCTTGTCGAATTACTTTTTGATGCCTGAAGCAATTTGTAATTTCATTTTGTTTTCCCCCAGGAAATAGTTCCACTGAGAAAAATATGTAGGCGCCCAGAAACTGATTACCGTCTGCAGGTGCTGCAAGCTTCAAAATTATCTGGCCCCATTGATCTACAAGCCACAGCAACAGACAGCTGGTCGATTCCTAAGGATTTGGCTTCGCAAAGGAACGGGAAGCAGCGCAAGCTAATGGATGTCAACACCGACGAGGTAACAATGGTCTCCCTTCCTCCTTCAAAGGATTTGATTAGCTCCCATGGCAATAGTCCAGCAGCAGCAACTGTTGATAATAGCAGCAGCACCCCTGTGAAGGTTATAACTGAGGAGGCTGCAGTGAACAACCAGAGCATGGAGTCCCAACCAGAAGGAAATACCTAGTTTTGATGGTTGATGTAGGATGAACACAAAGTTAAAAAAAAACTCATTTGCTTTATTTCATTGTTGGTGAATCAACATTTCAGTTTAGTCAGGCTTAATACCAGAGCTCTAGGTTGGAAAATGCCTTAGTTAAATTTAAGTTCGTCGAAATTGGAAATGTAACCCACATTCGATAGTTCTACTACCTCAGAATGATCTATTATCTTTCCATCAAGCATTTGATCTGAACGATTGTATACGTTTTTTTTTTCTCCCGCTAACGAAAGACGTATGCATCTGCAAGTCTTCAAAAGTCACCAATGAAAACGAAAAAAAGGTAGAATCCCCTTTATACCTGTACAACTTGCCTCAATAATTCCTCCATTATTTCCAAGCTCCTTTTCCGTTCCACTACTGATCGGAATCTCCTATCCTGCTCAATAGCGGCTCACAAAAGAGACGAGCATCTTACTCCTAAACGTTGATTTGCGTTCAAGGAATCCTGATCATTCTTCCTTCACATCCTATTCATGCTTCTGTGTCACAGCACCGTTCTCCAGTCCTGTCCTGTCCTGCTCTATAAATTGTAGTGGATGCAATGCAAGATCCAGAAGCAAATTTCCCTGCGTGTAATTCGGTATGGCCTCCATGAAAGCAGAGAAGCCAGTGGCTTCATCCCCAGCTCCTAAGGTTCAGCTCAAGCCTGCAGGCACCAAACCTGCAGCCACCACGAACAGGAGGCCACAGGAGCCAAAGAAGGTCCATTCACATCCTACTTCTTCTTTATTATTTATTGCAAACCCTAGTTCACTGGAAAATGTATATGACCATCCCTATGTATGTTGCAGGCCGCGAGTACTACTCCCAAGGCAACTCAGCCAGCAAAATCTAAGTGAACGAGCTCCTGCGTCTGTCGTTATGGGGCATAAGTATAGTAGTTATGGAATAAGGAGTATGTAATGTTGTCATGGTTGGCTTGGGACATATAATTACACTCAGTGATGATACTTGATCGAATGCTTATTGAAAATATAGTATAAAATAAAATATTAATCAAAGAAATTGTCTTGTTGGAGACAAGTCAACGATTACTATAGTAACGCAAAGGTACCATCCTTTTGTGCGTACTGTTCTAATTGGTGACTCAATATACCATAAGTCCTTTTTAACTTAGAGCTACGAAAAGAACTTCCAAAAGATACAGGTTGAATAAAAGACACATCTTTTAATAAATAAATAAAATATGATGCCAGATAACAATAATATATAGAGTTTTTTCATACTCTTCTTCTGTGTAAGAAAGTTCAAGATGAATAGATCAAAATCACAGCTTGTAAAGGTAAAAATATTTTGTAAAACTTAAACTGACGGGATTTTTTTTTCTCCATTTAATACTTAGATTCTCTCCATTTGAAATTTGAGCATTTTACTATAACAAGATATATAATGAGAATCGATGAAAAGACCCATGTTTACTGGAAGATGTTTCAATTTTTTTAGCTCTAAAATACCATTGGAATTATTATTTTCTAAATAAATTAAAAATAACAGTGTAAGCTAAATTTTTTTTTTAGCACGTGGAAGTTTGGCATGTTTAACTAGGGTGTCTTAAAGTTTAGAATAATGTGCTGTTATAATTTTAACCTTGCAAAATAATTACGGTCTTAAAAATTTATATAAAAAGACTGTAAATTGATTTATAAATATGTTTAACAGTACAAACAGAAGCTTAGGAGTAAACGAAGTGGTGTAGTTAAGATTTTTTAACTAGGGATGATTTTTGAAAATTCTAAATATTATTGTAGATCAGATTTTCATAATCTAAATGTCTAAATTTTGAATTTAAGAAGTTGAAAATAAATTTAAATTTAAAATTTTTGACCTTAATCCTATAAACATTAAGGATAATTTTGATATGGTCAACTGAGTTATATTAGGTTATGTTATGTTTAATCCTTATGTCTAAGTATGTAGGAACTTAGAAACACAAGAAGTCAAGCGGAAGCGGAAGACGCAGCTAGTGAGACAAATGATACGAAAAGAGAGTCGACGGACTCGGTATATCTAAGGGATGAGGTGCTGCGGAAGAGCACATTGGCGGATGAGAAGGACACACGCAATGCTTTTGAGGGACTAGAAGCAAGAGTGGACAACTACTCGAGGAGAATACCGGAGTTGAATTCGGGTGAGCTCAACTCTAGAGGGTCAGAGAATCACCCAAGTAACTAGAGCAGCAGTCGGACGAGTCAACACGAAGTTGACTTGTCCAGGCACCTGGATCAAGTCCAGGCGCTCGGACTCCGGGCACTTGGGAATCGTCTGAGCACTCGGACCACCCTAGTACATAACAGGCACCTCTTTGATCGTTGTGATAAGGATAAGTCTCAGAGTCCACGTCAGCAACACTCTAGGCGCCTGGACAGGTCTAGGCACCCGGACCAGTCTAGGCGCCCGGGCAAGGATAAAGTTTCATCATCAAGCCGTTGAAGAGCCGTTGCGAAGCAAATAAGGTGCACTGCTGGGGGCACCCGGAGCTGCCACGTTAGCCAACGGATAAATTTGACCAGTAGACTATAAATAGAGCTCTGGTCCTAGGAGTTTAGTACAACAACTTGTAATTAATTTCTATACTCCTTATTGAGCTGTCAACGATTGTAAGAGATTTCTTCATCTTTGAAGGAGATTTTTATTGAACTTTCATTTGCCTTGGATTAACAACCACCTAGGTTGTAACCAAATAACCAAGTAAATCTTGACTCTTTTCATTTATGTTGTTGATTAATTTATTTATAATTGTTTAACTGTTTATCCTTGCTAGTTCGAAAAGAAAAGATTGTTCTAACTCTAATTTCAGAGCTATTCACCTCCCCTTCTAGTCGGCCATAATTTTCTAATAATTAGTATCAAAGCTCAACCGCCTCAACATGACTAACCGTCAACTAAAGCAACGAGAAGATGGTCAGATCAAACATCTATCCACCAACATTCGGGAGGGGGGCAGTTCACATTCTGGAAACAAAAAATGGAAGTATTTTTTTGAACTGACTTTGATATAATACTTTCAATTAAATTTGATTTTGAAATGCCCAAAAGCAAAACTGGAAAAGAACTTGAGAAGCATCTATAGAGTAAGAAGTAGCGTGACAAATTCATGGCTAATGGTAAGACTAAGTTCCATCTTCTGAGCATTCTACCTGCTCAGGAACTCTACAGAATCGATAACTACCACCGTGCAAAAGAACTTTAGGAAAAATTCTTGGAACTCGATGAACAAACAAAAGAAGAAGAATCCATTTCTGCAATGGAGATCGATTCATCTTCAGAAGAGTATGAGACCGAGGATATTGTCAGAACAACACTAATTGCTAAATACCTACTTGAAGACGATGAAAGTGTTTTAGAAGAGAGCATCGATGAAGGGGGATTTGTTGGAGCAATCGGTGTGACCCTAGGTTTTGATGTTTGGTCAAAGATTTAAGTTAGGTTTATTGTTGTATTTGATATACGCTTGTGAGTATACAGGATGCAAGTATAACAAGGAAAGTCCAAGTGAAATCTTGGCAAAGGCAAAGTCCAAGGGTAAGTCTTGGCGGTGTGAGTCCAAGTATGTAATCTTGACAACCTAAGTCTAAGTGTAGCTTAGCGAGGATAAAGACTGAGGTCGAATGAAGCTCTTGAAGGTAAGTCGTAAAGGATGAGAAAGCATCCGAGGGACGCAAGGCTGATGGAGGAGGCTAGAAGGCAAGGTCATGAGAAGACCCGATAATAAGGACAAGGCCTAAGGAAGCATCTTGAAGGTAAGACATGAAGGATGGGGAAGCATTCGAGGGACGCAAGTCTGATGGAAGATGGCTAGAAGGTAAGGTTGAGGTTGTGTGGGCGAGGACGAGTGCATGAGAGATTATATTCGGGGTAAAATCCTATGTTTAGGGTTTTACTAGTCAACTGGAATCTGGACCAGTCGACTAAGGAAGGGCACAAAATGTTTCTATACCCGACGGCTGTGAAAACCAGTCTACTGATACTATAGCCAGCTAACTAGTACTGTAGCTAGTCGACTAGTACTGTAGCCAGTTGACTTGTAGTGTAGCCAGTCAATCGACTGGTACTAGAGTCAGTTAACTGGTATATTATAGCAGCCGACTAGTAAAGAGTCGTTGGAAGAATCACGAAAGCTGTGGAGTGTCGTTTGCCAGTACCGGTCCACTAGTGCAAGGATCAGTCGACTGTAACAGTAAAATCAACTTACTGATTTTCCCAAGCTCTATATAATGGAGCTTGGGGTGGCTGGCCTAGGTGACGAAATTAGACTTGGTTAAAGCCTAATTAGAGTCTCCAAACCTTCATAGAAAATCCAAGGTCTTGATCGAGTTTGTGGTGAGGTTTCCCCACCGACAAGGAGGATTATGCTAGCCGAAGTTTTCAAGGACTAGTCTATCGACGGATAGGGATCGTCCACCTTACAGATAGCCGTGAAGTAGGAGCTTTATCTCCAAACCATATAAATCGGCATGTATTATGATTTGTTCTTCTTGTTGTTATAGTCTTTAGGGTTAAGCTTTCATTATACTTATTGTTTTGTATTTCCACTGCGCTAACAAGTATAGGAAACAATCAAAGTGGGTGATCCATTATTCACCCCCGTCTAGCCGGGTATCAAGGTCCCAACAAGAGTATCAACTGACGAATCTAACATGGTAAGTCAGGTAAATCAGCTTCCACCATATCAACTAAATAAAATGTTGAGTAATCTTTATGTAAAACTAGGTCAAAATATTTAGAATCAAAGGAAGATTACGCTTTTTTACAAGAAAGTTTTGAAAAATTAACAGTTGAAAAAGTAAATCAAAGAGCCCAGATCTCTTGGTCTACAAAAAAATGGATCAGGAGATGGACCACTTGCAATTGTGGTCGGATCGTGGTTGCGATTCGACCGTAATTATTTGCGATCACTTTCTCTGTGATCCAGTCATAATTAGTTGTGATCTCTTTCTAGATTCATCATCTCCTTTATGTTATAGTTTGGGTAGGGGTGGGTGGTCGAAGGCCATCAGAAGACCGCCCCCCACTCGATGCCAAGCTGTTTGGCCACTTGCCCACCGTCGCCAGCCTCCGGGCGGCTTCTGGCCACCTACCCCGTCCCAAACTATAACTTGGAGGGGATGATGAACCCATAAAGGGATTACAACTAATTGCGACAGGATCATGGCCACGATCCGACCGTAATTATAAGTGATCCATCCCCTGATCTATTTTTTTTAGACTAGAGGATCTGTCCTCAAATCAAAAGGATCAAATAGAGCCCTCAAATTTGATTTTTTCGAGTTATAGAAATATTATAGAGGTCTTTATTAGTATTTAAAAAACTATAGAGTCAAATTATAAAAATATCCAAAAATGATATTTCGGAAAAATTTATATTAGATTCTAAAATCAATTTTTGACAAGTTAGATATTTTGTTTTTCTAGAATTCTTTATTGATTGAAATTGTAATTATCTTTGCAAAATTATTTTTGCAATTATAATGTATGAATTTATTCTTTTCAAAAATTTGTGTGATAGACATGAATGCTATCTATTGATAGAATTTTTTTTTTTAAAAAAAATTGACGGTTAATTAATATTTTATCAAAAAACGTATTTTCAATTTTAAAAAATTGTTGAAAACTTGATTTTAGAAAAATTATTTTTTTTTGGAGAATGACGGTTATATTCTAAAAATTCAGAAAAATTAACAAATATTTTACCCAAAAAATAATATTTTAAAAAACTTAATTTTCAAAAATATTACTTCTGTTAAAAAAATAATTATTTTGACCAAAATAAATATATTGTATCCTGCAAAATTTTTCTAAGGTAAGATTTATAAGTCTCCAGCATTGACAAAATTTTCACAAATTTTCGAAGAGTCAAAATAATTTTTAAATTAATTTTGGCAAATATGAGTTTAAATCTTAAACAATCATTTTTATTGCAAAATAATTTCAGTAAAATTACCCAACTTTTTGTCCCACTGATTACAACCCTAATAATTTTTTTTAGATTTTTATCTATTTTTATTTTTATCCTTATTTTTTTAATGTGATTAAAGGAGGAGAAATATGAGTTAAATTTGGGCGAGGACTTTATTGCAAAATTTATGTTTTAATTATTGAAATATTCATGTTTTAAATTATCAATTTAATTTTCAAAATAAATTATATGTTTGGTTTAACCCTGACTTTAACTCGAGTTAATGTACATCAAAAAGGGAGAAATTATAAGTACCTCGAGATAATTTTGATATGGTCAACCGAGTTATATAAGGTCTTGTTGTGTTTGATCCTTGTGCCTAAGTGTGCAAAAACTTAGGAACACAAGAAGTCGAGCGAAAGAGGTAGCTAGCGAGAAGGATAACACAGGAAGTGAGTCGACGGGTTTGGTGCATCTGAGAGACGAGGTGTTGCGGAAGAGTACATTGACGGATGAGAAGAATGCGCGTGGCGCTTCCGAGGGACGAGAAGCTGGAGTGGAAGACTGCTCGAGGAGAAGACCGAAGTTAAGTTCAGATGAGCTTAACTCTGGATGACCATAGAATCATCTAAGCGACTAGAGTAGCAGCTGGACGAGTCAACACGAAGTTGACTTGTCCAAGCTCCCGAACTCTAGGCGCCCAAGACCAGTTTGGGTGCCTGGACCACCCTGGTATAGAACAGACACCTCTTTGATCATTGCAATGAGGATAAGCCTCAAAGTCCACATCAGCAATATTCCAGGCGCCCTGCACCGGTTCAGGCACTGGGTGAGGATAAAGTTTGATTATCTGGCCATTGAAGAGTCATTGCGAAGCAGATAAGGTGCACCGCTGGGGCACCCGGATCCACTTCAGGCGTCCGGAGCTGCCACGTCAACTAATGGATAAATTTGACCAGTAGACTATAAATGGAGCCTTGATCCTAGGAGTTCAGTACAACAACTCATAATCAATTTCTATACTCGTTATTGAGCTGCCAACAATTGTAAGAGGCTTCTCCACCTTTAACGAAGAAATTTTTTATTGAACTTTCATTTACTTTGGATTAATAACCATCTAAGTTATAACCAAGTAAATCTTATCTCTTTTATTGTATGTTGTTGATTAATTTATTTATAATTATTTAACTGGTTATCCTTGCTAGTTCAAAAAGCAAGAGATTGTTCTAACTCTAATTTCAGGACTATTCACCCCCCTTAGCCAGCCACAACGTTCCAACAAACCCTTGGTTCTAGTTAAAACAATGATCCGTCAATTCCCAGAGTTTATCTATAACTCAAAGTCCAAGAATGATTTCTGATCTCACTTTCTCATAATATTTAGTATTCGTACATATGAGATATCCATTTTGATCTAAATAATAATTTAAGCTAGGAATCTAATAAAAAAAATTTATGTTTTACAACTCTCCTTCAATTAATGAATCATGACAGAAAAAGGAGCAATTTACTTCTCTTGTTATTATTGTCGTTGGACAAAAGCGCAAAATGAAAAAGAGCTACTTGTAAAGAGTTGCTCGTTAAAAAAAATAAAAGGAATACTGCTACTTTTGAGAAAAATAGAAAAGAGAAGATAGGGAGGAAAAAGTAAAAGAGAAGAGTTTTATTTTCTTCGTTAACAACCTTAATTAGTTTCGATAAACTCGATAACTACATAAAGAGAGCAAGTTAAAGTAAAATAGGATTATTCTTACGTAAGCCAGTCCTAGGATGGACAAGGTAGGGCCCACATACAGGCCCCACCTCAGGCATTTTTAAGTAAATACTAACAAAACGTGCATTGAAAAAAAAATTAAAAGACAACCCCACTTTTATATGTATCTCCTTAAATCTTAAAATTACTAAACATAAATTTAATTTAAACGTGCGGTTAATACAATTATATTTTATATGAATATAAAAAATCTATTTTTTTCATGGGATCCTTGAAAACCTAGTGTAGGTGCAGCGGAGGCCGGCAAGAGGGGGGTGAATTGCTGTAAACAAAAAAATAAAATATACCCTCCTCGTACTTTCAACTCAATTAGTGCAATAGTGATAAATTAATAAAGCAATACGAAAATATAGAAAGACAGAGAAGACCGAGAGTTAACCTGGTTACAACCAAGACGGTTGTTAATCCAGGGCGATGAAGAGCTCAGTAGAAAAATTCTCCTTCTCTGAAGGCGGAGAAGCCTTTTACACTTTGGAAGCTTAGAACTATTGCTAGGAATGACTACACAATGATTGCTTAAGTTGTTGATTATTTTCTAACTCCAGGAGCCTTTATATAGGTCCTGGAAATTCTATCCCGAGGGTCCAAAGCGCCTTCAACAAGGTTTAAGGCGCCTCCAGCTCGGTCAGCAGATAAAACTTTATCCGCAGCTCGAAACGATCAGTTTGACCTGTTGAAGGCGCCTTCAACAAGTCTGAAGGCGCCTCCATCAGGATGGAGGCGCCTCCAAGCTGGCAGCTCAAATTCCAGCTTGCTTTCTTCAGCTTCCGACGCTCCGATCTTTTGGGTGATTGCGGGCAACCGGAATAGGGCTCACCCGAACCCAATTCTCGGCCTTTTCCTCGAGCAGCCTTCCGTCTCGACTTAACGTCCCTCGAACGCCGCGCACGCTCTTCACGCCCACCGGAGTACTCTTCCGCAGCTCTCTCGTCCTTCGGACGCACCGAGCCCGTCGGCTCCCTTCCCGTGCCGTCCTTCTTGCTAGCTGCGTCTTCCGCTCGACTTCCTGTGCTCCTAAGCTCCTGCACACTCAGACACAGAGATCAAACACAAAGCAGGACCTAACCAACTTGGTTGATCACATCAAAATATCACGGGCTCCAACAATCTCCTCCTTTTTGATGTGCTGATACCCAAGTTCAAGTTAGGGTTAAAATAGACATAAATAGTAATTTTAAAGGAAATTACTAAACTAACATATTTAAGCATAAATTTGCAATAAATAAAATTGCAACATAGTTTAGAAAAAATATTAAAATTTTAATTTTTTTAATCCGTACTCCCCCTAAACTACTCCCCCTAAACTTGTACCTTTCTCTCCCCCTTTGACCACAACAAAAATGGGGTTCCAACAAGAGAAAAAAAATGAGTTTTTAGAAAACATTTCTAAGTCAATTAATTAAAAAAAAACTTCTAAGTAACCTAAATTTTTGAATGTTCCCAAAAAAAATAAAATTCTAAGTTTGAATTTTCAAGAAAAATTTCTAAGTAAAAGGAATTTTTTGTTTATTTTAAAAAAATATTTGATAAACTTTCAAAGCATTATGTAATTCTAGTTTTAATGCTTTTTTAGAAAGTTAATTAAATATTTTATTTCAATATTTCAGCTTCCAGGTCGTGGCGAGGCACTAGGCCTTCTTGGTTATTGGAGCAACAACCACTTCCTTAGACAAAGCTTTCATAAAGAATTTCAATGTTTAATTTTCTCACTGGAAGCTTTTAACTAAAAGAGAAATTTAAACTAGCAAAGATTTTGGAACCCAATAAAGGTTCCTTCCTACAGGATTGATCAAAAACTTAGGGGGTATATAATTCTTAGGAACTTTCCTAAGTTGACCCTGATGCTTCCTTATATACCAGTTTAATTTTTCATAAATTTTAAGTTTTGATTTAGGAAAAATATTTATCTTTAAGCATGCATCAGATTTCAATTTTTCAATTTTAATTTTTCATTTTCTGATTTCAAATTTTCATTTTCATTTTCTAATTTATCTAATTCTTTAGAAAGAGCTTTAATAAATTTAAAAGATTGAGTCGGGGTTAGATTGCGTACCTTACTTACCTGATCTGGTGACGCTCCCCCTTCACTGCTGCTCTCTTCTTCTGATGTTCCTCCCCCTTCATCGATGCTTATCTCTGTGCTTGAGTCTTCTTCCGGCTGATGGTTCGCCATTAGCGCTAACCCTGAGAATTCTTCGATGTCTGACTCAGAGGATGACGAATCTGACCAGGTAGCCTTCAGGTTCTTGTGCTTGGAGGGTTCTGGTTTCTTGTACTTTGACTTTTCCTTTCTCTTTAGCTTTGGGCAGTCATCTTTGATGTGCCCCTCTTCGTTGCAGTTGTAGCAACGAACCGTCCTCTTCTTTCGATGATGCCTCTGCGATTTAAATTTATTAGTACTGAAAAACTTATTGAAGCGTCTTACCAGTATTGCCACTTCGGATTCGTCGACTGAGGCTTCGGAGTCAGAACTGTTCATTTTTGCCTTTAAGGCAATATTCTGACTGGTCTTCTCTACTCCATTGGGCTCTAAAAATTCGAGATTCGTGAAGTTCAAAAGTGGAAAACAATTGTTCTAAACTACTTACCTCGAGGTCCTTAGAGATGTAGTATGTATCTGTTACGCTTCGCAAGTGTACGGAAATGTCGCAAGTAATATAAAAGATTATCGTATCCACAGGGACTGGAATAAGCACTAGAAATGTCTCAATGCGAATTAGCCAAACAACTATCCAAATGTTTCAAATGCAAAGTGAAGGTAAACAAATCTAATATTAAAGATCAACAAACAAGAGTTTAGTGTTTTGGGTTATGATAAAGGGAGATTCTAGGAGTTTCGGTTTCTTTGTAAGATTTCTTGAATGTAAATGGTTCACCAGTTCTTATCCCTCAATTGCCAAACACTTGTAGAAAGTTGCCGGTTCTCTCTTGCAATAGATAACCGGCTAAGGACTGAGAAATGTATCTAAATATGATCAATTAGACATGAACCTACGTTGTCCTTACACAGAAGCGCACCTATTACTATGCCTTCCTCGGATATCAACATAGAAGCCCACAACTTATTAATCTATCAAGATACAAGAAACTAATCACAAGATCCATCCTACTCTCTTGAATATTCCTATTTCCTCTTCAAGATTATCTCTCAAACGTCCTTACACGGGCTTGCACCTGTCACGTGGATCCCTCGGATGATCGAGTGAGAGTTTATCTTTACAAAGTCCACAAGAAATCCAAACAATCAATCAAGAATGAGAATTAAGCACAAATCACCATTAATCATTCAAGATCTAATTGATACAAGCAAGACAATGTCATTGAAACAAGAAATTGGCAAATCCATAAGAGATTTCATCAATCCATCATACAAATACTCCCTTAATCCTAGAATACAAGATCTACTCCATGAATCGAGGAAGAATACCCGAAGAAATAAAGATTACAAGCATTTCTTAAATCCCCAATCCAAGAAACCAAGAAAAGGGGGAAAGAGAAAACTTATCTACGAAGAAGCCTCGTCTTCGGATCCAATCCTCGCTCCGGAGTCGAAATCGTCAAGAACTCCCCTCGAATCGCCCAGAAATCCTCCCAAGAATGGGAGGATACCACCAAATCTTGCCTTCTCCCAAAGGGGGAGAGATCCCCTTTCAATTCATGAAGGAGGGTTTAAATAGAGGAGGAGATCGGGCGCCACACGGCCCCATGACACGGCCGTGTGAGATTCACACGGCCATGTCCAGTTCCTTCTCTGCCAAAGCTGCACGGCCGTGTGACTCACATAGCCAGGACCCTTCTGTTCTCTGGAAATGCTACACGACCGTGTGGTGCACACGGCCACCACCTGCTTGGTCTCTGGAAACCTCACACGGCCGTGTAGATCTACACGTCCATGTAAGGCATCTGCTCTAATTTCTTCAAATCAAGACACGGCCGTGTGAGATTCACACGGCCATGTCCTCTTCCCTTCCTGTTAAAACTGCACGGCCGTGTGTGGTACACGGTCTGATGCTCTCTCCCTTCAATTCCTTCCAAGCTTGCCCGAGGACGCATAATCTTCACCAATTTTGACTCCTGTGTATAGAAAATGCACAAAAAGCAGATCTCCGAACCAAAAGATTAAATATGCTAAAAGGAAAGCTGGAAGTATAAAAGTGCATAGATCAAACATGCTCAAAGTATGTAAATGTGCATAAAAACATGCATAAAAGAGTATATAATCTACGCACATCACACCCCAGACTTAAACCTTTGCTTGTCCTCAAGCAAAATGCTGCAGTCTAAATTCATATGTTCTACAACACATTCATAAAACCTAGTGCACTTTCCTAACTCTATCAAAAAGTTTCATTAACAAGCGTGATCATGGAAACAAGTAAAGTATGGTTCAAGCATAAGAATCTTGTGGACAGTGTAAAAGTAACTCAACACCCTTCAAGTTTCAATCCATGTCCTAGTCAAGTCGTCATCAAATTTGAATTCCTAGTGTTTCCAGTGAAAGACAAGTAACCAGTGATAGGCACTTACCATTCACTTGGTTCATATTTCTCAACTAACCCAAGGTCTCAAAGGTGTGCTCAATCTCAAGGGAAGCTAAGCAGTCATTTCCCCAGTAACCTAACTCGGTCTCAGAGGGGTGACTTGCTAGATTCCACTCATGACAACTATTTTTTATATCCCTTATTATTATTATTATTATTTTTTAAGTGTTTGCATTGTGCAAAACTTATTCACAAATGTACTTTTAGCACACATGTTGGGATATTTTGATTTTTCCAAATGAGCTTTAATGATTTGAGCCTCATCCAGTAACCAAAATGAAAGTTGAGAAATCACCATGGAAACCAAGTACTAAGCAAACAAGATGAATCATGACTATTTCAATGACATCAACTATTCAAGCATCAAGCACAAGTGTAGTGAAGATAAAATCCTTAAGGTTGAACCAAAACTAAAACTAATCACCATAAGATTTTTAGCTTATTAATGCTTCCCAAGATAGAAAAAAGAACTACACAAAGTTTACTACTAGCATAATTCGAACATCATGAATCAAGACAATAATCGTGCTAACATTTCACTTGAATCCAAGAAAGCATATAAGTGAAGATTTGATGTTCTCAAAATTTGCCATGATTATTTCAAAAACAAGCAAAATAAAGCAACAAGCAATGAAAATAAGAACCAACATGAAAAACTAACAAAAACTAAAAACTGAAAACCAAACTAAACAGTACATGACACCCCCCCAGACTTAAACTTTTCATCGTCCCGATGAAATCAATATGGTGGAGGAGGTGGAAAATCAGGGAAGAAAAATGCAAAATCTTTAACAAACCATTTAACTTCGTTTCTGAAAAAATTATGATACTCAAACAATTTATCAATATCATCCTGCACAAATCTCATAAAACCTCTAAGATCTTCATGAAATTCCATTTTAGCCTTATAAGCATTCATCATTTTAGAAATCTTATCACACAATTCTCTTTCACTCTTAAAACAATCTTGTAGCTTTTTAAATAGTTCCTCCTCCATAAGCTTCTTATTCTCAAGAAATTCATTAGTTGAATCTAAATCACTATGAATATTCTTTAAAGCAGAATTAAGTTCTTGAAACATAAAACTATGAATCTCTTGGTTACCCTTAGAAACATTTCTTGGAGTAAAAGATGACAAAGCTCTAGATTGTTGCCTAGCTAACTTTAAACACCAATTCTCTTTATTATGAATTGTAGTGAAATCATGATTGGGAAATTTTAAAGGGAAACCATTTTTAATGAATAAACTAAATCCATGCTCTTCATGCTTAATCATTTTCATTGCTAAACATGAATTCAAATCCAATGTACAAGAACTCTCCACCACCTCTAATTCACTCAAATCACATCCTAATACTAAGTCCAATTGAGTAAGTAATCCCCCCAAAATAATAGGTGTGGTAGAATTCGATTTCCCTAATTTTGCCAAATGTTTAAGAAAGAAATAACCAGAATTAATTTGAACATTTTCGACCATTGCCCACAAACAATACAAATCTATAAGTCTTACTGATCCCTCTTTGTCCTCCCTTCCAAATATAGTGTTTTTCATGAATAAGTAAGCATATTTAAAAATAGGATTGATAATTTGGAAAACTCTAGAATTATGAGGATTAAATAGCGGTTGTTCAGAAATTTGTCGCCAAAAATGTGAATTCTCAAATTGGGGCAAAATCACACACACATCATTCTTTGGCAATTCATAACAAGTATTAAAATCTCCCAACGTCCATTCATAACTTTCATTAAACAAACGAAATTTAACCTTCCCCCCACCTTGAACATTATCAACCTCTATTGAGCTTAAAAATTCAAAAACAATTCTAGGATAAGTAGGATATTTTATGTTCACTAAACCACTCCATCCTATCCTTTCAAATAACCAAACTAAATCATCCTTAAACCCCAAAGTTTCTAAAGTTTCAACATCAAGAAACCTAGTGCCTAAAAGAGGTCGTTTACATAAAGAAGAATATCTATACCGTTGCTCATCACTAGAGAAAACAATACCAAAGTCATTAGAAATACCTTTAAAGCAAACATTCCTCTCCTTTCTTGCAACCACCTTCTCCTTCCCTTCTCTTATGGCCGAAATCTCCTCAATCACGTTTTCGATGGAAGAAAATCAAATCTCCTTAAGAAGAATGAGAAAGAAAAATTAGAAGAAGTAGTTTAAACCTTTAGAAATGGGAAAATAGGAAAGAGGAACGAGCGGCGGTACACGGCCGTGTGCCGCCCACACCCCGTGCCCTAATTCCCTAAAAAGATGTGGATCAGGCCGTGTGATATCACACGACCATATTCATTTCTCATCGCACGGTCGTGTCTGTGACACGGCCCCCTTCTCTTTCTTCTCTGGATTCCAAACACGGGCCGTGTCTGGGACACGACCTCTCCATCTTTCTCCTCGGGATTCTTTACACGGCCGTGTTTGAGACATGGCCTAGACCTTTTTCTCCTAGGGATTCTTTACACGGCCGTGTTTGAGACATGGCCTAGACCTTTTTCTCCTCGGGAGATCCTACACGGTCGTGTCTGGATGACACGACCCAAGCACTTCCCTTCTCTGCAACCTTTGCCTGGCCGTGTATAGCACACGACCGGGCTTTGTTTTGCACCTAACCTGAAAACAAAATCAAAAGAATGCATCAAACTAAAAGAAATTAAAATACAAATCAAAACTAACTAAAAGAACACTTGGGTTGCCTCCCAAGAAGCGCTTGTTTAAGGTCTTTAGCTCGACCAAACTTGATCATTCACTTCTTTTCCTCGCCCTTGGAGGACAGATATACTTTTCATTTTTGTTGGGAGATCTTCTCCCAACATCTTCCACCACATTGTCTCCTTCGTTTGGTGGCCTTCCATGAGGATGGAAATTCCATTCCTCAAGTTTATAAATGCTTGTCCTGCTACAAGCATTTAAAAGAGACGAGACATGGTTAGAGATATTAGATAAATCATATTTCAACCTTTCCTTACCAATTACCAAAGAAAGCTTATGATTTTTGACATCAATTATAGCTCCAGCTGTAGCAAGGAAATGTCTTCCTAATATGATAGGAATCCTGGGGTCCTCTTCCATGTCCAACACGACAAAATCTGTGGGAATAACATTCCCATCCACCTCTATTGGCACATCTTCTATAATACCCAAAGGGTACCTGCAGGAATGATCGGCAAGTTGAAGTGTCATAGTAGTAAGTTTAATGTTTTTGAGACCTAATTTATTACAAATTGAATAGGGAATGAGGCTAACACTTGCCCCCAAATCACAAAAAGCTTTTTCAAAAAATTCTTTTCCTATGTTGCAAGGAATATAAAAGCTCCCTGGGTCCTTTAGTTTTGGGGAAGTATTCTTCTCCAAAATAGCACTACATTCCTCACTAAGCGCAATGGTCTCAACCTCTCATCTTCTTCTCTTGTTTGACATGAGATCCTTCAGGAATTTGGCAAATCTAGGCATTTGAAGAATAGCATCAATAAGAGGTACCTCTACACAAATTTCCTTAACTTTTTCTAAAAACTTGCCAAATTCTTCATCTTTCTTGAGCATTGTAAGTCTCTGAGGAAAAGGGACAGCTTTGCTCTGATGGTTCAGTGGAAGAGTCTCTTCAACCTCAATGGTACTTTCCTCATTAGCTTGAATCTGATTTGGTATAAGAGGAGAGAGCTCTTCTTCTTTTTGTATCCCTTTTGGAGCAGTCACTTGGGAGTCTCCCAAGGTCCGTCCGCTCCTAAGCTCAATTCTATTGCAATGCTCCATAGGATTCACATCAGATTTTCCTGGAAGTTGTCCTGGTGCTCTGGATGATGAGGAATCTAGTTGGGCAATTTGACTATCCTGGATCTTTTGATGCTTTTCAGAATTATCCATTCTCTGAATGAGCTTTGCTAAATCTTACTTCATTTCATTCTGACTTGAGATAATTTCTTCAAGCATCTTTTCAATATTTGACTTTGGTAAGCCTTGGGAAGATAGATGTTGAAAATTTTGTTGCCCAGCTTGAAAATTTGGTCTTGCCCCCATAGATGGTCCTTGATCTTGATTATTTCTGTAAGAAAAATTGGGATGACTCTTCCATCCAGGGTTATAAGTATTTGAGTATGGGTTGTTCTGCCTTTGATTGTAACTCATGATTGCATCACATTGTTCCAGTTGATTGATTTGTGCAGTGATAGCTCCCAATGGACATGAGTCATTTGAGTGCTCTGAACTCCCACATACTTCACAAGATGTACTAATAGCATTGACCATATTAGCACTAGTCCCCATATTCTCAAATTTCTTTGTAAGAGCGTCCAATTTTGCAGACAAAAGAGTGACTGCATCTACATCAAACTTCCCTGATGCTTTAATTGTTGGGTTTACAGAAGAATAGTCACCACTTCTTTCATTTGCCCATTGATGATGATTTTGTGCTACACTGTCAATAATTTCTTCAGCTTCATCTAAACTTTTATTCATAAGTGCCCCTCTAGCAGCTGAATCAAGGGACACTTTGGTATGATAGTTGATACCATTATAAAAAGTGTGCAACACTAACCATCTTTCCAACCCATGATGTGGGCATTGTCTGAGCATACTATTATATCTATCCCATACTTCAAAAAGAGATTCTGAGTCAGTTTGCTTGAAGCTTGCAATTAAATTCCTTATATGAGCTGTTTTGCTTGGTGGATAGAATTTATCAAGAAACTATTGCTCACACTGCTCCCAAGTGGTGATGCTATTAGGGGCCAAAGAATTCAGCCATTGCTTTGCCCTATCTCTTAAAGAAAACCCAAATAATAATAATATAACTGCTTCTGAAGGAACTCCATTCATTTTCATGGTACCACATATTTCATAAAAGACCTCTAAGTGTTGATTGGGGTCTTCATGAGGTCCTCCACCAAATTGGTTCTGCTGCACCATAGATATAATTGCGGGTTTGATTTCAAAGTTATTAGCTTCCACTTAAGGTCTTGAAATACTAGATCGAAAATCTTTTGCATAAGGTGCTGCATAATCCTTGAGTGGTCTATTCGCCATGTTCAAATGTTCCTGTTCTTCAATTTGCCTTTGCAGAATTCTTCTTTTATGGAAAGTTCTGTCAATCTCAGGGTCAAAAGGAAAGAATTCCCCTGCAAAGTTAGATCTTTGCATACACAAGAACAAGATAGCAAATGACAATTCAACAGAAAAAGAAAAATAAAAGAACCAAAAATGCAGAATTGAATTTGTACAAAAAGAATTAACAAGAAGTAAAAATTATACAAGAAAGTAAAAACAGAAATCTAATGATTAGTTACAACTATGGAATATGAAAGGAAAACAAACGTTATGTTTAGTCTAACTCAATTGATAATTCCTAATGTTATAGCGCAGTCCCTGGCAACGGCGCCAAAAACTTGTTACGCTCCGCAAGTGTACGGAAATGTCGCAAGTAATATAAAAGATTATCGTATCCACAGGGACTGGAATAAGCACTAGAAATGTCTCAATGTGAATTAGCTAAACAACTATCCAAATGTTTCAAATGCAAAGTGAAGGTAAACAAATCTAATATTAAAGATCAACAAATAAGATTTTAGTGTTTTGGGTTATGATAAAGGGAGATTCTAGGAGTTTCGGTTTCTTTGTAAGATTTCTTGAATGTAAATGGTTCACCAGTTCTTATCCCTCAATTGCCAAACACTTGTAGAAAGTTGCCGGTTCTCTCTTGCAATAGATAACCGGCTAAGGACTGAGAAATGTATCTAAATATGATCAATTAGACATGAACCTACGTTGTCCTTACACAGAAGCGCACCTATTACTATGCCTTCCTCGGATATCAACATAGAAGCCCACAACTTATTAATCTATCAAGATACAAGAAACTAATCACAAGATCCATCCTACTCTCTTGAATATTCCTATTTCCTCTTCAAGATTATCTCTCAAACGTCCTTACACGGGCTTGCACCTGTCACGTGGATCCCTCGGATGATCGAGTGAGAGTTTATCTTTACAAAGTCCACAAGAAATCTAAACAATCAATCAAGAATGAGAATTAAGCACAAATCACCATTAATCATTCAAGATCTAATTGATACAAGCAAGACAATGTCATTGAAACAAGAAATTGGCAAATCCATAAGAGATTTCATCAATCCATCATACATATACTCCCTTAATCCTAGAATACAAGATCTACTCCATGAATCGAGGAAGAATACCCGAAGAAATAAAGATTACAAGCATTTCTTAAATCCCCAATCCAAGAAACCAAGAAAAGGGGGAAAGAGAAAACTTATCTACGAAGAAGCCTCGTCTTCGGATCCAATCCTCGCTCCGGAGTCGAAATCGTCAAGAACTCCCCTCGAATCGCCCAGAAATCCTCCCAAGAATGGGAGGATACCACCAAATCTTGCCTTCTCCCAAAGGGGAAGAGATCCCCTTTCAATTCATGAAGGAGGGTTTAAATAGAGGAGGAAATCGGGCGCCACACGGCCCCGTGACACGGCCGTGTGAGATTCACACGGCCATGTCCTCTTCCTTCTCTGCCAAAGCTGCACGCCCGTGTGACTCACATAGCAAGGCTCTCTGGAAATGCTACACGACCGTGTGGTGCACACGGCCACCACCTGCTTGGCCTCTGGAAACCTCACACGGCCGTGTAGATCTACACGGCCATGTAAGGCATCTGCTCTAATTTCTTCAAATCAAGACACGGCCGTGTGAGATTCACACGGCCATGTCCTCTTCCCTTCCTGCTAAAACTGCACGGCCGTGTGTGGTACACGGCCTGATGCTCTCTCCCTTCAATTCCTTCCAAGCTTGCCCGAGGACGCATAATCTTCACCAATTTCGACTCCTGTGTACAGAAAATGCACAAAAAGCATATCTCCGAACCAAAAGAGTAAATATGCTAAAAGGAAAGCTGGAAGTATAAAAGTGCATAGATCAAACATGCTCAAAGTATGTAAATGTGCGTAAAAACATACATAAAAGAGTATATAATCTACGCACATCAGCATCTACTAAGGAGGCCCACTCTGGAGTTCTCGGGAAGGCATTGAGCGCGTATCGGATGGAATCCCGGTTGGTTACTTCTTCTCCAAGGTTCGTTAGTTGCGTTATCAGCTCCTTGATTCTCGCTTGGAGTTGCGCTACCTTCTCGCCGTTGTTCATCCAGAGGTTTGTTAGTTGTGTCCGAAGGATGTCGCGTCGCGCCAACTTCGCTTCAGAAGTACCTTCATGAAGCTCCAGGAATTTCTCCCAGAGATCTTTCGCTGAGTCGTAGCTTCCAATCTGACTTACCTCCTGAGGTGGAAGAACGCTAAGGAGGTGGAATTCAGCTTTTCCGTTGGCGACGAAATCAGCTTGCTCCTTTTTGCTCCATGTGTTTTCTTCTTTGTCTTTAGGAGCTGCAAAACCATATTTCATAGTAATTAAAATATCAAAGTCTGTTTTAAAGAATACTTCCATTTTTCTCTTCCATGTAGCGAAATCTCCGTCAAACTTTGGGGGATGGATGTTCGCTCCGGCCATCGACTTGATCGTAGTGCTTCAGTTGACGGTTAGTCCTTCTGAGGCGATCAGGCTCTGATACCAATTGTAGGTGCAGCGGAGGCCGGCAAGTGGGGGGGGTGAATTGCTGTAAACAAAAAAACAAAATATACCCTCCTCGTACTTTCAACTCAATTAGTGCAATAGTGATAAATTAATAAAGAAATATGAAAATATAGAAAGACAGAGAAGACCGGGAGTTAACATGGTTACAACCAAGACGGTTGTTAATCCAGGGCGATGAAGAGCTCAGTAGAAAAATTCTCCTTCTCTGAAGGCGGAGAAGCCTTTTATACTTTGGAAGCTTAGAACTATTGCTAGGAATGACTACACAATGATTGCTTAAGTTGTTGATTATTTCCTAGCTCCAGGAGCCTTTATATAGGTCCTGAAAATTCTATCCCGAGGGTCCAAGACACCTTCAACAAGATTTAAGGCGCCTCCAACTCGGTCAGCGGATAAAACTTTATTCGCAGCTCGAAACAGTCAGTTTGACCTGTTGAAGGCGCCTTCAACAAGCCTAAAGGCGCCTTCAAGCTGGAGGCGCCTCCAAGCTGGCAGCTCAAATTCCAGCTTGCTTTCTTCAGCTTCCGACGCTCCGATCTTTTGGGTGATTGCGGCCAATCGGAATAGGGCTCACCCGAACCCAATTCTCGGCCTTTTCCTCGAGCAGCCTTCCATCCTGGCTTAACGTCCCTCGAATGCCGTGCATGCTCTTCACGTCTACCGGAGTACTCTTCCGCAACTCTCTCGTCCTTCGGACGCACCGAGCCCGTCGGCTCCCTTCCCGTGCCGTCCTTCTCGCTAGCTGCGTCTTCCGCTTGACTTCCTGTGCTCCTAAGCTCCTGCACACTCAGACACAGGGATCAAACACAAAGCAGGACCTAACCAACTTGGTTGATCACATCAAAACACCACGGGGTCCAACACCTAGGAGGCCCTGTCCTTAGGGTAAACCCTCCCATCCCCACGTGAGTAAATCTATGTTACTGAAAACTTAAAATGCTCAACTAAAAGAAGCTCTCAAAAATACTAGGCAATGTTTGATTTAAGGGTTTAGGAATGAAGGAATATATTTATTCTTAAACTTTATGTTGGTTGATCGGAATGAAATTAAAATTTGAGAATGAAACTTAAAAATTTGGATATTGATGAAATTCATCTCCTCGCTTGCGTTTTGATGGGAATAGAAATGAGAATTAAGTTTTAGACAAAAATACCCTTAATATATTTGCTCAATTTTTCTTTGATATCATTTTTTCTCTCCTTAGTCTTTTTCATCATACTTTCTCTCTCCTCAATCTCTCCATCATACACTCTCTCCTCATTTTCTCTCATAACACTTTCTTTTTCTTCATTCTCTCCCATCATACTTTCTCTCTCTTCATCCTCTTTCATCATGCTTTCTCTCCCATCATGTCCTCTCAGGGCGATGTGGTGGTGTTAAGGCATGAGGTGTTGCCACATGAGATCTTTGGGTCGAAACTCGGCGTGTCCGAGCATGCTCCCCCTCATATCTTGCCACCTGCACTAATGGCTAGTAACCACCCGTGATTTATCTCCTCTGTGTTGGCCTAAGGATGGGTTGGCGGGGGCGCTGGGGGCGAGTAAATCACTTTTTGCCACATGCTTTCTCTCCCATCACACTCTCTTTCCTCATTTTTTCTCATCATATTTTCTCTCTCTTCAATCTCTCTCGTCACATACACTCCCTTATTATTTTCTCTCAGCATACTTTCTCTCTCTTCATTTTCAACAATCACACTTCTCTCTTGTCATCCTCTCATATCATGCTCTCTCCCATCATACTCTCTTTCCTCATTTTTCTCATAGCACTTTCTCTCTATTTTTTCCTATCACATTTTCTCTCTCATCACACTTTCATTCTCATTATTCTCTCTCATCGTATTTTTCTCTCATATATAATTTTTTCTAGAAAATTTTAGTTTATTCCTATAGCAAATATTCAACTTACCGAACATTATTTTTAAAAGTGATACTCATACTCATGCCTATTTTCATTCCATAATAATATGATTCTCATTCCCATTCTGATTCCTAAAAAAGAACCAAACACTACCTAGATGTCATGCGTGAATTGATCAAGTGGGTCAAATTGATGAGTTCAATTGATCAGACTGATGAGTCAAGTGGATAGACAGATAAATTTAACGAGATGGTTGAGATAACCAAGAATTGGCATCATCGAGTAAAGTCTGTCGTTTGGTGGACTAAACTCGAGTAGAGTATGAGATTGATGGTTAGGTAGACTAAACAAGTCGGGTGAACCAGATGAATTTAACAGATAAATGAATTAGGCTGGCTAGCATAGAAACTTAATAAAATAAAAATTATGCCCTCTTCAGACCTTAGCCATTTATACTAATGGCTAATAGTCACCCGTAATTTACCTTTTCTGTGTTGACCTAGGAATGGATTGACAGGAGCACTAGAGGTGAGTGAATCGCCTTTTGCCACATTAATAGAATAAAAATTTGTCAACTAAAAAAAATTAATAGAATAAAAATTTAACTATTATTATATTTATAAATTTAATAAAAAAATATTATAAACATAATTTACAAACTTTGTTATTCATAAATAGGACAGTAAACAAATTGAGTCGAGCCAAGTCAAGTTTTGTGATGTTAAGCTTGTTTGTTAAGATAATCAAGCCATACCGAGCTAAACCTAAAATGAACCAAGACGTTAAAATAATTGTTTAATATTGATTTGGTTTATTTTTTATAAGCCCTAATTTGGTTCATTTGGATGTTATCAAACTTTTAATCCAAACTTATTTGATTATTTGAAACTTTTAAATTTTAAGCTTGTTTGATAATATAATTTTATTTATTTATTTATTTATTTATCAAGTTAAAAAAGATTATTGATGAATATTGATATGAGTTAGGTTTAGTAGGTCATTGGTGAAAAAGGGAAAGGAGATAACAGAATTAGGAAGAATAAGCCAATATCGACCGAGAAATACCTCGGGAGGAAGAGGTCAATATTGGTCAGGAAATACTCTGGGAAGGATAGTGCAATATCGACCGGGATATACCTTAAGAGAGATAGGCCGATCCTGACCGAGAAATACCTTAGGAAGAATAAGCCAATATCGGCCGGGAAATACCTCGGGAGGAAGAGGCCAATATCGGTCAGGAAATACTCTTGGAAGGATAGTACAATATCGGCCGGGATATACCTTAAGAGAGATAGGTCGATCCCGGCCGAGAAATACCTTAGGAAGAATAAGCCAATATCGATCAGGAAATACCTCGGAAAGGATAATTCAATATCAGCCGGTATATAACTTAATAAAAGATAGCCCAAATCGGTCAGGATAACAGACTGAAGGGGATACAGACCAATATTGACCGGGTTCACACGTTTAAGATAAAAAAGCCAGGATTGTTTAAGGTGACATATCTAAACATAAACTAATATTAATTGAGTATACATAATCGCCCAGGAATGAAAAGATCTAAGACTTTACAGAATTGGTAGTATATTACTAAATGATTAGTTGAATAATAATAATAAACCGGCCGAACATGGTTTGAGCTCAATTTCGGTCGATACAGAATACAGTATAATACTGGGCGGTCCACACATAGTGAAACACTACAAGAAAATAGGGTTTCAGAGACGAAAAAATCTGTCTCTGAAAGCCAATTTTCCGTTTCTAAAGAAAATTTGAGACGGAATATTCCGTCTCTAAAATCCGTTATTGAAAGCCCCATTGCTAATTTAGGATACGGAAATATTCCGTCTCTAATTTAAAAATAGATTAAAAACCAGTTTATAAATCTGTTTTTAAATTGATCAAATGAATTTAGTTTCAAATACAAATTTCGTCTCTAAATTTTGTTTTGAATCCGTCATTAATCTGTCTTAAATAATATATCAAATATAATTTTAATTTGTTTATAAATCAATAGCTAATTTTTTTTATTATATTCTATTTATATATTCTTATTTACATATTACCTTTACAAGAAACACACACACATTTCAAATAAATTAAAAATATTTAAATAACTAATTTCTAATCCAAAAGTATCATACAATTAATATTGAGATGAATAAATATTCATATCATCCAAATAAATTTCACCATAATCAAATTGTAAGATACTGATAATTTTTTAAATCCACAATAAATTAATATGTATTTCATCTATCATGTTGCTCACGGGGACTAGATCCTTCTGGATGTGAATGATTATATATCCCACCTCTTGAATCATCTTACGAACCATCTTCTTAAGATTTTTTTCAATTTTCCTACCTTCCTCGATAAGCTTTTCTTTACGAATACCAATTTGTTGTCAATAAACTGGGTGTCTTGATTTCTTTTATGCATTTGTTCAAAAACTTCTCGTCCCAAATCTTTTTTCCTACAATCATATATAACATATATGTCAATATAAAATAAAACAAATGAGATAAAAATTGGACTATGTATATAAATTGAAGAATTTTGAAAAAAAAATATTTTTAGGTAAATTTTGAGTTATTGCGTCATGTCGATATTGTCAGTGCTAAAATCTATGACTTAACAAGTACATGAATGGAAGATAACTTTTACAAGATAGGATGAGTTGTGAAAATAACAATCATGATAGCTAAATTAGTTGAATGCAAGATAATGAATGGAAGAATTGGTGATGAAAAAAATAAAAATTACTAGTATTCAATTTGTTGAAGCATGACAAAGCATGTCTAATCAACACACTATAAACCACATTGGAATGATCATAAAAAATACCATAGGATATAGTACTAGTGTCATCGTTGTCAACACATTTTGGTGATTGAGATTTGCATATGCTCTCGTTATTCATATACACTACACTTTGTCAACATATTTCATGAAACAAAATAAAAGAAAAATGACTAAACCGATCAAACTGAAACCTGGTATTTCTATGGGGAAATAACATCTCATGACATTATGTAATGTATGAAACAAATGACAAGGTTAGCAAAATTTTAATCAAGTTTTAGAGCACAAAGAATAAAATGAACAAGTTGTTTATTTTTGTTAAGAAAAATATCCTAATTGATGCTAAAATTTATCAAATCTCAATACCTAAACTAATATAAAATGAGCCATAAAGTAGAGACACATGAATATTTCCTACAAAATTTTTGAAATAGTTAGGAAAAAGTAATACAAAAGAAAAGAGAAATAAATAAATAGGAGAGATTTGGACTATTAGGGAAATAAGCATACCCACCACAACTAGATATCTATGCTCAATAGTTTATTATTTCTTAAATTACTTTCAAGTTTCAATTCTCAAGGACATAAGTAGAATCTTCTTGCCTATTTCCATTCTCTGAAATTCGTTTACCTCCTTTGAAATAATTTTACAGCCAAAACTATAGTTTCTAAAATGCCCATAATTTTAAAGCAATTTTATGGCAATTTCAATAACCCAATTTAAAAAACCAAGATATGTGGGGACAAGGAAAATGTGAAGCATCAACTATTACCTTCATGATGATCAAATTCAACATCTTTAGATTGGTAAGCATCTATACTCTTTGAATGTGAACCATCTATTGCAGTGTCTACATCTATCTTCCTCTCTGGTACAGGAATATATTCGATTGGCTGAGGTTTATCGTTAGGTCTTTCATCCCGGTCTTGGAAATCTTCCAAACATGGATCTATATACAAGTCAGAACCAGCAATTACCATACTAGGTGTTGCTGAGGCTGATGGGTTAGCATAAACTGCTGAGGCACCAGATATATCTGTAAAATTTGGAACACTTTCTGTGGGTTGCTCATCACATATGTACCATCCATCAGTAGAAATATGCTGATTTTCAGCAGTTCCAAGGCCATGATTAATATCAGAAATATAAGTAGATTCCTGAAAAGAGTCTAATTTCTCCTTAGCTTCAGATGACAAAATTAAAGTTGGGATTTGTTTTGCATTGAGATGTGGTCCATTTGATGTTGCTGCATTTTCAGATATGTAAGGTTTTCCACTTGCAATGGCAGGCATGCTTGGATGTTTCCCTTGAGGTCTACCCATCTTGACAATATCAGCCATGGAAATATGTGCCGACTTCCCCAACCAATTGTTTTGCAGGCCAGATGAAGATTGAACGGATGTTGAAATTACATAAGAAAAGTTGGCTGCATGCAGTGGGATTCCCAAGGAAGTAGAAGTGCTGCAAGGAAACAAAGCCACAAATAAGAGATCACAGAGATTCCAAATAACCTAAACATTATTGATCCAACAAGCTAAGCAGAACATCACAGGACATGATATCATGATAATCTAGAACATATACTTCTGCAGTAAAATCACAATGCTAATAGACTGCACAAGTTGATCTGAAGTTATCTTCAAAAAGTTATTTGAAAAATCATACTGGGGCATATTTCAGCACAAGTGATGAGCATGGCTATCAATTAATTGGTAACCTAAATAGTTAGGCATCTCTTAGATAAAACTGGTTAGCTACTCCTCATATGGATCATAATAAACAAGTGCAATAGCGGTATAAGACATGCAACAAGGAATTTCTTCATTCCAACAAGTCATTCAACAAGCCACTTAACTACAATGATTTATGTAGATTATAAAATGAGAAAACATAGTTAAGATGGTATGAACATCTTGAAAAAAAAAAAATTTTAATTACACAAGAACATAAGAGTTACAGGTGAAAGGAGTAGAAGAAGACCAAAGAAAATTTTAGTGACTGTTACAAAGTGATTTAAGAGATTTGGATATACAACAATAGAGCCATGGATGCACTTCAATGGAGGGACAATATTCATGTAGTCAACCCTGACATAGGATCTCATGAAAAGTCTGCACTTTAACAAGCAAAATATTGAAGAGAGGAATAAGATGAAAATGGATAAAGTCCAATACCTCAGGATAGTCGTCTCCATCAAATTTTTGCATTTTGAGCAAAAGGACTCTAGTTGTCTTGATGAAATTCTTCAAACCCTAAATCAGTGGAATACAACTTGAAAGATTAGTATCACGGCCCGGTCGAGGGCACGCAGTTGAGGTTGAGAGCATGTGGCTTGTTGTGCCTAAAGGATGCCCACATATCTTCGCAATGACATGATATTGTCCACTTTGGGCCTAGACTCTCATGGCTTTGTTCTTGGGTTCTTCCCAAAAGGCCTCATGTCAATGGAGATATCTTGCATTCTTTTAACCCCATGATATTTACCAAATCTTTCTAATGTGGGACTTTGATTGAACCCCAACAATCCTCCGCTCAAACGAAGGACCACAATTACTCTCATGGTCCGGGCCTCCCCGCGAGTATCCAGTCATCCTGACCTGCTCTAGGCCTCCCCGCAAGCATTCGCGCCCGGTCACCTTGACCTACTCCGGGCCTACCTGCGAGCATCCGGTCACCCTGACCTACTTGCCTCACCGCAAGTACCCGGTCACCCTGACCTGCTCTAGGCCTCCCCGCAAGTACTCGGTCACCCTGACCTGCTTCGGGACTCTCCGTGAGCATCCGGTCACCCTGACCTACTTTGGGCCTCCCTGTGAGCATCCGGTCACCCTGACCTACTTGCTTCCGCACAAGTATCCGATCACCCTGACCTGCTTCGGGGCCTTTCCCACAAACATCTGATCATCCTGACTTGCTCCGGGTCCACCCTCAACTTCATTCAAGGTCACCCCACATGACATCTGGTCTGAACCATGGCTCTGATACCATTTGTTGAGCTCAAAGGATGTCCATATATCTCCACAATGGCCTGATATTATCCACTTTGGGCCTAAACCCTCATGACTTTGCTCTTGGGCTCTTCCCAAAAGGCATCATGCCAATGGAGATATCTTGCATCCTTTTAACCCCATGATCTTTACCAAATCTTTCCAATGTGAGACTTTGATTGAACCCCAACATGGCTGATGTCGCACTCTGCCTTGTGACCTCGCGACCTCGCTGCGAGGCAGCTGCGGGCATGGCGAGGTCGCGCCTTTGCTGCCCTGCTGACAGATTGGGGGGAAGCGGGATAGGAGAGAGGCCTGTCTACCTGAGGAAAAATCACATGAGTAGATCGGAGATCGGGAGAGAAGATCGCCCGAGGAAAGTCGCGATGGAAGGAATTGGGAAAGTTAGATTGGCTGCAGTTTTTTTTTTTTTGGTTAAATCTCAGGGAGGCAGTCGCACCTTAGGTCTCCACTTGGCTACGCCCCTGGCGTCGTCCATGGCGGAAGACCACGAACAAGTACCATCGGACCAGGGTTGTGTGGATGCGGCGGGTGTCAAACGAGGAAGAGAAGAAGATTAGGGAAAGAGGAGAAATCCATTTTTATTTTATTAAAATAAAATAAAATTATAATTATCTAATAAAATTCTTTCTAATTTATATAAATTAAAAACAAAATTTTATCTGTTTAATTTTTTTAAAACAGATTTTATAGACAAATATAATTTTGTATCAAATTTCATTTTTAATCCGTTTTTATTTTTGTTTATAAAAATATATTTATAAATTTGTTTCTAATTCATTTTAAATTCTATCTTAATTTTTTATTCGTATATTATATTTTATTTATGTGAAACAGAATATTAATTCTGTTGCAAATCTGTCTCTAATATATTAAAATCTAAAACAGATTTCAATTCCGTTTTAAAAATTTGTCTCTGAAACCTTGTTTTCTTGTAGTGAAAATAGGATAACTAAACAGGGGTGATAAAATATAACTTACAGGACATGACGGGAATAAATATTTTAAGGATATTTATGAATAGCTTATGAAAATATGTGTTTTATGTAATAGTATAACAGGGTGACTTGCTTGGCAGGAAGAATATTTCTAGATTCTTCTGCAGGTACTAGACGACAAAAAAGGTACATCTGGGGTACAAAAGAGATTCCTTAAAAGCTATTTTCTATAAGTACGTGGCTTACGTCATCTCATAAGAAACTCTAACAAACCGGGGTCCACTTCATGACTACGGAGGTTATATGAAGTGGTATAAAAAGAGAAATCCTCTCCGTTGGCCAGATATGCTCACGTTGATGCTGACACTCACAACCCTAATTTTCAACTACTGTTCATCTTCTCCTTTCTTCCACACCGAGAGAGATCACTAACTTGAGCGTCGGAGGGCCTAGCCAGGGATTCCCACCCCGGTCTTAGGTCACTAACGATAGTGTTGGTTGATCTCTTGTGCGTAGGAAGCCTTGAAGCTCCAGATCTCTATTTTCTTCATCAAAGATTTCCTCTCGTCTCTGGATCTTCGCACGAGGAGGGCATTCTGTGATTTCGTTCTCTTAGATCCGCTTTGGGTTTTTCGGATCGGTATTCTACAGGTATTATTCTTCATCAGCAGTAGGTTTTTCTCCCAGCTTTCGATTTTGTCAGGGTTCTCAGAAAGGATCAAATTTGGCGCCGTCTATGGGAACTTCACCTGAATCTGAGGCTGCAAGATGGAAGACACTGGAAAATCAAACTTACTCACCATTAGTCGTGAAGACTTGGATTTCCTCATCAACACCCATGTACAGAAGGCTTTACAACAACAGCAGCAACAACAACAAGCTCATACTGGAGCTACTTTGCCATTAGCTCATAATTCGGCTATCTCGACTACTGAGCACCGAAGGGGAAAAGAGTCGGAAGAAGAAGATCATGCATATTTCCCTCCAGCCACTGCTTCTCCAACTAGGCACCCTCGAGCCTTCCTTTGTACTCCTCTGGAACAAGGAGGACGAAGGTCTGTATTCCAGGAATCCTCTGGCGAGGCGCCAGACAAAGAGAAGCGTAAAGTTAAGATGATGGTAGCTAGTGATAGCTCGCCGGAAAAAGTTATCTCTCCATTCTCTCAAAGTGTACTGGATAATCTGCTTCCCAAGCGGTATCAAAATCTTCAGATTGGCGAGTACACTGGAACTACAGATCCAGAGGATCATTTGTTAAAATTTGAGAATGTAGCATTATTACAATAATTTTTCGATGGAGTAAAGTGTCGGATGTTTCTTACAACGCTTGGAGGAGCTGCTCAACGCTGGTTTAAGAGATTGTCTGAGAATTCTATTCGGAAATTCAAAGATTTCAAGAAGGTTTTCTTGCATCATTTTTCTAGCAACAAGAGGTATCACAAAACTCCCTGGAGCTTATTCTCAATTAAACAGGGATCTAAGGAGTCCATCAGAGCCTATATTAAGAGATTCAATCAGGTAGCTATCGATATACCCAATGCTACTACCGAGATATTGGTGAGTGTCTTCTCTCAAGGCCTGAATGATAATGATTTCTTTAAGGATCTGGTAAGAAATCCTCCTGCCAACTTTGACTCATTAATCGAATGTGCTACTGAATTCATTAATGTTGAAGAAGCTCAAGCCGCCCGCCGAAAAGAAGGTACTACTTCTTCTCCTACCCCTGTTAAGGAGAAGGCTCCTGCTCCCGTTCCTCCACCGAGGGGACCTCGAGTAGTTCACCTGTCCCATCGTCATCCAGAGTATCGTTCACAAGCAGTGCAACATGTGGAGATACAACAAGAAGCACCAAGGAGATGGTGCACTTATCACAAGACTAGCAGTCATTACACAGAAAACTGTTTTGTTTTGAAAAACAAAAGAGCAAATAGGGATCGATATCAGAAACAAAATTACTATCGGCAACAATATCCCAGGTAGCAAAGTCCGCTCAAGTTAGAATATCGTCCGGTCGAGCCTCAACAAGGTGTGTTACCAACCTCGGTTGGTACGATCCAAGTGCCTGAGAAGACTCAGCCTGAGGTCACGACAGCCCAGCAAGAAGAGAATAGAAGCAATGCCGCCCTGGGAAATATTAATATGATCACGGGTGGACCCATTGATGGAGACTCCAATAGGGCTAGAAAAGCACATGCACGAAGACTTGAAATCCATGCCGTAGGGTGCAGCATGGAGAGAGCAGCCGGTCCAGAGATCAGTTTCGGGCCCAAAGATCTTGAGGGGGTAGAAATACTCCATGATGATGTGTTAATAATCAAGGCTATGATAGCCAATTATACTATTTCTCGTACCTTTATAGATACTAGTAGCTCTGTGAATATTATCTTCAAGAAAGCTTTTGATCAACTGCAGATTGACCCGAGCGAACTTCAATAGATGGTGACCTCTTTATACAGATTCACTGGTAATGAAGTACAACCGCTTGGCCAGATAAAATTGGCCATATCTCTAGGGGAGGAGCCTCTCATGAGAACAAGAAGATCCTACTTTATGGTGGTGGATGCCCCTTCCTCCTATAATGTGATACTGGGTCGGCCGACCTTAAATGAGTTTAGGGCGGTCGTTTCTACTTTTTGTCAGAAGATTAAATTTCCTGTCGATGACCAGGTCGGGGAAGTGCGGGGCGATCAGAAGGCAACCCGTAAATGTTATGTAGAGATCATCCGAACTGAGGCTAACGCCGCTCGAAAAATTCAAAGAATGGAGGTCAATGCCATTCAAGAGAAGCCACCTGTTCTGGTTTATGAAGAAAAGGAAAAGGTCCAGATACAGACCGGTCAACCTGAAGCCACTACCTATGTCGCGGCCAATCTTGAGCCTGGGCTGAAAATCGAGCTAGTTCAATGCCTGAAGAAGAATAATGATGTCTTCACGTGGACGCCTAAGGAAGTCACGGGTGTTTCTCCTTCAATTATGGAGCAGTCTCTGCATGTCTTTCCAGATGCTCGCCTTGTTATGCAGAAAAAGAGAAATTTTAGTACTGAGCAAAATCAAATCATCAGGGAAGAAGTAGATAAACTCATGGAAGCCGGCTACATCAGGGAGGTGCTATTCCCTAGCTGGTTAGCTAATATTGTCCTGGTCTCTAAACCGAGAAATAAATGACGAGTGTGTATTGACTTCCGTGACCTCAACAAGGCTTGCCCGAAAGATTATTATCCTTTGCCCCAGATTGATCAATTAGTAGAATCTACGGCCGGATGTGAATACATCTCTATGCTAGATGCCTATCAAGGTTATCATCAAGTCCCTCTTGCTAAGGAAGATCAAGAGAATGTCAGTTTTATAACATATGAAGGTACTTATTGTTATAATGTTATGCCGTTTGGACTAAAAAAATGCAGGAGCAACTTATCAACGGCTTATGAATAAGGTCAAGCAGAAGTAACCAACAGAGAGATTATAAGAGGATTAAAAACCAAACTGGATCATGTTGGAGGCAGCTGGGTAGATGAATTGCCTAGTGTTCTCTGGGCATATCGTACTACACCCCGAGAAGCTACCGGAATCACTCCCTTCCAACTAGTTTATGGGGGAGAAGCTGTCATTCTTATAGAAGTAGGTGTAGAATCTGACAGAAGACAACTATATGACGATGACAATGCGGGTTGACGACTTATGGAACTAGATCTGATAGAAGAAATTAGAGACAAAGCTACAACTCACCTCACATCATACCGACAAAGAATGAGGCAGAATTATAATAAGAGGGTCATCCCAAGATTCTTTCAGGTGGGAGATCTAGTATGGAAGCGTTTTAAGCTTGCTGGTGACGTTAGCAAATTATCACCACAATGGGGAGGATCCTACAAGGTGGTAGAAAAACTTGCATCGAGTTCATATTATCTCCAGGACACTGAAGGAAGAATTCTCGAGCGTCCATGGATTGCAAATCATTTACAGCCCTACCGAACTTAGCAAGATCATATCGTTCAAGCATACACCCGAGAAAACAAATCAAATTTATTTGAAGCAGTTTCCCCATGAGCAAATAACAAGTATGTTCATAATTCATGTACTTCATCTAATTCGATAAATACAATGCAGACCAAATATCACCCGAGAAATAGATGTGGTTCAAACGGCGTGATGATTAGTGGGCAAACATTTTTAATCTGATCAAGCGGTCGTCGATTGGGAGCTTTAAGGAAGGGCCTACCGGGTTTCCTTAAGAAAATCTCAAAAACACTAAACCATCACAAGGTTAGTGCAAGCATTTTTGCTTTACATAAAAAGACAGTCGATCAGGAAATCGCATGAAGTAACCTGGACGGGTCTTCATGGGAGAAACTGGAGACTTTAAACAATCAAAATCACAGTCGATTGAGAAATCACATGAAGTAACTCGGACGGGTCTTCATGGGAGGAACCAGAGACTTTAAACTATCATGAAAAGATAGTCGATCGGGAAATCACATGAAGTATCCCGGACGAGTCTTCATAGGAGGGACCGAAGACTTTAAACTATCAAAAACACAGTCGATCGAGAAATCTCATGAAGTAACTCGGACGGGTCTTCATGGGAGGAACCGGAGACTTTAAACTATCAAAAACATAGTCGATCGGGAAATCTCATGAAGTAACTCAGACAGATCTTCATGGGAGGGACCGAAGACTTTAAACTATCAAAAAGACAGTCGATCGAGAAATCACATGAAGTAACCCGGACGGGTCTTCATGGGAGGGACCGGAGACTTTAAACTATCAAAAAGACAGTCGATCGGGAAATCACATGAATTAACTCGAACGAGTCTTCATGGGAGGAATCGGAGACTTTAAACTATCAAAAGCATAGTCGATCGAGAAATCTCATGAAGCAACCCGAACGGGTCTTCATGGGAGGAACCGGAGACTTTAAACTATCAAAAGCATAGTCGATCGGGAAATCTCATGAAGCAACCCAGACGGGTCTTCATGGGAGGAACCGGAGACTTTAAACTATCATAAAAAATAGTCGATCGGGAAATCTCGTGAAGTAACTCGGACGGGTCTTTATGGGAGGAACCGGAGACTTTAAACTATCAAAAGCATAGTCGATCGGGAAATCTCATGAAGTAACTCAGACGGGTCTTCATGGGACGAACCAGAGACTTTAAACCATCAAAAGCATAGTCGATCGGGAAATCTCATGAAGCAACCCGGACGGGTCTTCATGGGAGGAACCGGAGACTTTAAACTATCATAAAAAATAATCGATCGGGAAATCTCATGAAGTAACTCGGACGAGTCTTCATGGGAGGAACCGGAGACTTTAAACTATCAAAAGCATAGTCGATCGGAAAATCTCATGAAGCCACCCGGACGGGTCTTCATGGGACGAATCAGAGACTTTAAACTATCATAAAAAATAGTCGATCGGGAAATCTCATGAAGCAACCCGGACGGGTCTTCATGGGAGGAACCGGAGACTTTAAATTATCATAAAAAAATAGTCGATCAGGAAATCTCATGAAGTAACTCGGACGGGTCTTCATGGGAGGAACTGGAGACTTTAAACTATCAAAAGCATAGTCGATCGGGAAATCGCATGAAGCAACTCGGACGGGTCTTCATGGGAGGAACCAGAGACTTTAAACTATCAAAAGCATAGTCGATCAGGAAATCTCATGAAGCAACCCGGACGGGTCTTCATGGGAGGAACCGACGACTTTAAACTATCATTAGCAAGTGTTGGGTTTTTCGGGCCGCGAAAACCGCTTTTTCGTGTCGCGGAAACCCCGAAACCCCCATGCCACCGGATCCGTGCGAAGTAAAAACTTTCAAAAACATTACGAGTACGAGTTTTATGCTAGTTCTAAACTAGGAGAAGGAATTACCCTTGATGCGAAGCCCTTCGCGTATCCCGCTCTTCCAAGTGATGCCGGATCTCGAGGTTGTCAAGTGTACAACCCTCTAGAAGTATCCACATGAACAAATAGGTGGAGAAAACCTAACACAAAGGTGTGCTAGCACCTTGGTAAGGTTCGGCCAAGAGAGGAGAGGGAGAGCTTGAGGAGAGAGCTTGAGCAAGAAGATGAATAATTGGCTTGAATGAAAAATGAATTTTCATTCACTCACAAAAGTGGTCGGCCACATTAAGGAGTGTAACTCCTTTTCATTAAATGTAGAGGCCATTAAAGAGGGGACTTGTAACCTCCATGAGGTGGCACACACATGTGCCAACTATGATGATGTGGCACATCATCATTAGTCCTCCTAATGCCAACTCACAAATGAGGTGGCAAATGGTCAAGTCAAACTTGACCTTTCATCTTCCTTCTCAAGTCAAGTCAAACTTGACCAAATCTCTCTCATGGTTGATCTAATCTAACCATTTGATTCAAACCAACTTAATATAATGAATCTAATTCATTTAATTAAATTGATTCAATGAGTCATAATCTAAATTAGACTCATTGAACACATGAATCAACTTGAGTCCAACTCAATTAGAATTACTCTTAATCTAATTTGATTCATCGCATGAATCTAATCCTCTTGGTTCATCATATGAACCTAATCTCCATCTAATTGTCCTTAGTGTGTGACCCTATAGGTTCTTGTAACATTGGCAATGCTCCTAAACTCATTTAGAAGCATAAGTAATGAGCGGTATCTAGCAACACATCATTACTACCCAAGTTACAAGAATGTTGAGATCCAACATCACCTTGTGACTACTAATTGTGACTCCTCACAATATATGACAAGTGTCCTTCTATCCTAGACATCTATCATGATCAATGTGAGGCATAGACCGTGTCATCCTCTAATCAATCTAAATCTTGAACTCCAAGTAAACTCACTCAATCAAATGAGCTCAATATCTCATATTGACTCATTTGGGCATGGTCATGCACTTCGTGGTCTCATTCTATCAAGAATATTGATGTCGCTCCCGTCATATAGGAGGGATAGATCCCATCTATATCCCTCACATGCCTCTGCATAATTTGTTACATATCCAGTAATCGCCTTTATAGTCCACCCAGTTACGGGTGACGTTTGACGAAACCAAAGTACATAACTCCTTATGTAGGGATCCATGGTGACTTCAGGTCCAAGGACTAGTAGTCATACTAATAGCCACATGAGAAAGTATATGACACTCATATAACGATCCATTATACTTTCTCATGGCGGGTCATTTAGTATACATTCTCCAATGCATACCCATGTGTCAACTTGATATCTCTATATCCATGACTTGTGAGATCAAGTCATCGAGTTGACCTACATGCAAGTCTTATTGCATTAACATTGTCCCTGAATGTTAATACTCGACTAGAAAGAATTAAGAGTAGTGTTTCCTATATCATCTCACTATCGATTCAACCAATCGATTGATATAGGTAAGAACCTTCTACTCAAGGACGCTATTATACTTAGTTATTTGGCATCAATACAAGTAAGTATAATAATCAAAACAAATACCTTTATTTATATATAGAAGAATATGATACAATGAGTCCATACAATAATCATCAAATGATTGGCTCTATGGCTCTAACTAACAGCAAGATCATGCAAGATTAAGTATCTGATCAAAATATGATATAGCACAGGACTTTATTCGGGATTACACGCTCAACCAGAGGTTGATGAAATTCTTCATATTAATCGATCGGGACTACACGCCCGGCTGAAAACTCAAAGGTTGATGGAGTCCTTCATATTAAATCGTTTGGGATTATATACCTAGTCTAAATTCAAAATTATATGGATTTCTTTATGAAGTTCACAGGTGATTTCTTTATATATATATATATATACATAATCCTACAAAATCACATTCTCCATCAGAAGCCACAATCATATAAAGTTCTTTATTTAAAATCGCTCGGGATTGCATAAACCCTATGGAGTTCTTCATATGAAATTGCTCGAGATTACATATCCCTTGGAAGCGCGGAGGCCTTCGGAATTCCTTATATGCAGTCGTGCCTGATTAAAATTCAAGGAGTTTATGGAAAACCTCATCATTTGGAACTATATGCTTGGTGAAGATATCATAAAAAGGGATAATTCTTATTCTCATCCCTCATAATCATTTCAAAAGGAGCAGTGGTCAGATAATAAGGATCAGAGAAACAAGTAAGTACATATGCTTACAAAAAATGCAAATATTTGATTTTTACAAAAAATGCAAGTATTTAGTTACAAGTCTTTTTCTTGCATAATCATGCTTACTCAAAATTGCTTGTTAAGTTTTCGGGCAATTCTTGATTAAGTCTGCGGCGATTTATAAACTGAGAAGGGGGTTCCTTAGATAAGTAATCATCTTTCCTCAATTGCCGAATAACCCCTGTCACAGAATGATTCAAAGCCCCTATCATACGGCGGACAAATTCATTGTTAAACCGCGGAGACCTTAGATATGCCAAGCGCCTACCTTCCCATCGATCCTCCTCATGCTCCTTATAACTTTGAAATTCAGCCTGTAGTTTAGCAGCTTGGTCTTTGAAGGTGTCTCTTTCTAATTTAAGCTGCTCTTATCTCCTTTCGAAGTGAGGATATCTCATCATCCTGAGTCTTTCTTTGTTCTTGCTCTTCTAGCAGAGCAAAATCTCTTGATGTTGACTCTTGAGCCTGATCAGAAAGAAAGACATTGTAAAGCCTCTCTGCCTTCTCTAAGACAATGTTTTTATGAGAAATATCTGAGAGGGTTTTGTCTTACAAAGCAGTTTCCACCTGGAGGCTGGAATGCAATCGGTCCACTCGCAACTCTAAGGCTCTTCTTTCAAGCTCTTTGTTTTTCAACAATTATTGCTCATGCTGTAATTCCTTTTTCATAGCCTCTATTTGTTGAGTCTGTGAGTCTGTGAGGCTATCTTCTCTCGTAATTGAGGAAGCCTGTAGTTTACTGTATGTAATAAAGAAGGATGGATTGAGTTTGACAGAACCCGGATCGGAGACAGAAAATAAAAAATAATGAGAGTCATTTAAGTGTGAAGCACTGTCTGAATTAATATTATTACAAAGCATGGGTTAATATCGGTCGGGATAACCTTGTCTGCAATAGACAGATTAATATCGACCAGGATAACCTTATCTATAATAGATAGGCTAACATCGGCCGGGATAACATGTCTACCATAGATGAGTCAGTACCGGCTAAGTTAATATGTTTATGAAAGATAGGTTAATATTAACCGAAGCCAAAAGGAGTTTGATTGAGTCTAACATATTGATTGCATTTAAAGTGTTTAGTCTCACATAGCTCGAAATATATCATCACTTAAGTAAAAGAACAAAATAGGATTTACATGTACTCAATAGGCAAAGCCTGATTAAACATGTAATATTACCTAAACTAGGTAATTCAACTAAACATGAATTTATACACCTTCTTCAAATAGACTTGAATAGAAATCGGTTGAAGCAGGAGCTCTTATACTTCTTAGAAAACTTCAACCCAACTAAGGGTAAGCCTGACCAAGCTACAGAAGTGAAAATATTTTGCCTGGCACGAAGGAAGCTTGGCCAGGCTACAGAAGTGACAAAATTTATTCGGGATGAAGGAAACTATGAAGCAGGATGGTCTCATGAACAAGGAAGGGCAAACTTATTTATGCCCCGGTGGAAAGGTGACTGAAGAGTCCCTTTCCTGCTTGAGCCTTTGAGCTCTGCTTCCAGAATGTACGCCTTAGCCTGCAGGTAACATGGGCTATGCCTTCGTTGTGACGTCCAGGGGGTAATTACTTGAACCCCCATGAATAGTGTGAACCCCTCTGAAACCCGTCGGGTTTGCAGAGCAGGCGTGCCTTTGGCTTGAGATTCTAGATCTCGAAGAATTTTGTTCTTCAGGGCAGTTTTTGATCATACTCGAAACTGGGCGATCAACAGAAATGCCTCCAGCTCTCGGACCAGAGAGTTGATTGAATCCAAAGCTTGGGTAACCTCATATATAAATTTTGCCATGTTCACCAAGAATTGCCCCCAAAGAGGAGGTTCTAAAGCCATACTCTCAGTGAGAAAGGGCGAAGCAAGGAGGAAAAAGAACTGAGGTGAGTGGAGAAAGAAGAAAGGATCATGGTCCTGTTTAAAGGATCAAAAGAGTCACTGGAATACTGTACTTGGGTTCACGGGATTGCTGTACCAAAAGTCATGAGGGCTACTATGAAGAAGATCACGGAGTCACTACAGTGCCCATGGCAGAGTCACGGGTAAAGATGGGTAAAGAAACAAAAATAGGCTTGTGTTTAGTCAATCGGCTACACCTCCTTCGACTATACTGTTGGTTGCTACTCGGAAAATCTAGAGGTTCCACTGTACAAAAATTTTGTACAAAGGTCTGAACCTATTCCTAGCTACCATGTGTTCTTTTAAATTAAATTTTGGATCGCCTGCGGAACTTAACACGTTTGATCCAAAACTTAATCTATTTGTTCTTTTAGGTTTTGACTTGGATCTCCTGCGGAACTTAACACGTTCGACCCAAATCACCTTAAGTTATTAATTCCATTAAATATTAATTTCCATAATTGGTTCCCAGTACTGACGTGGCGAGGCACATGACCTTCTTGGATATGGGAGCAACCACCACCGACTAGACAAAACCTTTTATGGAAAGCTAATATTTAATTTCCTAAAATAACTTTAAGTTAACAGAAAAGAACAATCAAATCACAAGGAAAAATAAAACAAAAGAACACATCATCGAAAAACATATTCGAAATACTAGAATCGTAAGTCTCTTGTATTTGGTATTATTTCCATAAATAACTAGCATGATGCGGAAAGGAAAAATTACTAGTTATACCTTCTAGAAAGACTTCTTGATCTTCTACCGTATTCCTTTTCTAACCTCGGACGTTGTGTGGGCAACGTTCTTCCGAGATGAGAAACCACCAATCACCTTCTTCTTCCTTGCAAGTTTCGGCCATCAAAACATCTTCTAGGATGAAGAGGTTCGGCCACCACCACCATGCTCCAAGGGATGCTAGAAACGAGGCTTGCTTTCTCTCCTTCTTCTCCTTCCTTGATCCGGCCACTAACAAAAGCTCCACCAAGAGATAAGTTTCGGCCAACAAGAGGAGAGGAGAGAAATAGGGCCGGCCACACCACCAAGGAAAAGAGGGAGAAAAATAGAATAGAGTCGTTAGTCTTGAAGCCTCCTCTACCCCCTCTTTTATAATCCTTGATCCTAGCAAATAAGGAAAATTTAATAAAAATTCCCTTAATTCTTTTTCCATTGAAAAGGAAAAATTATTTAATTAAAATAATTTTCTTTCTCAATTTTATTTGGCCGGCCACATAAAAGCTACAAACAAGGAGAGTTTTAATTAATTAAAACTTCCTAATTTGTCTCCAGAAATTTATAAAATTTCTCCAATAATTTAATCCCTTCATGATTGGTTTATAAAAAGGAAGTTTAATAAATTAAAATCTTTCTTTTAAACATGTGGATAAAAAGAAAGTTATCTTTAAAAATTAAAATCTCTTTTAATCTACAAATAAGGAAAGATATCAAATCTTTTCTCAATCTTTTTGTAAAAACTAATAAAAGAGAATTATTAATTTTTAAACTTTCTTTTAAATCATGAACATGGTTAAAAAGGAAAGTTTTCTTAAAATTTAAAATCCTCCTTTAATCAACAAATAAGGAAAGATTTCAAATTTTAAACTCTCTTTTAAACATGTAGCTGATTTACAAATAAGGAAAGTTTTTACCAAAAAATTAAAACCATCCTTTTAAACTACAAATAAGGAAAGAGATTAATCTCTGCTCTTAATCTTTTGTAGAAAACTATAAAAGGAAATTTTTAATTTTTAAACTCTCTTTTAAAATCATGATATCCACATAAGAAATAATTTTAATAAAAATCCTTTTTAATATTCTAGTGGCCGGCCACCTAAGCTTGGGACCCAAGCTTTGGCCGGCCACCTACATGGCTCATCCACTTGGTCTTGGCCGGCCCTAGCTTGGGTTCCAAGCTAGCTTGGCCGGCCCCATTGGATAGGTAAGTAGGTGGGTATGCGGTGAGTATAAATCTCTATATACTAGAGGCTACGATAGGGACCGAGAGGAGAAATTGATTTTGGTCTCCCGATGAAATTAAGCATCCCGTGTTCGCCCCGAACACACAACTTAATTTCATCAATAATAATTCATTCCACTAAAGAACTATTATTGAACTACCGCACCAATCCCAAATTACATTTTGGGCTCCTTCTTATTATGAGTGTGTTAGTCTCCCTGTGTTTAAGATAACAAATGTCCACTAATTAAGTAAGTTACTGACAACTCGCTTAATTAATATCTAGCTCCAAGAGTAGTACCACTCAACTTCATCGTCATGTCGGACTAAGTCCACCTGCAGGGTTTAACATGACAATCCTTATGAGCTCCTCTTGGGGACATTCTCAACCTAGATCACTAGGACACAGTTTCCTTATATAATAAACAACGCACATTATAAGTGATATCATTTCCCAACTTATCGGGCTTATTGATTTATCGAACTAAATCTCACCCATTGATAAATTAAAGAAATAAATATCAAATATATATGCTTGTTATTATATTAGGATTAAGAGCACACACTTCCATAATAACTGAGGTCTTTGTTCCTTTATAAAGTCAGTATAAAAGGAACGTCCTCAAATGGTCCTACTCAATACACTCTAAGTGTACTAGTGTAATTATATAGTTAAGATAAACTAATACCTAATTATACTACGACCTTCTAATGGTTTGTTCCTTTCCATCTTGGTCGTGAGCTACTGTTTATAATTTATAAGTAACCGATAACATGATCTTCTGTATGTGACACCACACACCATGTTATCTACAATATAAATTAATTGAGCAACTACATTTATCATTAATGTAGACATTTGACCAATGTGATTCTTATTTCTAGATAAATGTTTATACCAAAAGCTAGGCTTTTAGTATACACTCTAACATATACTTGAAGGGAAGGCTAGTGATATGAGTTAGGTTTAGTAGGTCCCTGGTGAAAAAGGGAAAGGAGATAACAGAATTAGGAAGAATAAGTCAATATTGGCCGGGAAATACCTCGGGAGGAAGAGGCCAATATCGGTTAGGAAATACTCGGGGAAGGATAGTACAATATCGGTCGGGATATACCTTAAGAGAGATAGGCCGATCCCGGTCAAGAAATACCTTAGGAAGAATAAGCCAATATGGACCGGGAAATACCTCGGGAGGAAGAGGCCAATATCGGTCAGGAAATACTCTGGGAAGGATAGTGCAATATCGGCCGGGATATACCTTAAGAGAGATAGGTTGATCCCGGCCGAGAAATACCTTAGGAAGAATAAGCCAATATCGGTCGGAAATACCTCGGAAAGGATAATTCAATATCAGCCGGTATATAACTTAATAAAAGATAGCCCAAATCGGTCAGGATAACAGACTTAAGGGGATATAGACCAATATTGATTGGGTTTACACGTTTAAGATAAAAAAAAAACCAGGATTGTTTAAGGTGGCATATCTAAACATAAACTAATATTAATTGAGTATACATGATCGCCCAGAAATGAAAAGATCTAAGGCTTTATAGAATTGGTAGTATATTACTAAACGATTAGTTGAATAATAATAATAAACCGACCGGACATGGTCTGGGCTCAATTTCGATCGATACAGAACATAGTATAATACCGGGCGGTCCACACATAGTGAAAATAGGATAACCAAACAGGGGCGATAAAATATAACTTACAAGACAGGACGGGAATAAATATTTTAAAGATATTTATGAATAGCTTATGAAAATATGTGCTTTATGTAATCGTATAACAGGTTGACTTGCTTGGCGGGAAGAATGTTTCTAGACTCTTCTGTAGGTACTAGACGACAAAAAAGGTATATCTGGGGTACAAAAGAGATTCCTTAAAAGTCATTTTCTACAAATACGTGGCTTACGTCATCTCATAACAAACTCTAACAAACCGGGGGGTCCACTTCATGACTACGGAGGTTATATGAAGTGGTATAAAAAGGGGAATCCTCTCCGTTGGCCAGGTATGCTCACGTTGATGCTCGCACTCACAACCCTAATTTTCAACTACTGTTCATCTTCTCCTTTCTTCCACACCAAGAGAAATCACTAACTTGAGCATCGGAGGGCCTAGCTAGGGATTCCCACCCCGGTCTTAGGTCACTGACGATAGTGTTGGTTGATCTCTTATGCGTAGGAAGCCTTGGAAGCTCCAGATCTCTGTTTTCTTCATCAAAGATTTCCTCTCGTCTCTGGATCTTCGCACGAGGAGGACATTCTGTGATTTCATTCTCTTAGATCCACTTTAGGTTTTTCGGATCGGTATTCTACAGGTATTATTTTTCAACAGCAGTAGATTTTTCTCCCAGCTTTCCGTTTTGTCAGGGTTCTCAGACAGGATCAAATATATTTTACGAATATTATTTATTAATATTATTCATGAATATTCGTAAATATATTTATTAATATCATTTATAAATATTAAGGAGACAGATACTTATTTATTTAAATTTATTTATTTATTTATTCATCAGGAAGCAGAGATGTCGTCACTGTTGCGTATTGCGATTCCAATCACATTTTCTCTCTCATCACACTTTCATTCTCATTATTTTCTCTCATCGTATTTTTCTCTCATATATAATTTTTTCTCTTATTTTACTCTAAGGGTAAAAGAGAAAATTTTAGTTTATTCCTATAACAAATATTCAACTTACCAAACATTATTTTTAAAAGTGATACCCTTGCTCATGCCTATTTTCATTCCATAATAATATGATTCTCGTTCCTGATTCCTAAAAAAGAACCAAACGCTACCTAGATGTCATGCGTGAATTGATTAAGTCAGTCAAATTGATGAGTTCAATTGATCAGACTGATGAGTCAAGTGGATAAACAGATAAATTTAGCGAGATTGTTGAGATAACCAAGAATTGGCATCATTGAGTAAAGTCTGTCATTTGGTGGACTATCGTTTGGTGGACTAAACTCGAGTAGAGTATGAGATTGGTGGTTGGGTAGACTAAACAAGTCAAGTGAACCAGATGAATTCAACAGATAAATGAATTAGGTCGGCTAGCATAGAAATTTAATAAAATAAAAATTATGCCCTCTTCATACCTTAGCCAATTATACTAATGGCTAATAATCATCCGTGATTTATCTTCTCTGTGTTGACTTAAAAACAGATTGACGGGGACACTAGGGGTGAGTGAATCGCCTTTTGCCATATTAATAGAATAAAAATTTGTCAACTAAAAAAAATTAATAGAATAAAAATTTAACTATTATTATATTTATAAATTTAATAAAAAAATATTATAAATATAATTTACAAACTTTGTTATTTATAAATAGGGTCGTAAACAAATTGAGCCGAGCCAAGTCAAGTTTTGTGATGTTAAGCTTGTTTGTTAAGATAATCAAATCTAGGGTTGGAAAAAATCCCGAAAATCCCGACCCTTCCCGAATCTCATCCCATTTCCGACCCGAAAATATCCCGACTCGACATTTTCCCAGCCCGAAGGTTCGGGATTTTTCCCGTCCCGATCACTATCGGGAAATTTTTTTTTCCCAACGGGAATCCCGTCCCAACCCGATTATATTATAATATTATTTTTTATATTAAAAATATTATATATATATATATATATATTCTTTTTATATTTTAAACATCTAACCATTATGTTTATTTTTTTGTCTCTCCATTTTTCTCATACTTCATCATAATTTTGTTTCTAAATAATTTATTGGTAATGTGCGAAGAAGATAGTCAGTTAGTTTATTTTAGCATATGAAAATTGATAAAATGATATAAGGAATAATTTTTGTGATCTTTTTTCTGTAGGTTGAATCCAAACATTTCTAAGGACTAAGGTCACCATATCATCAATTCATTATTGATACAATGACTGGCATGATAACTTTTATTTTTGGATTTTCTTGTATTAGGTATAAAGTATAAACTAAGTAGTAGTTTTAGTTTTTTTTATTAGTTTTAATATATTTATGATGTCCTAGGAAGATATTTTAGTTTTTAATGGTTATGTACCACGAAATCATTTTAATTTATTTATATTGTACTAAAAAATTGTTTGAGTCTCCATAGATTTTTTTTTTTAAAAAATATTTTTAGGGATATTCTTACGGGTCCCTACCCGATCTCGAATATTCGGGATCCCGAACATTCGGGTCCCGACATTTTTCGGGTACGGGGTCGGGAGAAAAAAAAATCTCAATTCTTATCGGGGCGGGTATTGAGTAAGGGGGTTACAGGACGGGTCCCGATCCAATCCCACCCCTAATCAAATCATACCGAGCTAAACCTAAAATGAACCAAGATGTTAAAATGATTGTTCAAGATTGATTTGGTTTATTTTTTATGAGCCCTAGTTTGATTTGTTTGGATGTTATCAAACTTTTAATCCAAACTTATTTGATTATTTGAAATTTTTAAATTTTAAGCTTGTTTAATTAATTATTAAGTTTAATAATATAATTTTATTTATTTATTTAGTAAGTTAAAAAATTTATTGATGAATATATTTTATAAATATTATTCATAAATATTATTTATTAATATTATTCATGAATATTCATGAACGTTTTTTATAAATATTATTTATATTATTTATAAATATAAAGGACATAGATACTTATTTATTTAAATTTATTTATTTATTTATTTATACAAGCAGAGATGCCGTCGCTGTTGCGTGTTCTCTACAGGGACCATTGCGATTCCAGCTCTTCTCTGGAAACGAAGATGCCGTGGAATCCGTAGGGCACTCGGCGCGGCAGCAGCACCTCCGCCACGATCTCCAATTCCGGCGACTGCGCGTCCATTACCAGGAACCTCGACTCGCCTCTGTCCTCGTCGTGCACGTACGAGACCAAGTACCCTTCGTCTTCCGCCTCGTCTTTCCTCTCGCCTTTGGGCACGAACAAGGGCTCCCCTCCGAAGCACCCCCTCCCGAAGTCTCGCCGGGCAACCACGCAATCTCGATTGCCAGCGACCGCAAGGTCGAGCTTCACCACCCCGCTTATCTTCGGCAATGGATCCGCCACGCCCAGGTATACGTAGCGGGTCCTCCGCCCCACGTAGCCCGGATGGATCACTCCGAGTTCTAGGTTCGCCGCCGAGAGCGGTGTCCGCGTTACGGCGCCGCCGCCTTCCAGTTCGATCCGCACCATCTCCATGGAGGCGTGCATTAGCTCCATCCGCTTCAGCGCGTGCTCCACCGACAGTATGTTCGGCGCCACCAGGATCAAGTCTCCTTTTTCCTCCCACGCGTTGATCGTGTGAAGCGGGTTGAAACCCGGCACCTCGAACCATCGCATCTCCGCCTCCGATGTGGCATACCGCGGCAATACCCCGATGCGCGGCACCTTGCCGTTGTCCGACCCCACCAGCCCGCCGCCGCCCAGCACCATGTTCATCGGTTTCATCACGATCTGGATGTCCGCGAAGACGGCGTACCGCTCCGTCACGGCGAAGTCGTGCAGGAACGACGGCTGCCGCACCGAGAAGATGGGCACGTCGGGGCCCGCCTTGTTCCCATTGGCGTCGAACCGGAAGTAGGTGAGGAAGGGAGGGATCGGGCCGTAGCGGAAGGCGAAGAGCTCCCCTGTTGACGGGTCCTTCTTGGGGTGGGCGGTCATCCCCATGGAGACCCGGCCGGCGAAGTCACACCGGCCCAGAGTGGTGATCTCCCCGTCCTGGAGCGACACGCTCACTGCGTAGGGCAGGTCGGGCTCCCCCAGCGCGTAGAGGCGGCCACCGAAGAAGACCAAACTGGTGTTTGCCAAGCCAATTCCCTCCGCGAGGTTCATCTGCCCAGTGAGTACCCTCACCGCTGCTACCACTCCGCGCGCCACCCCGGCGAAGCCGTGGAAGCCGGACAAAATATTGGGGAGGACGGGGCCGCCGGCGTCGCGCTCCAGGAGGTACTTGTAGGTGCAAACATATCGGGAGCAGAGGATGGCGCGATCGGTGCCGTCGCCGCCGGAGGCGAGGAGGAGCGAGTGCAGCATGCCGTCTCCTTCGAAGAGATGGTAGGGGCCGCGGGGCAGATGCTGCGGGTTGGGCCCGTTGCGGATGTAGGCGCCGCCGGCTAGGCACCGCGGGATGGCGCCACGGACGACCGGACAAGTCGTCGGAGGGAGCTCGTCGACGGGAGCAAAGTTGCCGGAGAGCACGTGGTGGGGGTCTACGGAGCGATGGAGAACGGGGGGATCCATGAAGATGTGGATGAGCTTGTCGAGGTCCCTGCAGATGGATGCGAAAAAGGAGGGTGATTTTCGAGGTCGAAGAGATGCTGGTTGTGGGCATGGTGGAGGCGGCGTATTAATTGGCCGGCGACCTGTGTCTGGGTGGCTATCAGCCTCTTTCCAGGAAGTGGCACTTGTTCCGATGATGGCGGTCGCCGGAGCTGTTTTGGTTTGAGGCTCAGCGATCTTCTCCTCTGTTTTCCCTTCCGACACAGTGCTCGGAAATGGATGTGAAGAAGAGGATGGCGTCAACCTCGACGGAGCCGGTCTCCAGTGTCTGCCGGAGCTGGCCGGAAATGAGGTGGTTAAGGTGACCGACAGCATATTCACTTTAATGTCGTCTCCGCTCGTCCCCGCCGGCGATCGCTAGCTGAAGGCCTGATCAATGTTTTTTATGGCTGGATTTCCCTAATTAATCAAAATAATCGTAAATATCCGACCTACACCACAATCGCCATAAACATGTAAATTAAAAAGGGGCACGAAGAGAGGTTTCTCATTTTTAAAAAATAAAATACTCATCATATGTTTCATAATTTTAATATGTGGTTTAGGCCTTTAGGGTTAATAATTTTAAATAAATTAAAATAATATTATTTTTAGAATAAAAATATAGGATGACGTGTTCTTATGTTACCTGTGTTTTTAGTCAAGTGTTTATTTCTTTATAATATTCACATTATCTTTATCTCATAAATAAATAAATAAATAATGGTAGTAAAAAGATAGAATCTATCATCCAGCGGTTCCATACGATTGACCCCACGATCATTTGTGAAAAGATAAATCGGGAAACTATAGTTGGCCTGTGTGAAGAAGAGTTTTTTTTTTCGACTTTATCGAGATTCGAACTATTGTCTTATGGTAGTAACTCTACTCTGCACTAGCCAATTCAACCTTGCCCGGGGGTGATAATTAAATAAATAATCGATAATGATTTGGAACACCAAATTATGTAATTTATCCTTTGATATTAACAAATAGGAAAATTTGCATGCAACCCCATTGGAACAAATCTTTGTTTCCACTCCCTAGTCAAATGCACTTATCTAATTGCCCCTGTTATTTTAAATATAAAAGTCTAAAAATGAGTATAATTCCTCTTAAATTCAGTGCATTAAACTAGAATCTAGTATATTTTCTATTAAATTGAGCACGATTCTTTTTCTACCTCAATTGGATGGAAAATATACTAAATTTTCTTTAAATAGTACTCAATTGGAAGGAAAATATACTAGATTTTCTTTAAATTATGTTGAATTTAGGAGGAATTATATTAAGTAGGAAAAAAGTCATACTCAATTTAATAGAAAATATACTTGATTCTATTTTAAAGTGCTGAATTTAATAGAAATTATACTCATTTTTAGACTATTTATACTTAAAAAATATGAAGGGTAATTTTAATAGAAAATATACTCGATTCTAGTATAAAGTGTTGACTTTAAGAGGAATTATACTCATTTTAGTATATTTTCTATCAAATTGAGCATGATTCTTTTTTCACCTCAATTGGATGAAAAATATACTAGATTTTTTTTAAATGATACTTAATTGGATAGAAAATATACTAAATTTTCTTTAAATAGTATTGAATTTAGGAGGAATTATATAAAAATAGGAAAAAAAACCATACTTAATTTAATAAAAAAGTATACTCGATTCTAGTGTAAAGTGTTGACTTTAAGAGGAATTATACTCATTTTTTGACCTTTTGGACCTAAAAAATTTGAGGGGCAATTAAATAACAATATTTGCATGAGGGAGTTAAAGCAAATAAAACTTTGCATACAGGGAGTGAAAACAAAGTTTTTATGAGTGGGGATTGCATGTAAAATTAAAGTTGTGATTGGGAATTTTTCTCTACTTTACTTTTAAGAAATCACATTGACTTTGCCTAATCACGGTTAAATTCGCATTGATCTATATAAATTTATATAGTTTCCGCATGTAGGGTGGTAAAGAAGTCGAGCTGAGTCGAACTTTGGGGTATTCAAGTTTATTTGATAAAGTAATCAAGTCGAGCCGAGCTTAAAATGAACCAAGTATTTGAAATGATTATTCAAGCTTGACTTGATTTAATTTTTATGAGCTTGAGTTTGTTTGAAACTTGACTTGAGCTTAGTTCGTTTAGATGTTATCAAGCTTTTAATTCAAGCTTAGCTTGAGCTTGGTTCGAACTTGGTTCATTTATATATTATCGAGCTCTCAATTCAAGCTTTTTTTATTGTTTGAAATTTTTACTTGTTTATTTGATTTTGAGCTTGATAATTTAAACTTATTTATTTATTTTATTTTTATTTATTTAGCATATTGATTAGAGTTTTATTAATAAATATGATTCATGAATATTATTCACGAATGTTATTCACGAACATTAACGAGTTGAATACATATGTGTTCAAGCTTATTTGTTTAGTTTAACAAGTTGTTCAAATTTTTTATTTAATTGATCTTGTGTATATTAACGAATATAAACAAGCTCTTACCAAGTCGAATATCAAACTTGTCCACGAACGTTTGTTTCATTTACAACCCTATTCACAGATTCTCAATCGGTTAGTTAGTAACAGATTTACTATAGTAAGATAGGTATCAAATCCCAACAGGCACATGTCCTAAAAAAAAAATCCTCCCACCCCCTAATCACTTGGTGGTAGGTTATAAATTGACCTTGTGATTTACCTCCCTTCATATAATTTTGAGACAGACTGTGAGGGTTGCTTGGAATGAGCGTAATAACCTTTTACTGGAATATATAAATTCATACAATCCCACCCGCAAACATAGACAAGTGAATCACAGTGGGTTGACTTTGTTGCTAACTTAATTGCAGATTACTAGATGACAACAAGGATGATGATGTGGTTTTGAGAGCATGGATGAAGGCAAACAAGAAGAAGGGGGTTTGAATGATAGTTAGGGGATTCCCCAGTGTAGCTACTCTAATGCTCAAGTTAGAGAACAAAGAAGGTGAGTGCTCCAGTCTTTTTATGTACATAAGTGTGTGTATATACCTTAGATGTTGAACAAGACTACCTTTTATAGGAAGACAACAAACTTTTTTTCCTTTTGCTCCAATCTTCACGTTATTATTTTTTAATTCCTTAAATAATCCAAGACTTATTCATGTCGCTATTTTTAAAAAATAGTAATTTAAAATTTATGCAATGATTATTCTTTTCCTGAAATAATCTAAGATTTATATGATGATTATTCTTTTCTTAAAATAATTTGATATTTATCCGATGGTTATTCTTTTCTTAAAATGGTCTTGCATTCCGAGTCAAGTCGTTATAGAGACAGGAGACCCAGGAGCAAGGGTGCCAAGGAGTTGAGGTGCGTCCCAGAAGCCGGGGTGCGATTGAGAAGTCAAGGAGCGCCATGAAGCTGGGGTGCACCCAAGAAATCTAGGGTTGATCGAGTTTTCCCTTTGTTAGAACCATCTTAGCAAGGTTACCAACTTCTCTTATTCACGTGACACCCACTAATTATCCTTCGGATCACAAGTCTCCTTTTCAAGTATAGTCGAAGGAGGTGAGAGTCTGACTGACTAGACTGTTGTGTAATCAGAATAATTCTAGCTGTCTTGACTACTTAAGCTATGTGGCGGATCTATTACATATTTATGAAGAGATTACACATTAAATGTCAGCAAGTCTCAGTTATTATGTCTTTAAATACAACCACTCCTTTTAAGCTAGTCGTCTACATTATTCGCCTCGATTTCCAAGCCTAGAATGTACCAGTGTCTTTGAGGTTACATCATATTAATGTGATATGACCCACAGCAAAAAAGACTAAATGTCTTTACTAAGTGATGATTACTTTAGATTTTATTTGTTTCATGTGCTTAATCCGACGGTCGAAAATTATCTCGCTCTTGTAATAACAAAGGTCCATCAGTCCCTCTCGAGCAAGTCAGGCTGTATATATTAGGTCAGATAAGAACGTCCTGTTGGTGCAATTTCCAGTAGGTCAAGGTTGACCTAGTTGACCAAGCGTAAACCTTGGTCATGGTTTCGATGTTTGACAATACAGAAAGACATGTAGACATGGACAATGCAGGTGCAGTTGTCCATGAGGAGAGATACTGATCAGGGTCTGATCAGGTTGGATGAAGAATAGTCAAGTAGGTCAAGGTTGACCGGATACTTGACTGGGAAGTCCTAACTGGGAAGCCAGGCAGTCGGGAAATCCTGATAAGTAAAACCAGGTGAAAATCCTAGTGAGTGAAGCTAGGTGAAAGTGAAAGTCCTAGTGAGTGAAGCCAGGCAGGGGAAAGACCTAGTGAGTGAAGCTAGGCAGTTTGGAAGTCCTGGTGAGTGAAGCCAGGCAGATGGAAAGTCCTGGTGAGTGAAGCCAGACAGTTGGAAAGTCCTGGTGAGTGAAGCCAGGTAGTTGGAAAGTCCTGGTGAGTGAAGTCAGGCAAGGGAAATCCAGATAGGTCAAGGTTGACCAGACATCTGGTGAAAAGTCCAAGCAGGGAGCTTGGCACGAGAAAAGTCCAAGTATGGAGACTTGGCACGAAAAAGTCCAAGCAGGGAGCTTGGCACGGGAGAAGTCCAAGTATGGAAGCTTGGCATGGGAAGTCGGAGAGAGCTCGGTAGCTCGGTAGCTCGGTAGCTCGATAGCTCGATAGCTCGGTAGCTCGGGAGCTCGGTAGCTCGGTAGCTCGGTAGCTCGGTCTCAGGACCAAGTAGGATTTAGGGCTGGGAGCTCTAAACCTGGATCAGTCTGGAGACCGATCAGGAGAAAATGCCGCAGAAGCAAAAGGGTGGTGGATCGGTCTATGGACCGATCCACAATCAATCTGATCGGTCGCCACGACCGATCAGACCATCCTCAGACCGATCAGGCTATTGTCTGATCGGTCCAAGGATCTGCGATCGGTCTGCTGACCGATCCACAGTTAAGATCATTGTGCATGCGCTTTCTCTGATATTTTCTAATCCGCACTTCTTTTTGCCCATATCTGTTTAACCTTCTGCTGTGAGTCTTTTGGAGATACAGGTTGCAGGTATCATACCAGTGCTTAGTTTCAAATTAAGCCTCATCAAAGGAATGAGACAAAAGATCTTTCCACTGCTTTCTCTGCGTCAAATACATTTGAAGCAGCAACGGCTACAGGTTGCGATTGGCTGTGTTTCTAACAGTGATCAGGCGGCGATTGGCTTAACTCCTGGTGATTGGTTCGAGCTCAGAGGCACCAGTGAAGACCGTGGTTCTATTAGTGTGAGCTCAGAGAATCAGAAGAGGAAGAGAAGCGATTGGCGAAGCCGTAGCTTGCAGCAGGGATTCGGTGCAGATTGGTAGCGATCCGGTGCAGGCTGATCGAATGCAGAGACATAAGAAGCAGTGTATGCTGGAAAGAAAAAATAACAAGAAAAAACAAGAAGCAAGAAAAAAAGTGTGTGTGTTTCGGTTGAGAGCTTGCTGTGCTCTTGGACTCTGTCTTCATCATCTTCGTGGCTGTGAGCTTACTTCGATTTCCTTTGAGCCACTGTGATCTGTAAGTCTTGTATGCTTCATTTTAAATCTGTTCAAGACTTTGTGGAGAGGTTTCTCCACCGAGAAGGAGAGCTTCATTAGCCGGAGTCATCCGGGGTGTGATCTACCGAAGATCAAGGGCTCGTCCACCTTACGGACACGCCGAGGAGTAGGGGCAAGTTATCCCCGAACCTCGTATATCCGTGTGTTAGTGTGCTTGTTTCCTTCTTGTTTTAGTTTCCTAATTCCACTGTGCTAACAAGTTTCTTTGTAGAAATTTGTGTTTAAGTTTTTAAGAGACTATTCACCCCCCCCCCCCTCTAGCCATCTAAGATCCTAACAAGTGGTATCAGAGCTTGGCGCTCTTCATCCGGACTAACATCCTAAAGAGCAAGAAGATGGCTATGAAGGAAGGCTTTAGCATCAATCGTCCACCCTACTTCGACGGAGCGGATTTCCAATATTGGAAGAGCCGTATGGAGTATTACCTCAAGACCGACATCTCCATGTGGTTCTCGGTCAAGGAAGGGTTCACACCTCCAAAGGACGAAGAAGGTAAGGAACTAGACTCGTCAAGGTGGTCCGCCGAGCAAATCCGCAAAGGACAAGCCGATGCCAAGGCAGTGGTAACCCTACAATGTGGGCTAGCCAAAGATCAACTCGTCAAGGTAGGTCCAGTTACGAGCGCAAAAGAGTTGTGGAACAAGCTCATCGAGCTCCAAGAAGGAACCTGAGACTCTCGAATCGCCAAGAGAGACTTGTTCCTAAACCAACTACAAAACCTCACCATGAAGGAGAACGAAACGGTAAGTGAACTACATGGAAGGTTCAAAGAGATCCTCAATGGTCTTCATTCCGTGGATGAACGTGTAGAGAATCGCGATCTCGTAAGGCATGCACTCAAAGCTTTTCCAAGGAATGCCTTGTGGTCATCAATGGTAGATGCCTACAAGGTTTCCAAGGACCTTTCAGTTGTTAAGTTAGATGAATTTTTTTGTGAAATGGAACTTCATGAACTTGCTAACAAAGGTCAAAAAGAGAAAGGTATTGCCTTAGTTGCAGGAGAAAAGAGCAAGGATGGAAGAAGAAAGAAAGAAAAGAAGAAGGAGAAAGAGATCCCTACATCCTCATCCTCCTCCGAGTCCGATGATGAAGGTGGATCATCATCAAGCGAGATGGCCAACTTTGTAAGGAGGATCATGAGAAGAAGCCGGAGATACAAAGGGAAAGGTAAATCTCTTGATCAAAATATTGATAAGACTAACGTTACTTGTTATGAGTGTAGCAAGAAAGGACACTATCGGATCGAGTGTCCAAAACTCAAGAAGAAGGAGGAAAGGGCCAAGAAGAAGAAAGCTCTCAAAGCTACTTGGGATGAATCCTCCTCAAGCTCATCGGAGGAAGAGAAGAAGGAGAAAAGCACACGTCAACTAGCGCTCATGGCAAGGGAGGAACCGGATTCCGGAAGTGATGGTGACACAAGTGACACATCAACCACGGCTTCATCATCTTCGGATGATGAAGAGGTAACTTCGCCTCATTTAGAAAAGTATTATAGAACTATTACTCATTTGTCTACCTTGCTTAAAAAATCAAAAACAGAAAATAAATCATTAAAAGAAGAAGTAGAAAACTTGAGGGCCCTCAGGGAAGATGAGGTTGATGACCTACATCTAGAGGTCCTTGAGGATGAAAACAAAGCTTTAAAGAGTGAAGTTGAGAAACTCAAGAAAATGCTTGAGAAATTCTCAACTAGCTCTAAGACCTTAGACATGATTCTAAATGCCCAAAGGGCGGTCTACAACAATGCCGGGTTAGGATATCAACCCAAAGAGTCTAGTTTCATTTCACTAGTGTCTAGAACCCAATTTCATAGATCACATGCTTCTAGGGTTCATGAGAATAGGAAGGGTGTAACCAAGGCATGGGTTCCTAGGTCTTACATTGTAGATGCATTAGGTCCCAAGATTTGGGTACCTAAAACATCTATCTTTCGTGTCTTGTAGGCATTGGTAAAGGGGGAGCGTCTATCAACTTGGTTTGTTGATAGTGGATGCTCCAAGCACATGACCGGGGACAAGTCACTATTTTCTACCATTCAAAACAAAAATAGAGGTAATGTGTCATTTGGTGACAATGGTAGTCTTAAGGTTATAGGAGTTGGAGACATTCATATATCCGAATGCCTCCAAATCAAGAATGTCCTTCTAGTCAAGGGGATGACTTTTAATCTCCTAAGTGTCAGTCAATTGTGTGATACGGGTTACACAATTGAGTTTCATTCGAGTCAATGTCTAGTCAAAAACATTGACACACTTGACACGGTACTAGTAGGCACAAGGGTAGATAACATTTATCAAGTTTCCTTTAAAAGTGTTACTAATGCTCTTGCTAAGTGTTTCATGTCAAAAGAAGAAGAATCGTGGCTTTGGCATAGGAGGTTGACTCATGTGAACATGAAGAATATCCGGAAGCTGGTCAACAAAGGGTTAGTGCGAGGCTTACCAAGCATCAAGTACCAAAAGACCAAATTGTGTGATGCGTGTTAGAAGGGTAAGCAAACTAAAGTTCCTCATAAAGGTAAAAGCGCTATAAGTACAACTACTGCCTTAGACTTATTACATATGGATTTGTTTGATTGCAGTAGTGTTATCTCATTAAATGGAAGTAGATATTGTTCAGTGATTATTGATGACTTTACTAGGTATACATGGACCTTCTTTTTGAAAACTAAGGATCAAACCATAGATATTTTTATATCCTTTTGTAGAAGAACTGAAAATGAAAAATCAACAACAATTAAAACCATTAGAAGTGATCATGGTGGAGAATTTCAAAATCGTAGGTTTTTAGAATTCTGTCAAGAAAAGAGATATAGGCATGAGTTCTCTACTCCAAGGACCCCACAGCAAAATGGGGTTGTGGAGAGAAAGAACCGAGTCTTACAAGAGGCTGCACGAAGTATGCTCAATGAGTACTCACTACCGAGTTACTTATGGGCTGAAGCTGTAAATACAGCTTGCTAAGTGCAAAACCGAATCCTGATACATAGGTTTTTAGGAAAGACTCCCCATGAACTTTGGTTTGGAAAACCCCCTACAATTAAACATCTTAGGGTGTTTGGTTGTAAGGTGTTTATTTTGAACACCAAGGACCATCTTGGAAAATTTTCGGCCAAAGCTGATGAAGGGATACTGGTCGGGTACTCGCTCACCAGCAAAGCCTATCGAGTCTACAACAATAGGACTAAATTTATTGAAGAGTCCTCTGATGTAGCTTTTGAAGAAATCCCTAACTTAAATGATCAATCAAGGGATGTAGGAGAAATTCAACTTGAACTTAGAAGGCTAAGTTTGAATGATCGAAACATAGAAAGAGTCGAAGTTGACTCTGATATTGATGAGCAAAGGCAACAAAGAACTCAATCTGATCCTTTGCCTGATATTGAGTCCTTGCCTGTGCCTAGTGAGACTATTCATGAGGCACCACCAACACCAAGACAATCTAGGATAGCCACTAGTCATCCCCAAGACCAAATTGTGGGAGACATCCAACAAGGGGTTAGGACCAGGTCATATTTTAGAAATGAGTCTAATGAAGTCGCATTGATTTCAGAAATTGAACCAAAATTAGTTGATGAGGCATTGCGCGATCCTGATTGGATCATAGCTATGCAAGATGAGTTAGGTCAATTTGAAATGAGCCAAGTGTGGGACTTAGTTCCTAGACCTAAGAAGACCACCATTATTGGAACTAAATGGGTCTTCAAAAATAAGTTAAATCAAAAGGGAGAAGTTGTAAGAAACAAGGCAAGACTTGTAGCCAAGGGCTATAGTCAAGTCGAAGGTCTCGATTATGATGAGACTTATGCTCCCATGGCCCGATTAGAGTCCATTCGTTTGATGCTAGCTTTTGCTGCACATAGAGGTTTCAAGCTCTATCAAATGGATGTTAAATCTGCCTTCTTAAATGGCTTTATTAAATAAGAAGTCTATGTTGAACAACCACCGGGATTTGTGAATGCCGAAGCTCCAAACCACGTGTACAAATTCAAGAAAGCACTTTATGGGCTTAAACAAGCACCACGAGCTTGGTACGAAAGGTTGTCAACATATTTGCTAGAAAAGGGTTTTGTAAGAGGCCAAATAGACCCAACACTATTTCTGCGTAGAGATAGTGAAAATATTTTTGTAGCCCAAGTGTATGTCGATGACATAATTTGTGGCTCAAATAACAAGGGCTATTTGAATGAATTTATTTCTCACATGGAAAGTGAGTTTGAGATGAGTCTAGTAGGAGAATTGACTTTCTTCCTTGGACTTGAAATCAAGCAAACTCGAGATGGAATTTATGTCCATCAAATGAAATACACTCAAGAGATACTCAAAAAAATTCAACATGAGTGATTCTAAGGAAGTGTCCACTCCAATGGCGACAAACACTCGTCTTGACAATGATGAGAGTGGGAAACCAGTTGATCTAACGCAATATAGAAGCATGATCGGTAGTCTTCTATATCTCACAGCTAGTCAACCGGACATACTTTTTGCTGTGGGCATGTGCGCTAGATATCAAGTTTGTGCCAAGGAATCTCATTTAACTACAGTTAAGAGAATTCTAAGATATCTCAAGGGCACAATTAAAGTAGGACTGTGGTACCCTCGTACGGAGTCTTTTGATTTGATAGGCTATACCGATTCCGATTATGCTGGATGCAAATTGGATCGGAAAAGTACTAGTAGGGGTTGCCAATTTTTAGGTTCATCGTTGATTAGTTGGTCAAGTCGGAAGCAACATTGTGTTGCTCTCTCCACGACCGAGGCTGAACACATTGCCATGGGAGAGAGTGTATCACAATTGTTGTGGATGATTCACACTCTAGAAGATTATGGACTTTCGTATAAGGGAGTGCAAGTGTTGTATGACAACATTAGCACAATAAACCTAACGAAAAATCCAGTCCATCATTCTAGGACCAAACACATTGAAGTGCGTCATCACTTCATTAGAGATCACGTAGCTAGGGGAGATATTGCACTCACATATGTTGAGTCAAAGTCAAACTTAGCCGATATTTTCACCAAACCCCTTTCGGAAAATGAATTTAGTCATTTAAGGAGGGAATTGGGAATGTGTTTGGCTCAATAAGTCATTTTGACCACATCATGATCAATAAGGACCATTAAAATGACAAGAGAAATTGAAAAATTAATTTGGGCAACTTGGGGACATCTCACACAAACTATAAGGTTTAACAAAATATTTTTGTTTGCTAGAAATGGGGTGAGATGCTAGGATCAACCAAATTATTCAAAATGTATTATGCATCCCTTGAATAATTAGGTTGAAGAGACATAAATTGAGTATGGGGAAGGTCATTACATAATTCATGTGTATTTGGCTCATAGATCTTACTCATATATTCCAACCAAGGAATCTTAGTTGGACCTGTGTCTAGAAATCATCTAACCTTGTTGATGTATTGATTGATACCCTTGATCGATACCTTTCGTGATTTTGTTTGAAACTAGGATAAGTCATTGAAATTATGATAGAAATTTGGATATATTTTGACAAACTTGAAACTGAATCTTTAGGACTATAAACAATTTAAGACCATAGGACCTCATCGCTGGGAATTAGTTATGCATATAGACTCTTCAGGGTCTAGTTACTGAACTTGGAAGGTTTACTGGAGAAACTTCTACGAATTATCTACGAATTTCAGTTACTAAATTTCAGTATCAGATACTGATCGGTCTGTCGACCGATCCAGTGAGGTCTGATCGGTCTGGTGACCGATCAGAGCTTGCCAAAATGCTGATTTTCGACTGTGTTGTCTGAAATTTCAACTGAAAGTTAAAACACAGTTTGTGTTTTGGATTTCTAAAGGTTTGAAACTCTCCAAGACATTGTTGGTGCAATGGTCAAGGGGGAGTTGACTTTTAGGGGGAGTTTTTACTAGGGTGATATGGGATTATCACTAAGTTGATTGTTGACGTTAGTATCAAGGGGGAGATTAAGGGTTTCAGTGAAAGGTATGGGACTTTCATTAAGAAGAAACTCTTGACCTTGAATCACTCTTTTTGATGTGTGTCAAAAAGGGGGAGAATGGAGAATGTCTAGAGAATGTTCAAGGAAGAACATTGGAGTTAGTGGGAGAGTTTGTTGATCACAACGAGTGAAGTTGTGAACAACGGTAACTTACTCTTCAGGGGGAGAGTTTGTTGATGTGTGCCAATAGGGGGAGAATGAAGGGTTTAAGTTAGGCCTTCATTATCTAAGAAGGAGGTTGTCTTCTTAGAAGAAGAATGTAAGGTTGTAACTTATGTTTCATTACCTAGTGGCATGAAGAAAGTTGAGGCTATTGGATTAGCCTAACTTAAAGGTATTGTCAAACATCAAAAAGGGGGAGATTGTTGGTGCAATTTCCAGTAGGTCAAGGTTGACCTAGTTGACCAAGCGTAAACCTTGGTCATGGTTTCGATGTTTGACAATACAGAAAGACATGTAGACATGGACAATGCAGGTGCAGTTGTCCATACGGAGAATGCAGGTGTCAGGTTGGATGAAGAAGAGTCAAGTAGGTCAAGGTTGACCGGATACTTGACTGGGAAGTCCTAACTGGGAAGCTAGGCAGTCGGGAAATCCTGATGAGTAAAGCCAGGTGAAAATCCTAGTGAGTGAAGCTAGGTGAAAGTGAAAGTCCTGGTGAGTGAAGCCAGGCAGGGGAAAGACCTAGTGAGTGAAGCTAGGCAGTTTGGAAGTCCTGGTGAGTGAAGCCAGGCAGATGGAAAGTCCTGGTGAGTGAAGCCAGGCAGTTGGAAAGTCCTGGTGAGTGAAGCCAGGCAGTTGGAAAGTCCTGGTGAGTGAAGCCAGGCAAGGGAAATCCAGATAGGTCAAGGTTGACCAGACATCTGGTGAAAAGTCCAAGCAGGGAGCTTGGCACGAGAAAAGTCCAAGTATGGAGACTTGGCACGGAAAAGTCCAAGCAGGGAGCTTGGCACGGGAGAAGTCCAAGTATGGAAGCTTGGCATGGGAAGTCGGAGAGAGCTCGGTAGCTCGGTAGTTCGGTAGCTCGGTAGCTCGGTAGCTCGGTCTCCGGACGAAGTCGGAGAGAGCTCGGTAGCTCGGTCTCCGGACGAAGTCAGAGAGAGCTCGGTAGCTCGGTAGCTCGGTAGCTCGGGAGCTCGGTAGCTCGGTAGCTCGGTCTCCGGACGAAGTCGGAGAGAGCTCGGTAGCTCGGTAGTTCGGTAGCTCGGTCTCAGGACCAGGTAGGATTTAGGGCTGGGAGCTCTAAACCTGGATCAGTCTGGAGACCGATCAGGAGAAAATGCCGCAGAAGCAAAAGGGTGGTGGATCGGTCTATGGACCGATCCACAATCAATCTGATCGGTCGCCACGACCGATCAGACCATCCTCAGACCGATCAGGCTGTTGTCTGATCGGTCCAAGGATCTGCGATCGGTCTGCTGACCGATCCACAGTTAAGATCATTGTGCATGCGCTTTCTCTGATATTTTCTAATCCGCACTTCTTTTTGCCCATATCTGTTTAACCTTCTGCTGTGAGTCTTTTGGAGATATAGGTTGCAGGTATCATACCAGTGCTTAGTTTCAAATTAAGCCTCATCAAAGGAATGAGACAAAAGATCTTTCCACTGCTTTCTCTGCGTCAAATACATTTGAAGCAGCAACGGCTACAGGTTGCGATTGGCTGTGTTTCTGACAGTGATCAGGCGGCGATTGGCTTAACTCCTGGTGATTGGTTCGAGCTCAGAGGCACCAGTGAAGACCGTGGTTCTATTGGTGTGAGCTCAGAGAATCAGAAGAGGAAGAGAAGCGATTGGCGAAGCCGTAGCTTGCAGCAGGGATTCGGTGCAGATTGGCAGCGATCCGGTGCAGGCTGATCGAATGCAGAGACATAAGAAGCAGTGTATGCTGGAAAGAAAAAATAACAAGAAAAAACAAGAAGCAAGAAAAAAAGTGTGTGTGTTTCGGTTGAGAGCTTGCTGTGCTCTTGGACTCTGTCTTCATCATCTTCGTGGCTGTGAGCTTACTTCGATTTCCTTTGAGCCACTGTGATCTGTAAGTCTTGTGTGCTTCATTTTAAATCTGTTCAAGACTTTGTGGAGAGGTTTCTCCACCGAGAAGGAGAGCTTCATTAGCCGGAGTCATCCGGGGTGTGATCTACCGAAGATCAAGGGCTCATCCACCTTACGGACACGCCGAGGAGTAGGGGCAAGTTATCCCCGAACCTCGTATATCCGTGTGTTAGTGTGCTTGTTTCCTTCTTGTTTTAGTTTCCTAATTTCGCTGTGCTAACAAGTTTCTTTGTAGAAATTTGTGTTTAAGTTTTTAAGAGGCTATTCACCCCCTCCCCCCCTCTAGCCATCTAAGATCCTAACACGTCCCTTCACCCAATCACTAATTATGCATTCGTCGTTCTTCATCTTCTTTGTTTCTGAGTTTCTCTTCCTACTTAGTAAGTTGTTTCAGTTCATTCTTACGATTCTTTTTTTCACCAGTCTTTAGTGCTGGATCAAGTCGCACGTGAGGGGGGGGGGATCACGTGGTTTTCAAAAATTCTCTTTTCGTCGTTTTAAAATCAGAGTACAACCGTAGCGAAAAAGAAAAAAAAACATGAAAAGTAGGTACAAGAGGAACACAAGCGGTTTACTCAGTTTGGAGCCTTCGACGACTCCTACTCTAAGACCCAGGTCCCGTAAACCTCTTTCGGTACCTCTAGGAGAGGGAATCAAAGTACAAGTAAAGTTAGAATAAGTGTAACACCCTGCACTTGTCCTTTTACAGTATTTAATTACACAAAGAAAAAATTACCGACACTTTGGAGATTGAAGTGGGAGCGCTCGTGTCAATGTCGGTCTGCCAGTCACGATTAGAAATCCTCAAAGCAGTCGTTGGGTGTAGCAGCTTTGCAGCAGAGTCATAGCAGAAGCTCGGAGCAGTCAGAAGTTCAATCGGATGCGCGGTAGCTCGTATAGGAGTTGTTGAAGAAGCTTTGGGCGAGCAGCCTTAAATAGAGCATGGAAGGCACCTCCAATGAGGCAAGTCTGATCCCGAACAATCCAGGACTTATCTGTTGTGATGCCAAAATTTTATCCTGTGGAAGGCGCCTTCCATAGCCATGGAAGGCGCCTTCTATGAACAATATGAAGGCACCTTCACTACCTGAAGGCGCCTTCGAGTACTGTTCATCCGAAGGCAACTTTCTCCTCTTTGCCCTACAAAACAACGTTAGTCTAAAATACCCTGCAAAATAAGTATTAGGATAATTTGATAATAATAATAAATAGTAGTAATTAGTTCCTACCCTTCCAGGACCAGGAACTAGTCAAGGTCTAAGTTTAGGGATTCCAAATGGACCTAAACTGGACTGATGCCTATTGTCCCTTTAATCGGGGCACGCCCTCACTTGTTCACTCTCCTCTAGTGACTTAACTTACCAGTTTTCCAGACATCCGGTCAGCCCATCGACCTATCTGGACTTCGTGCCAGCTATCCAGTCGGCCTGTTGATCTAGTTGGACTTCGTACCAGCTATCCGGTCGGCCCGTAGACCTTGTTGGATTTCATACCAGCTATCCGATCTGTTAGTCGACCTAGCTGGATTTCGTACCACCTATCCAGTCGGCCCGTCAACCTAGCTAGATATTGTACCAGCTATCCGGTCGGCCTGTTGACGTAGCTAGATTTCTTGCAAACTCAATCAAGTGGTTAGATCATGACGGAACCAACTTAACTTATTTGTCATTAATCAAAACCTGAGTTAGACTGTTAGTGCGAACTGCACCAACAATCTTCTCCTTTTTAATGCAATGACAACTTGGGTTGTTAGGAAAAAAATACAAGTATAAATAGACACATAATTTGGTTTAAGTTATTCGGATTTCAATTTGTTTCAACTTAACCCTTTAACTCTCTCTCTTTGGCATTCATCAAAAAACATGAATAGACAGAAAAAAATTTACTAGGAAAAGTAAGGGAACATTTTTGATAATATATCTCAGGACTACTTTGAGGGAGGAAAAAATGTATAACCAAAAAAAAAATTCAAAAATATTTGACAACATATATGTTCAAGGATAGTTTTGAAATCACTTAGCGTTTTTGAAAGAATGATAAAGAAAACACCTTATTTAAAAATTATAAAAATAAATTTTGAAAAGAATTTTTTCAAAAACTTTTTCAAAGTGTTTCAAGACATCTTGTAATGTAAAATATTTTAAAGACATTTTGCAGAATAAATTTTAAAACACTGGATATTAGTATTTTTCACAAGAGAAATAAGGTTGAAAATACTTTTAAAATTTGCTAACTTTATAAACTTTAAAGTTTTAAAAAAAAATTGAAAATGCTGAGTTCTCCCAAAAAGAACTTTAAAAAATTTAAGGTTAAAGTTCTCCAAGACAAAAGTTAAAATACTAATGTTGCAACATTAAAATTGTTTGAGATAATTTTTAAAATAATTTTTCAAGACATGTAATAATTTTAAAAATAGATTTTTTTAATGGAATGTTTTCAAAATTTTGCTAACTTATTTTTCCTCCCCCTGAACCTGAGATTACTTTAAAATAATCTAATCAGTTATAAATTATCCTTAACTGTCTAACCGTTAGTTACTAACTAACTATCAGAAGATAGCAGTGTTCACTTGGTTAGTCAGGTTAGGTCTTTGTATCCAGTTAGTGTTTGACTAACCTGAATTACTTAACCTTATTGCTGTAGATTTGGTATTTAACACCCAGACTTATGTTGATGCACTAAAATAAGCATCTTAAGTCCAAGCAGGCTGCCTATGCATCTCACCCCTTTCTATGTTTGGAATACACAAACAAGGTAACTCTAATGTGTTAGTAAGATTCTCAAGTCCTAAATATATAGGAGCATGCTTTCTACGGGTTTGATCTAGGCTAAGGTTAAAATTGATTTTGAAAATTCTAAAAATAAGGGAATTTTGAGAAAAATAAATAAAGAATTTTGCCCTAGAATTTGGAAATATTGAAAATAATATTAAAAATATTGATCCTAGTTTATGAAACACATTCCTAGTTTTAACAATCAGACTGAAGAACAACTAACTGAAATAGTGAGTCAAGTCATATACAATGCATAATAATGTATGTAATATGATCAGGTTTGATCATCGTCAGCAGGTGGTGGTAGGGGTCGCTCAGGAGCGCATAGAGCCTGAAGAATTTGCTTGAATCTGGTGGTCGTGTCATCTCGGAGGGAAGTAAATCCAGTGGTCATCTCCCCCCGGAGTGTGCTGAATCCATCTGAGACTGACTACCGAAGCTGAGCAGACAACTCCTCAAGTCGAGCGAGTCGATCCTCAACGTATAGAGAAGTCGAGGGTTGGGTTGAGGTTGAAGGCTAGTCCGAAGTCAGAGCATACCCAAACATCTCCTCAGCCGTAAACTCTGGCCACTCCTCTCCCTCGGCTAGAATAAAAGGTGGAAACTCTCCCTCGGCCTCGACTAGTACGGCTGGCTGAGGTGCACCTCTCCAAGCTAGAGTCCCCTGAGCGGTGATGTCTATATGCGCTAATGCTAGCTGATGTTGACCAAACTCGTCATATGCACTAAGGGAAGTAGTCCTTCCCTGGGTTATATCTATCTCTAAGGTCAAAAATATATATATCAAAATATGACAATAGGGCATGTGGACCTCAAACCTAGTTATAAGACCGGATGCATGTATGACGTTATGAAACATATGTAATATAATGTCGATATCTAAACGCTGACAGAGAGTATATAAAAAGGAGTGCGAAGGTCGTATCATCGCAATGTCGCGAGATGTGATCGCCAAAATGCATGTAGTCAGGACTCGATACAGGATATAGTCCTAGACTTTGAGGGAGAGTGACCTAAAGTCAATCACTATAGGCACTCTCTCCTCTCAAAAAATACATGTAGATAGTATCTAATGTAATATGAAAGTAGGGCTCACCAAATGGAAAATCCCTACTAGGGTAACACAAAAATGGATATGCAGATGTCCCGAGTCCCAGGCTAGTATATAATAAAGTTGAGGAAAAGTGAAAATCCTTTCAACCAACTCTAGTGGAGTAGGTCAGGTCATCTATCCGTTCTAAGTTATTATAGAACTGAGCACATAAATCGAGATTTACTACATGACTGTAGTAAACTAGTTTTTCTAACTGGTAATGCTCAATGACATGTGTAATAGGGGTACAATACTGGATAAAAAAAGTCCTATTCAAGTACTTAGATTTCAATGGAACATATTGTTGGATCGTGAGTTTCACTAGAGGGGGTGAATAGCGATTTTAAAAACTTTCGTAAAGAGTTAAGCAGCGGAAAAAGAATAAGCAAGAGAAGAGCAAGGCTAACACAAGTTCTTTTTACCTTGTTCGGAGCCTTTGGCGACTCCTACTCCAAGGCCCGCACACAAGGGTGCTTTCGATGGGCAATCACTAATAATTTGAAACTTATTACAAACTACGTACAGAAATTATGTAGTGAAAGAAAACCGACAATTAAGAAAATAGACAGGAAAGAAACCAAAACTTCGTCGGAGATCTTGTCGCAGCGTCGCAGGAGCACACGAGAGTAGATTCTGAGTTGTTGTGTTGACTCCAGCCTTGACTCTCCTTATAAATGAGGTTCGGGGCACTTGGAACCTTCAGGGCGCCCTGGTTGTGACGTAGCCGAGCCAATCAGTGAACTCCATGCGGTGAAATGACGTTGGGGATAGATTTTTGCCTTAGGGCGCCCGGGTACCTTCCGGGCGCCCGGAACCATCCCGAGCGTCCGGACCCTAGTTTTTCAACATCTTCCTTCCTGCAAGAAAACGTTAGTCCGGAGACAAATATATAATACATATGTCCTGCAAAATGAAGTGTTAGCACAGTTTAAGTTCAACAAGTAGAGTATGACTTAGATTTCATTTTCCGAGACCGGAATCTAATCAAGATCTCGACTTAGAGTTCCGAAATGGTTCTAAGTCGGATCAACGCCTAAGTTCTCTTCCCGGGAACACGTCCTCACAGTCACTCCCCTCCAGTGATTTACCTTCACTTACCTGTCAGACGTCCGGTCAGCCCTTCGACCCGTCTGGGCTTCGTGCCAGCTATCCGGTCAGCCCGTCGACCTAGCTGGACTTCGTGCCAGCTATTCGGTTGGCCCGTCGACCTAGCTAGGCTTCGTGCCAGACATCAGGTCAGCCCGTCGACTTGTCTGGACTTCTCCTGCACACTCGATCAGAGTGTTTAAATAACAACGAAACTAATTTAACCTACTTTGTCATTCATCAAAACTTGAGTTAGACCGTTAGTGATAACCACACCAACAATCTCCCCCTTTTTGATGCAATGACAACCTGGTTAAGTTAGTGATAAACATGCAAGTAAAAAAAACAAGCATAAGGTAATTTAACCTTATCATTGTTAAGTTAGCTTTTAAGTTTTGTTTGTTTTGTTTAACTAACTTAACCACCTAATCCTCCCCCTTTGGCATTCATCAAAAAATAGCATAGAATAGCAAGGTAACTTTATATAAAAAATGGAAGGTAAAAGAAATTTAGAAATGTAAGTCAGATTAGCTTGGGGGAGTATAAAAATAGACATTTTTCATTTAAAATTAGTTGATTTAGCAAAATAACTTAGTAATAAATTTGCAGATTAATTTTCAAAAGATAATTTTAGAAAACATAAATTTGTAAGAGCTAATTTCAAGTATAAGTTTATTAAAGCTAACTTTATAAAAGCCAAGTTCAGAAATTTTCAAACATAAGTGTAACTTAATTTAATTTTTCAAATTAAGTTAAAAAAAACAATTTTTAAAACTAAGTAACATTGAATTTTCAAAATCAATTTCCAAAACTAGGTAAGATCGAATTTTCAAGACTAAGTAAGATCAAATGTTTTAAAATCAATTTTCAAAACTGAGTTTGGCTGGTTTAAATCAGAAACCAAGTCTAGAAGGTGTCTTTTTCAAGATTAAATTTGAAAAGTTTAAAATTTGAACAATAAAGCACATTTTTAAAAAAAATAACTTTCGAAACTAATTTTAAAATTTTTAAAAACCAAGTCATCGATTATTACTAGACAATATAAACTACCGTTTATAGACTTGACCCCATCGGAGTCAAACAGGTCTAGATGTAAAAGTTCTAATATTGAATTAGTCTGAGATTGATTAATTGGTTTGTGGGTAGATTTTATTTGTTTGCTTTGTTGACAAGCATTACATATGGTTGAGTCTAAGTTAGGTAATTTTGGTAAGCCTCTAACTAATCCATTTAATTTGCTTATATTTCTGAAATTGGTGTGTGACATTCTTCTATGTCATAACCATGTTTCTTCTTTTTGTGTTAAATAACACTTAATTGAAGAAGTGGTTAGGTTAATTGCATAGATGTTGTCTTTTCTAAATCCTTTTAGACTTATTTTAGAGTTATCTAGGTGTTTGATTAGACATTCTGAAGATAAGAACCTAACCTTATACCTAGTGTTACACAATTGATTGATACTTAGGAAATTATACTTGAAATTTTAGACAAGTAAGACATTTGTAATAATGAAGTCAGATTTTAGCTCATTGTTATCTATACCAATTACCTTGAGTTTACCATTGTTTCCAAAGGCAACTGTCTCTAAGCTTTTGTAAGTAAGTTGGGTGAATTTGGTGTGATCTCCAGTCATATGTTTGGAGCAACCACTATCCAAAATCCACTTGGTTTCCTATAATAGGTAGTGATGTGGATATAGGTTAGGGGCAAAGAAGAAATTGGGGAGAGGAAGGAGGGTATTTTAGTCTTTTGGTTGGTTAGGGCTTGAGGAGAAAAAGGGGATGCATTAAGTTTAAATTTTAATTTTGATTTAAAATTTTTTAGTTTAATTTTTAATTTATTTTTTTTAAGTTTAATTTTTATTTTTAATGTTTAAGTTTAATTTTAAATTTAATTATTAATTTTATTTGTAAATTTAATTTAAATTTTAAATCCTTAGTCATCTCATCCGATATATGTTTTCAATCAAGGAATCTTATAATTTTGTGAGATGAGTTAAGTTCAATTTCAAGGTTGGGTTTAACTTTGTGTTAGATTCAGGTTTAGCTTTGGATTCAACAAATAGACATTCTTTGGATAAACTTTTGGGTTATGGTGAGTCACCTGGACATCATTAGAGTAACCATGCCTTTAAAGTTTTTTAAATAGTTCTATCCCTTGAACTTAGTGTAAAACCTTGGTTTAACTAGTTAGGACCGTAAGGGGTAGTTTCAGTTAGTTCCACTAAATCAAATGCACCAGGTCGAAGTCATATCTTCCTAAACATGTATATACATAGTTTCCCTAACCTACTATCATCCAAAACTTCACCAGTACTTTTGTCAAGTTAAACTGTTGTCTCTATTTTAGCTACTCCTAATTACCCTACCGGGTAAGTTATTATTTGGAAGTACCAACTAATTTGGAGCCTCCCCCTGAAGTATTGAATATTTTGAGTTTAAGTTTTGGGTTTATGTCGATTACTTTTATAATTATAGTATACTTGATTATAATTTTTGTTTATATTGTATTTGTTTAAGTTAGGTTTGAATAACTTAAGGTTTTTCTTTTGTTTTATATTTATTTTTAAAGATTTAACTTTAGAGTTTAAGGGAGATTGTTTATTATGATTTATATAATAAATTTTATATTTAGATATGTAATATTGATTGAGTCATACTGCATAGTTAGACACGCTTTCGGAACCCAAGCTTTACTTTGATTTTTATTTTGGTTAACTAAAAATATAAAGGATTTATTGGTTGAACTGAGCTTATATCCGAGTTTGGACTTGTTGTACACAACTCTTTGTGATCCAAGTATCATGTCAAGATACTTGGATCTAGTTGTGAATTTTTCAAGTAATTCCTTTAGTTTAACTATTTCAATTTTCAATCTGAAATTATCCTCCTCAAGTTTTTCAACTTGAGTTGGGATTTCAGTTTGAATTGGTTCAGTTGTTGAGTTCAAGTTTAATTGTTCATTAAGTTTATCATTTTCTTTTGTTAGTTCATTTATTTATTTTTCATAAGTAATTAATTTCTTATTAAAGCATGCAATGATTTTAAAGAACTTTTTATTTAATCTAAAATATACCTCATCGGAACCTTCGGAAACGAGTGTAGACTTGTGGCTTAATTCAGGTTCAAACCCGTCTTCCGATTCACTTTTCGATTCAGGTTCATGCGCCATCATTGCGAGGTAGTTGGAGTGCTTCGATTCTCTATAGTTTGATTCATCTTCGGATGATTCATCCCACGTCGGTTTGAAGGTCTTCTTCTTTTTTAGATTCGGGAAGTCGGTCTTGTAGTGCCCCTTCTTGTTACATCTGAAACAGGTCACATTCTTGTTGTTAGAGTTGGAGGCGGAGTTGATCTTCTGCAAGTTCTTGTTGGTGAAGTTCTTCTTTCTCCTGGTAAACATTTTTCTTACCAAGTTCACCAGGTATTCTTCATCATCTGAGTCTAGGTCAAACTCGTCTTCAGGTTCCGGCTTGGATTTGGACTTGTCTTTTGATGATCCTGCAATAAGAGCACGACCTTTCTCAGATTTAGCCTTAGTCTGTTTGTGCAGTTCTAGTTCACAAAATAATTCATCTAATTTTAACTTTGACAAATTCCTCGAAATCTTATAGGCATCCACGATGGATGCCCATAGTGCATTTCGAGGAAATGAGTTTAAGGCATACTTTATCAGGTCCGGGTTCTCTAATTGGTGGTCGATTGTTTGGAGTCCATTGAGGATGTCCTTTATCCTCGCGCGCAGCTGACTAGGAGTCTTACCTTCCTGCATTTTGACATTAAACAATTTATTTAAAAATAAGTTCTTTTTTGTTACCTTAGCGTCGTTGGTTCCTTCATGCAATTCTATGACCTTGCCCCAAGGTTCCTTTGCATTTTTCGTGTGGGCTGACATGGTTCAACTCTTCTTTGTTAGTCCGCACTAAATTGTGTTGAGTGCTTTGAAATCGATCTACGCCTTTTTCTTCATTTCTAGATTCCAATGTTCTGGGTCCATTGGAACTCCAACGTTGTCGACTAGAGCTTTGTAGCCTCTGGTGATGTTGAACCACTGGTCGAAGTAGGTCTTCAGGCGCACCTCCATCCGCTTCTTTCAGTAAGGGAAGTCATCACCGTTGAATAGGGGAGGGCAAATGGTGTTGTACCCTTCAAGTTGTTCCATTTCACAGTTGTAGAAAGAAAAAATAAAACGAGGTACCAAGACTTAGTCTTGGATTAGCAGTCTTTGAGATAAATAAAATGTAGAAAAATTTGAGAGGTATTGCACCAATCTCAAATTAAAACCGAACGAAAACAATTATCTGAATAGGTAAAGTTTTACCAATTTAGATAAAAAAAGGACAATTCCCCTGGCTTGATTGGTGGTTGCACCAAATCAGAGCAAAACCAGCCCTGATACCACTTGTTAGATCGAGTTGCACGTGAGAGGAGGGTGAATCATGTGGTTTTTAAAAATTCTCTTTTCGTCATTTTAAAATTAGAGTGCAAGCACAGTGAAAAAAAAACATGAAAAGCGGGCACGAGAGGAACATAAGCGGTTTACTTAGTTCGGAGCCTGCAGACCTATCAATGGGCAATTCACTATAAACGTCTTCCGGTACCTTCGGGAGAGGGAATCGAAGTACAAGTTAGAACAAGTGCAACACCCTGCACTTGTCCTTTTGTAGTATTTAATTACACACAAAAAAAATTTATCGACAATTTGGAGATTGAAGTGGGAGTGCTCGTGTCGATGTCGGTCTACCGGCCATGATCGAAAGTCCTCGGAGCAATCGTCGGGCGCAACAGTTTTGTAGCAGAATCGTATCAGAAGCCTGGAGCAGTAGGAAGTTCAATCGGATGCATGGTAGCTCGTATAGAAGTCATTGAAGAAGCTTTGGGCGAGCAGCCTTAAATAGAGCATAGAAGACGCCTTCCATAGCCATGGAAGGCGCCTCCAATGAGGCAAGTTTGATCCCGAACAATCCGGGACTTATCTGCTGTGACACCAAAATTTTATCTTGTGGAAGGCGCCTTCCATAGCTATGGAAGGTGTCTTCTATGAATAGTACGAAGGCACCTTCACTGCTTGAAGTCGTCTTTGGACACTGTTCATCCGAAGGAAACTTTCTCCTATTTGTCCTACAAAACAACGTTAGTCCAAAATACCCTGCAAAACAAGTATTAGGATAATTTAATAATAATAAATAGTAGTAATTAGTTTCTGTCCTTCCAGGACCAGGACCTAGTTAAGGTCTCAACTTAGGGATCCCAAATGGACATAAACTAGACTGATGTCTATTGTCCCTTTAACCAGGATACGTCCTCATTTGGTCACTCTCCTCCAGTGACTTATCTTAACTTACCAATTTGCCAGACATCCGGTCAGCCCATCGACCTATCCGAACTGCGTGCCAACTATCCAGTTAGCCCATTGACCTTGCTGGACTTCGTACCAGCTATCTAATCGGCCCGTCGACCTAGCTGAATTTCACACCAGCTATCTGGTCGGCCCATCGACCTAGCTAGATTTCGTACCAACTACTCGGTCGGCCCGTTTACTTAGCTGGATTTCCTACACACTCAATCAAGTGGTTAGATCACGACGGAACCTAACTTAACTTGTCATTCATCAAAACTCAGGTTAGACCATTAGTGCAAACCGCACCAACATTTAGTAGTCAAGAAGCATACTCCAGGTCGAGGAATCTTCTTCTGCTCTCTGGTATAAATCCACCACTTCAAGCTATATTGACATGTCCTTTCATCAATTAAGGACTACCTATGGGATTCCAATCGATTATCTATTAGGGCTTCCAAATAGTAACAACCGGCTACGTTGGACCCCGTGATAGTTTTGATGTGATCAACCAAGTTGGTTAGGTCCTGCTGTGTTTGATCCCTGTGTCTGAGTGTGCAGGAGCTTAGGAGCACAGGAAGTCGAGCGGAAGACGCAGTTAGCGAGAAGGACGGCACGGGAAGCGAGCCGACCGGCTCGGTGCGTCCGAAGGACGAGAGAGCTGCGGAAGAGTACTCCGGTGGGCGTGAAGAGCGTGCGCGGCGTTCGAGGGACGTTAAGCCGGGACGGAAGGATGCTCGAGGAGAAGGCCGGGAATTGGGTTCGGGTGAGCCCTATTCCGGTTGGCCGCAATCACCCAAAAGATCGGAGCGTCGGAAGTCAAAGTGGAGCAAAGAAACAAGCTGGAATATTGAGCTGCCAGCTTAGAGGCGCCTCCATCAGGCTTGGAGGCGCCTCCAGCTTGAAGGCGCCTCCAGCCTTGCTGAAGGCGCCTCCAAGGGCGCGTTCAGGCTTAATGAAGGCGCCTTCAACAGTCTGTTTTGACCGTTTGCGCTGCGAATAAAGTTTTATCCGCTGGCCGAGCTGGAGGCACCTTAATCCTTGTTGGAGGCGCCTTGGACCCTCGGGATAGACTTTCCAGGAGCTATAAAAAGGCCCCTGGAGCTAGGAATTCAACAACAACTCAAGCAATCAATCTGTACTCAATTCCTAGCAACTAAGTGAGCGTTCTAAGTGTAAAAAGGCTTCTCCGCCTACAGTAAAGGAGATTCTGATAGTAGAGCTTTTTCATCGTCCTGGATTAACAACCTCCTTGGTTGTAACCAGGTTAAATTCTGTTTCTGTTTCTTTTTCTGTCTCCTTAATTTAGTTGCTGTTATTTCTATTACTGATTTAAATTCTGAGTTGAAATCCGAGGAGGGTATTTTTAGTTTTGTTTTCAGCAATTCACCCCCCTCTTGCCGGTCTCCGCTGCACCAACAAGTGATATCAGAGCCTGATCGCCTCAGAAGGACTAATCGCCAACTGAAGCACTACGATCAAAACGATGGCCGGAGCGAACATCCATCCCCCGAAGTTTGACGGAGACTTCGCCACCTGGAAGCGCAAAATGGAGGTATTTTTTAAAACCGATTTTGATATTCTTATTACAATGAAATATGGTTTTGCAGCACCGAAAGACAAAGAAGAAAACACATGGAGCAAGAAGGAGCAAGCCGATTTCGTCGCCAACGGAAAGGCAGAGTTCCACCTGCTCAGTGTGCTGCCGCCGCAGGAGGTAAATCGGATCGGAAGCTACGACTCAACGAAAGATCTCTGGGAGAAATTCCTGGAGCTTCACGAAGGTACTTCCGAAGCGAAGCTAGCAAAGCACGACATCCTCCGGAACCAGTTAACGAACCTCCGGATGAACCAAGGCTAGAAGGTAGCGCAACTCCAAGCGAGAATCAAGGAGCTGATAACGCAACTAATGAACCTTGGAGAAGAGGTAACCAACCGGGATTCCATCCGATACGCGCTCAATGCATTCCCGAGAACTCCAGAGTGGGTCTCCTTAGTAGATGCGTATTACATCTCTAAGGACCTCGAGGTAAGTACTTTAGAACAATTATTTTCGACTTTTAAACTTCACGAATCTCGAGTTTCAGAACCCAACGGAGCAGAGAAGACAAGTCAGAACATTGCCTTAAAGGCAAAAATGAACAGTTCTGACTCCGAAGCCTCAGTCGACGAATCCGAAGCGGCATTACTGGTAAGACGCTTCAATAAGTTTTTTAGTACTAACAAATTCAAATCGCAGAGGCATCATCGAAAGAAGAGGACGGTTCGTTGCTACAACTGCAACGAAGAGGGGCACATCAAAGATGACTGCCCAAAGTTGAAGAGAAAGGAGAAAGAAAAGGAAAAGCCAAAATACAAAAAACCAGAACCCTCCAAGTACAAGAATCTGAAGGCTACTTGGTCAGATTCGTCAACCTCTGAGTCGGACATCGAAGAATTCTCAGGGGTAGCGCTATTGGCGAACCATCAACCGGAAGAAGACTCAAGCTCAGAGATGAGCATCGATGAAGGGGGAGGAACATCAGAAGAAGAAAGCAGCAGTGAAGGGGGAGCGTCACCAGACCAGGTAAGTAAGGTACGCAATCTAACCCCAACTCAATCTTTTAAATTTATCAAGTCTCTTTCTAAAGAGTTAGATCAATTAGAAAAAGAGAATGCTGAACTAAAGTTGAACCTAGCAAGAGCATGCCCGTTAGAAATGTATGATCATCTAAAATCAGAAAATGAAAATTTGAAATTAGAAATTGAAAAACTGAAATCTGATGCATGCTTAAATCAATTTCCAAATTCAAAATAAAGAATTTATGATAAATTAAATTGGTATATAAGGAAGCATCAAGGTCAACTTAGAAGAATACCCAAAAATTATGTACCCCCTAAGTATCTGAATAACCCTGTAGGTAGGAACCTCTATTGGGTTCCTAAATCTGTGCTTAATTAATTTTTCAAAAATTAAAAGCTTACAGTGAGAAAATTAAACATTGAAATTCTTTATGGAAGTTTTGTCTAAGGAAGTAGTTGTTGCTCCAATAACCAAGAAGGCCTAGTGCCTCGCCACGACCTGGAAGCTAAAATATTGACAGAAAATGTTTAATTAACTTTCTGAAAAAGCATTAAACAAGAATTAAATAATGCTTTGAAAGTTTATCAAATATTTGTTAAAATAAACAAAAATTCCTTAGATTTTTTTTAATTCTAACTTAATTTTTTTTTGGGTCAGAAATTTTCTTCTGGAAAATTCTAAAAATTCATTCACTTGACTTAGAAATTTGTTTTGGGAGCATTTGAATATTTACTTAGGATTTTTTTTTTTACTTAGAAATTTTTTTTGTAAAATTCATTTTAACTTAGCAATTTTTTCAAAAATTTATTTTTAAAAGTTAGAAAATTCTTAAGACCCCATTTTTACTGTGATCAAAGGGGGAGAGAGAAGTACAAGTTTAGGGGGAGTTAGAGAAAACTTAATTTATTTTTTATATATATAAAAAGTGTTGCAATTTTTTTTAAAAAAAAAATGTTGCAATTTTACTAATTGCAAAAATTATACTTAACTTGTTAGTTTAGTAATTTTTTCTTTAAAATTACTGTTTATGTCCATTTTTAACCCTAACTTGAACTTGTGTTGATGCACATCAAAAAGGAGGAGATTGTTGGACCCCGTGATAGTTTTGATGTGATCAACCAAGTTGATTAGGTCCTGCTGTGTTTGATCCCTGTGTCTGAGTGTGCAGGAGCTTAGGAGCACAGGAAGTCGAGCGGAAGACGCAGTTAGCGAGAAGGACGGCACGGGAAGCGAGCCGACCGGCTCGGTGCGTCCGAAGGACGAGAGAGCTGCGGAAGAGTACTCCCGTGGGCGTGAAGAGCGTGCGCGGCGTTCGAGGGACGTTAAGCCGGGACGGAAGGATGCTCGAGGAGAAGGCCAGGAATTGGGTTCGGGTGAGCCCTATTCCGGTTGGCCGCAATCACCCAAAAGATCGGAGCGTCGGAAGTCAAAGTGGAGCAAAGAAACAAGCTGGAATATTGAGCTGCCAGCTTGAAGGCGCCTCCAGCCTTGCTGAAGGCGCCTCCAAGGGCGCGTTCAGGCTTAATGAAGGCGCCTTCAACAGTCTGTTTTGACTGTTTGCGCTGCGGATAAAGTTTTATCCGCTGACCAAGCTGGAGGCACCTTAAACCTTGTTGGAGGCGCCTTGGACCCTCGGGATAGACTTTCCAGGAGCTATAAAAAGGCCCCTGGAGCTAGGAATTCAACAACAACTCAAGCAATCAATCTGTACTCAATTCCTAGCAACTAAGTGAGCGTTCTAAGTGTAAAAAGGCTTCTCCGCCTACAGTAAAGGAGATTCTGATAGTAGAGCTTTTTCATCGTCCTGGATTAACAACCTCCTTGGTTGTAACCAGGTTAGATTCTATTTCTGTTTCTGTTTCTTTTTCTGTCTCCTTAATTTAGTTGTTGTTATTTCTATTGCTGATTTAAATTCTGAGTTGAAATCCGAGGAGGGTATTTTTAGTTTTGTTTTCAGTAATTCACCCCCCTTTTGCCGGTCTCCGCTGCACCAACAAGCTAGATCATCCTCCTCTAGGTACAATTATCTGAACAGGTAAAGTTTTACCAAATCAGATAGAACAAAAAAAATGACAATTCCCCCGGCTTGATTGGTGGTTGCACCAAATCAAAGCAAAATCTGCTCTGATACCACTTGTTGGATCGAATTGCACATGAGAGAGGGGATGAATCACGTGATTTTCAAAAATTCTCTTTTCGTCGTTTTAAAATCAGAGTGTGTTACGCTTCCGCAAGTTCACGGATACGTCGTCAGTAATAAAAGATTATCGATCCCACGAGAACTGGTTATAAGCACTAGCGATTGTTCACGTAGAATTAGTCAAACTACCGATGATTGTAAGTGAACTATTTCTTGAGAAGAAAAAAACTTGGGAAGTAGATGTGACAACTGGCGAGAGAGAGAGAGAGTTTTACTTGGTTTGGGAAGAGCTCTAGGAGTTTGGTTTCGTTGTGGTGGTAACTAATGTATCATGTTCTATCCTTTCCTCATTGTCAATCAACATGTAATCATCGAAAGTTATAGCTACTACCCTTAAGCACTAAACAGAGAAGATCCCTATGAAATCCTGTTACGGTTAACCCCTGTCACTAGGGCGCCTTGATAGATCACAAGAATGCAAACCTGATCGGTATCATTAAGGATAGAGATATGGGTTTGGTTTGGTTTCTTACTTCCTTGTGGAAAAATTGCCTCTCCTTTCGAGGGAGTATCCTAGATGTCTATGAATGGGTTACCCCTATCACTATGGCCCCTCGGGTATACGATCTAAGATTCTCTCTTTACGAAATTAGCAATCCCAACACAATCAATTAATACGACATGGCAAACAAGTCTCATGCATATCAAATTGAAACAAGACAAGCAAAATCATTCAATGAGTGAAAGCATAAGCATGAATCTTACATCATAACCTATCCACAACTATTCCCTGATCCTAGAACAAAGAATCTACTCCATAGACGCAGGGGAAAAATCCAAAGACATAGTATAATTAAACATTCAATCTCCAGACAAAAAGAGAGAGGGAATAGAGATGTTTATTCAATGACGTCGAGTGATCTTTGAATTCAATCCTTTGCTTTTGGAGTTGATGCGGTGATGGAGGTGATCTCGGATCGTCGAATAGAGGTCAGGGACGGCGTGGAACGACACCAAGATGTATCTCTCTTTTCCGGCCCCCCCCCCCCCCCCCATCTCAAGGGGAAGGGTTAAGAGCCCTTTTATAGGCTAGGGCACAGGCGCCGCACGACCCGTGCCACGGCCATGCGAGATCCGCACGGTCAACTCCTCTCCTTTTTCGGGTAAAGTGGCACGGTCGTGTGAGATCCGCACGACCATGTCTTCCTTTGACTCTGGTCGTGAGGCACGGTCGTGCAAGGTCGCACGGCCGTGTGCTGCTCTCTCTCTCGGGAATGGCCACACGGTTGTGCAGGGTTGCACGGGCGGTGTCAAGTGGTTTTCTGCTTTTGCTCCGATGCGTCGACAATCGTCGTTTTCGCTCCAAAAGTTATCCCTGTCAACACAAAACTAAACAAAAGTATATCTCCGATAAAAGAGTAATTAATACTAAATAAACAACAGGAGAGATGATCGTCCAAAGAATATATACAAATAAAGCAAGTGAATGTGCGTTAAAACATGCATAAACGATCATAATATCTACGCACATCACACCCCCAGACTTGAACTTTTGCTTGTCCTCAAGCAAAACGATGCAATCTATATTCATGAGTTCTTATAGTGTATAATAATCCCTAGTGCATTCGCCTAACTCTATCAACTAGTTTCATTGATAAGCATGTTTGTGGAGTAACCTAAGTATGGCCTAAGCATAAGTTCTTTGTGCTTGGTGTAATAAGTGGCTCAAGCTCTTCAAGTTTTAATTTTTTTTGTCCTAGTCAAGTCGTCATACAATTGAGTTCCTAATGTTCCCGGTGATAGGCACTTACCTGCCACACACTTGGTTCGTTTCCCTTAAAATACACAAGGTCTCAAAGGATACTACTCGGAATCAAGAGAAACATAACGTTTATTTCCCCAGTAACCTAACTCGGTCTCAAAGGGGTAAATTGTTAGTTTCCACTCACGACAACTATTTTTTATCCCTTATTCAACTTTGTTTGGGTGCTATAGAAGTGTAGCACTAATCACAAATGCAAGATGCAAATGTTAGGATTTAGATTTTTCTGAATGAGCTTCCATGATCCGAGGTTATCCAGTAACCAAAATGTAACTAAGGAATCCCCATGGGAACACAAGTACTAAACAAATTGGATGAATCATAACTATTTCAAAATATTTCTACTATTCAAGTTTAAGTGAAATGAAAGTAAGATCTTTAAGGTTAGGTCAAAACTTATACTAAACTCCGTACAATACTTAACTTATTTTATGCTACTAAAGATAGAGAAAGGAGGTACACCAAACATACTAACACTATCTCTATGACATATGAACTAAGAAAATACACGTACTAGTCATTTTGCTATTGGACAAGTCAGCAGAAGAAGTAGAAAGTTCGATGCTCTCAAATATGCCTCAAAGCTATTTTTATTATTATTTTTTTTTCAAAATAAACATGATGAAAAACTACAAGTGGGAAAAGAAAGTGCAATATGAAACTGAAAAATAAAATGAAATGCAAGTAGATAAATCAAAATAAATAAATATGCCGAAAGACACGGAAAAAGACTCGACTCGACTCAGGTTGTGCAAACACAACACCCCTCAGACTTAGACTTTTCAACGTCCCGATGAGATCAAAACGGTGGTGGGGGAAGGGGATCAGAGGGTCCCCGTTGTGTGCCGGAGGGAAATCTAAACATACCAGGAAGATGGCCAATGTGCTGGTGATATAGGTAAAGAGCGTCTACTTGTTGTCTAGTAATATCCATATCATCCATAAAATTCTTCATTCTTTCCTGGTCAACCTTATAATCCTGAACAAATCATGTCACCTTGTTAGGATGTATACTAAAAGCCTAGCTTTTGTATAAACATTTATTTTGAAGTGAGAATCACATTGGTCAAATGTCTGCATTTAGTTAAATCCAGTTGTCCATTTAATTTATATTGTAGATAACATGGTGTGCAGTGTCACACAGAAGATCATGTTATCAGTTCCTTATAAATTATAAATAGTAGCTCATAATCGAGATGGATTGGGATAAACCATTGGAATGGTTATAGTGTAATTTGGTATTAGTTTGTCTTGACTATAAAATTACACTAGTACACTATGAGTGTATTGAGTAGAACCATTTGAGATAGTTTCTTTTTATACTGACTGCATAAAAGAACATGACCTCTATTATTATTGAAGTGTGTGCTCTTAATACCGATATAACAACAAACATGTATACTTAGTATTTATTTCTTTGACTTATCAAAGGGTAAGATTTAGCTCGATAAATCAAGAGGCACAATAAGTTGGGAAATAACATTATTTATATGGTGTGTTATTGGTTATAGAAGGAAACTGTGTCCTAGGAATCTAGGTTGATGATGTCCCCAAGAGGAGGTCATAAGGATTGTCATGTAAACCCTGCAGGTGGACTTAGTCCGATATGACAATAAGGTTGAGTGGTACTACTCCTGGACTTAGATATTAATTAAGTGAGTTTTCAGTAACTCATTTAATTAATGGACATTCGGTATCTTAAACACAGGGAGACTAATACACTCATGATAAGAAGGAGCCCATAATGTAATATGGGATTGGTGCGGTAGTTCAATAATGACTCTTTAGTGGTATGAGTTATTATTGATGAACTTTGAGTTGGGTGTTCGGGTCGAACACAGGAAGCTCAAGTCCATCAGGAGGTCAAAACCAATTCCTCATCTAGGTCTCTGTTGTAGTCTCTTATTAAAAGCCTTTTTATCCACCCAAAGCCTAGCTTCTTACCCAAGCTAGGGGCGGGCCACATCCTTTCTTGGTGCCGAAGCAAGGGGCCGGCCAAGCCCATCTTGGTGTCCAAGATGTGGTCGGCCAAGCCTTGCTTGGTGACCAAGCAAGGGGCCGACCACTAAAGTAATAAAAGAGATATTTTAATTTTTGTAAAAATCTTTCCTTTTACAGTAATTTACAAAGGATTAAAAGAGTTATTTGTAATCCACTTTGGTAAAGTGCTATGACTAAGGAACTAACTGCTTTGCATCAAACTCATACATGAGATTTGGTTCCATTGCCACCATGAAGAGATACTATTAGTTCTCATATGGACGAGAAGTGTGCGGTGTTTCCGAGAAATTAGAAGTCGGAGAGGAAGACTGCTCGTGAATGCCGAAAATGAGTTCAGGTGAGCCCTATTCCAAATGATCGAAATCACCCAAACGAGCGAAGCCAGAGCAAAAGCCCCGGACAGAAAGTCAACATGGAGTTGACTCTGGTCAAAGCGCCCGGAGTCTGATCACCCGTAGGGGTGTAAATGAATCAAACCGCTCATGAGTTATTCGAACCTCGATTCGATAAAGGCTCGTTTGAGTTCGTTTAATGAAGCTCTTTAAGATAAATACACTAAGCTCAAGATTCATAATACTCAGCTCGTTAGCTCGTGAATGTGTTCATTAGTTAGCTCAGGAATCAACTTTTAAATGAAAAAATAATAGTTTTGATATTGAATTTATAGATTTTACTCTCTACTTATAAAAAATATAGACAAATATATTAAATTTATTTATTATAATAAAATTATATATTTTAATAAGAATATTATAATTTTCTCTAAATATATAATTTATCTTTTAATGAATATTTAAATTTATAATTTATATTTATTAAGCTGGTTTAAGCTCGATAAAAGCTCGAATAAACTCGTGAGTTATGAATATATTTGTTAAATAAAGCTCAACTCGGCTTGATTATAAACGAGAAAAATTCAAACATTCAAGAGATCAACTCAGCGTAACTCGATTACACCCTAGGTGCCTGGAGCTACTCTGGGCACCTGGACCAATTTAGTCCAGCCAAGGCGCCTTGACTCCACGACGTGGTGGATCAACATCAGCAAGGGTCCGGGCGCCTAGTGTCACGCCCCAAAAGAGTCCCTGTCCGAGAAAATTTCGACAGCATCTCCCCTGTACGATGGACAATCTGAAACTTTTCTACATCCTCACATACCTCAGCCACAGGCGGCTGGAATAATAAAAACAATAAACTACAACCACAGACATTCCACGCAGTTTATATAACAAGTAACAGAAGAATAATACTCTGACTCAAAATCAACCCTACTCCACTACACTCGTAAAGCTCAAATCCGATGAACTCACCTCTTCTGCCGTCCAGGCAGGCATGTAGTAGAATAAATCCAAATCCAAATCCATCGATATAATAAAATCCATACAATGTCCATAAGTAAAATAATCCAAAACATAACAAGTTCAAAACAGTTTAGAACAGAAAAGAAACCAAAAGAAAACCAATCATATCCTCGAGGTCTGCAGGGACCAGCAACTGGAACTCTCTCCTGACAGCATCAACCTGAAAATATCAACAATGAAGGCGGGGTGAGTCCAACACTCAGCAGGTACAACTGATATACAAAGTAGGGAAATAACACCTAGCACTAATCATGCGTACAGTCTCCTGATATAAGAAAGATAAAAATGCAACTGAAGTGACAGGAGAGAAACTGTACTAACCAGGACCTGAGTATAAGGACAAACAGTCCGAGTGGCATAGGAATCCTGTATGCATGTCAAACATAGGTATCCAAACAATATGCAGCATATAAATGCAGCAAACACAAACACAAGAAATAAATGCATCATGCATATGATGCCAATGATGCATCCTGATCACCCCTGACGCCAGTCGATCATCTCACACAATAGAGAGACCGAGTGGGTAGGGCTGTGACAACCGTGCACTCTGACGTCACTACTCCTGATGAGTGACCGAGTGGACGGGATGCTGTCGGAGTACACCTATCCTCCTACCCCAAATCATAAATGGGGGAGCGCAATGCTCTCATCTCCCGGTACACGATGACGGGGAGGAATCCCTGCCGGATAACACGTTGTGTCACACTACCCATGAGCGGACCAACGGTGCCTAACAGAGTCCCTGCTGCAACACACTCTGCCTGAATCGACCACTAACCCATGAGTGGTGGTGTGTGCAGATCCATGTAACTGGCGATGTGCTCAACAATAATGGAGCGAACTATCGCACAGTATGCAATCATGCAAATGGTGCATGACACTAACCACAAGATATCCTGACCTAATCCATATATATATATAAGTGCATCATAGGTCAACGAATCAAATCAAATCAAAGGTACACAAGGTATAAAACATAGGTCCTGAACATGGTGAAGCATGGTATATCACTACCCCTATAAGCATGTATCAACAGGTAAGGAATACATGAGATGTAAAACAAACAATCAATCAATCATGTAACAATTATCGGGTAGTGATTAACCGGAACAATTAAGAAACATAATTAATGCAACTTGTTATATTCACTACTATGTATATCAAATGACATAAGTCAAAAGTACCCGCCTCCGATAAAATGATCCAATCTGACTCCGAGATACTCGTCTCGCGTCAAAGTCCTGTGTCACCAATAAATATACTTTTACTTAACTAAATTCTTATAATTAGTTAAATAAACTCTCCAACCCTAAATTAGAGCAAAAACCTTAATTCAAAAGCACATAAACCTAATCAACATGTATCATAATCATGTTCCTTACCTAGACTCACATGATCATCTAATTAAGCAATAATGCTAGATTCGTAGACCACATCAGATATAAAATGTATCAAGATCTCTACATCATACCTTACTGCTCCTTCACCTCTCACAACCCTCTTCTGTTAATTTACAACCAGATAGGTCAATGAAGTCAGTCCCCAGTAGCGTTGTTGTCGGATCCCAATAGCCAGAGTCGCTGCTGGAAACCTAGAAAAACCCACCAGAAAAACCCCCTTCCAGCTGTAATCCCTCACTAAACATAACAGGAAGAGATTAAAATTCCAACTAAAGATAGATTCTTATTCCAACTTCAATCCAGCACTCCCTTACCTACAAGATCACCACTCTGCTGTAAAGAAGAGAGTGGCACCGGCAGTGGTGAACTAGGGCACAGTAGCAACACAGATAGAAGAAATCCACCGACTGGTCCAAGCAAGGTCAAGAACTGAGATCATTAACACGGATCAAGCCATAACCCAAATTCCACACCACATAACTTACCTCCAAAACCAACTAAGGCTCGGCTGTACCTGATGGCCGGCGACAGTGAGGGGCAGAGGTGCGGCTCCATGCAACGTCGGCTACTAGCTAGGGCACGACGGCGATCGGCACAAGGGGTGCGGCGCTGCTTTGCTGAGGACAAACGGTCGGCGTCAGTGGGCAGAGAGGGCTCGGTCTGGCTGTGCTCGCGTGTCGCCGATGCTTGGACAAGGAGGAATAAGAGATCGGCGCAGTCGGGGATGGCTAGGGCACAAACTGGCTCGGCAGAGGAGAGAAAGGAATCGGGAGAGGAAGTCGGCGCGAGGGAGGTTTAGGGCATGGTCCTTGGCGAGGAGATGAAGAGAAGGGGGAAGAAGGAACCGCCGGGCCGGCGCCGGTTAGGGCAGAGAGTTCGCATCGGGCGGGGGAAGAAGTGCGGCTCGGGTGCGCGAGGGAGAGGGAAAAAAAGGAACGGCGAACAAAACAAGAAAAAGAAAAAGAAAAAAGGGAAAAGAAATTAAAACTTTTCCTCATTAAAACAGGGTAGCCTAAACAGGCTTTTCCTGACCTAAACTCGTCCATACGAGCTCCGAAAAATTTCCAAAAATTCTGGAAAATTTTATTATTAATATTCGCCTATTTCCGGTATTTTACACCTAGCTAGAGCAGGTCCAAGCGCCCAAATCGGGATAAAATTTTATCCCAACTTCATCACGTAGCCGTTTACGAGATGATAAAAGTTGCCACACTAGGGGCGCTCGGAGAGGGTCCGAGCACCCAGACCGTGCCACGTCAGCAAACAGTCATTTTTGATCAATGAGCTATAAATAGAGCGCTGGTCTTCTCCTTTTCTAACAACACACTCTTTACTTCAATTCTCTTTCTGTTTTTGTTTGCGAACTTAATTTTTGTGTACGAGGCTTCTCTGACTCCAACGTTTCATTCGAAAAGGAGATCTTCATAGTAAGCTCATTTGCCTTAAAGTAACAATTCTCTGATTACCAATCAAGTAAATTGATTGTCTCGAACTTCTCTTTTATTCTGTAATATTTCTTTAAGTGTATAATTATTTTAAAGCCTGATCGAGTTGAAAAAGGTATTTTCTTCTTTTTTTATGCAGGGCAATTCACCCCCCTCTTACCTGCCGCAAGGGAGCTACATATAGCTCCCCCTTCATTGATGCTAGCTTACGAGTTACTTGGTTCTCCGTGACTAGCCATCAGTGCTAGTCTAGCATATATAGGCTTCTATCTCGAATTCATATTATAAACTTTCATCCCAAGTGACCTTCAAATTTTTGTGCTTGTTTTGCTTTGGCTCTTTGTCTTTTTCCTTCTTGAGCTCTGGGCAGTCATCTTTTATATGTCATTTTTGACAATTGTAGCATCGAACCTTTCTTTTGCTTTTTGGATTTTTCTTGTTATGCATCTCTTTAAACTTGTTAGATTTTAAAAAAAATTAAACTTCCTTGCAATATAAGTTTCTTGGTCTGCATGAAGATCTGAGTCTAACTCAGGTTTGTCCTTCTTGGTGGCTCTTAGTACCAAGTTCTGGTTTGACTCTTTTCGTATACCTATACATCTAGATTCATGTAATTTTAATGTAAAAAAGAGACCTTCTAGCGTACTTACCTCTAGGCCCTTTGATATATAGTAGGCGTCTATGATAAACGTCCACTCTAGAATTCTGGGAAAGGTGTTGAGCGCGTAGCGAATTGAGTTTAATCAAGTTTAATCAGTCTGGTGATCAGCTCCTTGATCTTCGCGTGTAGTTGAGCTACTGTCTCACATTTTTCCAGACGGAGGTTTGTTAGTTGATTCTGAAGAATGTCTCGTCGTGCGAGCTTCACTTCGGATGTGCCTTCATGAAGCTCCAGGAATTTTTCCTAAAGTTCTTTGGCTGAAGAGTAGCTTCTAATGCGTTTGACTTCTTGAGGCGGTAATACGCTTAGCATGTGGTATTCCGCTCGACTATTGGCTACGAAGTTGTTTTGTTCCTTCTTCATCCACAGGTATTCTTCTTTCTCCTCTCATTGTTGATCCTTGGAAGTACAAAACTATACTTGATTATTAAATGCATTTTAAAATCAATTTTTAGGAATACCTTCATTCGGTGTTTCCAATATGTGAACTCCCCCTCGAACTTTGGTTGATTGACGCTTGGTCCGACCATCAATTTGTTTACTTTGGTCGGTGGTTAGTCCTTCTGAAGCTCCTTTTGATACCACTTGTTAGTTCCAGTGTAGCCGACAAGAGGGGGTGAATTGCCTAAAATGAAAAATGTTACCCTTCTCAAAGCTTTCGACGTTTAAATTAAACAAACACTTTGATTAAAGAAAAGGAATACTTAAAACAAAGTATTATGAGACTACTAGGGTTACTTGGTTTGCAACTAGAGAGATTACTAATCCAAGGCAAATAAAACTCTATATGTCGACTCCTTCTTCACCACAAGTCGGAGGCAGAGAAATCTCGTACAGGACATTAACAGCTCAGACAAATAAAGAATAAAATGGAAACTCGCTTACAGTAAGTGTTATTTCGAATCTCGAGCACCAAGTCTCCTTTGATAGTCTCACTGGTCGAAGTGACTATTTGATGACATGGCAAGTTCCGGGCACCCGGACCCTCTCCAGGAGCCCCTAGCTGGGCGAATTCTATCTCCACACAACGGCTTCACAACGGCCAAGTGATAAGGATTTATCCACTCTCGGGCACCCGGACCAGCTTCAAGCACCCGGACCATTGTTGACATGGCCTCAACGTTGATGCACAACGACGAGGTGTCTGCTGGGCACCCTGGTAGTCCGGGCACCTGGACCATCTTGTCTGAGCGCCCGAACCAGATGATCCAGGCGCACGAATCAGTCAGCCTTATGCTGATTGTCTGTCACCTTCTCCAGTTTCTTGGGTGATCCTCCGGCCTTCCAGAATTGAGCTCACCCGAACCCAACTCCAACCTTCTCCTCGAACAATCTTCCGCTCCAGGTTCTCGTCCTTCAGAAACACCGTACGCAACCTTCTCACTGCACCGACGTACTCTTCTACAGCTTATTGTCCCTTGGATGCACTGAGCTCAACTCGATTCTCGTGTCATCTTTCTTGTCCGCCGCATCTTCCTCTCGACTTCTTGTGTTTCTAAGCTCCTACACACTTAGACACAAGAATCAAATACACATGATCTAACTTGACTTAGTTGATCACATCAAAACCATCACAAGGTACTTACATGTATCACCAATCGATTAATGTAAATCCAGAATTACAAGTTTAGCGAAATGGTGTATCAATCGATTGGCACAGATTGTCATTCAATTGGTAACCAATTTCGAGCACACAGTAGCTTCCCAAATCGATTAGCGAAATCTATTAGGGCATTGCCAATCGATAGGAGCAATCGATTGGCAGGCCTTCTTCAAGAGCATAGAAGAATGTCAAATCGATTGGTCAATCGATTAAGCATTGTCAATCGATTGAATCATAGAAGTTTCACGAGGAAACAATAGACCACCAAATCGATTAAACAATCGATTGGGATTCAAAATAGAATAATCTCAATTGTTGATCTAGAGTCAGTGACCATTCAATGAATAATCAAATGATCATTAATCGATTACGGGTTTCTACCAATCGATTAGTGGTGACCAAAAAGTAGAGAAATGACCCGATTCTGAAACATTTATAAAGGGGCTTAAGGCACTAGAAGATACTACTATTCCATTGTGCTCTTTCCGCTCAAGATCCATCTCAAGCTTTTATTTGTAACACTCTTAAGCAACTAAAAGGAGAATCATGCTTAACTTATAATCTTTTCTAGTTCTTCTTTGTGTTGCCTTTTCTTTGAGTGGGAGCTGTAAATTCCCTGCAATACTGTTATAAGAAATTTTTTCATCTTCAATTTGTGTTCGAGAAGGAAAAATTTTAATGGAAGAAGAGAACTAGGAGTTGACCCTTAGATTAGTCATTTTAAGAATACGGATATCAAATAAATCAATGGTGTTAACACTTTGGTGTGCTTTACTTCAAGTTTACATTATAAATTAAAATTAAAGAAGCAAGTGAGTTATTCACCCTTCTAACTGTTATGGTCCTAATATCTTTCACTTCAAGATGTGATATTTGTTGACTTGGTAAAGAGAGTACTTTTGGATATGGACAATGATATTTGTTTGCCCTGATTCGTAGCTACATTTGGATATGAATGGAAAGATATAATCAGAACATATTGTGGTAAAAAGTAAATATGTTCACCCTCAGTATTTTCGTTAATCTGTCTTAAAGTCAACACGGAGGAGGTAAATCATGAACGACTACTAGCCTTTGGAATAGTGACTAGCACATAAGGGAGGTATTTACCTCGATTTTACCGAGATTCGAACCACAGACCTCATTGTGGCAACACCTTATGCGCTAACCACTAGACTCATCCGAAAAAACATATAATCAGAACATATGATTGTATAATGAAATGTCATTAGGTTTATCCTTAAATTTAGAGTAAATTTGTATACAAATTTTTAAAATAAAAATGTTTATAATTTTAAATATAAATTATATTTTAGATATTATCTAACTATATCTTAATATTACTAATAAAACAAAATTTACATATAAATTAATATTGAAATTCATATTTGCTGCTTCCAGGTGTCTGAGTAACCTAGCGCACCTTCCCTCGCATGTGCTCGCGTGATTATGCACTGTATAGTTAGTGTTTTTTTTTTACTATTTCCATTTTTCTGAACATTGAATTTAAAAATAAAAAAAATGTTTATTATTGAGTTTGACAGTATTTGAAATATATATATTAACACAAGGCAACACATGTATCTTCATTCCATTTGTTAAAAAGGCTCAAATAGATAGCCAATTACCTTCCTGTGAATTATTCGAATTGGTTAGAAACAAAGCCATTAGAAAATTTTGATTGTCCATATGGACACGGTCACAATTCACTAAGCGACCCACAGATCAAAATTTGCATCAGTTTTGTAGCATCATCCATATTCTGCATCCAAACGCACCTATGAGATTATCATATAAATTCTGAAATAGATCGGGCTAAATGAAATGACAGTTCTGCTGACATAAACTATCAGACTTTAGAACATTTCCTGAGCTTGGGCTGATTATTGGAAAAGTAGCAATGCTGTGCCAGTCAGTTTTGGCTTGGTACATTGGGATCAAATCTTCAAAATATGTTTGTAAAAGGCAGAGGCATACTGTCTAGTATCTTTACAATGGTTTCAAGGTATTTCAATTCTTCCTTTCAAACTCAAAACTCTGGTTAACACACTAAAAAACATGTTTCCTTCGAGAACAGAATTTTCAAGTTGTCATTGTTGCTCACAAATTAGTCATCCAACCTTTAAACAAGCTTTTGTCAACATGGATCTCCTAGTCCTCTATTTTCTTTGTATTTGGTTTTTGTTGTCCTGCAAGGGTTCCATAAATCTGTTCAAACGGAAATTAGAAAGGTGGCCGTATTCTGTTCTGTAATGGCCTTGCAATCAGCCCATCAGTGACCCAGCCACTTTGCAGGCCATCAGATTTTACATGTCCATACTCCCTTTGAACGTAATCTAAGGATATATGCAACCTTCCTCCTGGCCTGCAATCATCAGCAATACTTCTTGATTCGATGTCCACATTTTTTTCCAGCCAGTACAAGTAATTAACATGAAAAATTGACTTCAGCATGTCGTCTGGCGAACAACTTTCCTTGAGAATTATCTGCAGTGGTTAAAATTATTGCTTAACCTGATGGATCAATGCATCAAATAAAAATACTCTTGTTTTACTCACACAAAATTTTCCTTTGTTTTCTGTAAGCAGATAGCCTTCGTTTCTGAATAGATCAAAAAGCGCAAAGGCATCTTCTTTATTGTTTACCAATTCACTAAGTTTAAATCCCATCAGCAACCTGTGGCCAATCTCAGCTGCTGCATCTTTAGCCTCCGACGATAGTACCTGCCAACATTTTGGAATACTTGAGCTCCAAATGGAACATGAAATCATAAGGGTAGATTTATTGTAAAAAAAGAGCGTGTTGACAACTTCATAGACGATATTTCATATAAATAACTTCCAGTCCAACTATCTGAAATTAGGTGTTTCATTTACAATGAGTTGGATGATTGGAAAAATGTACACTTCTTTGGTTGTAGAGAGGTTAGGGAAATGCGGAAGTTGGTTTGGTTACACCTAATTAGAAATTTCAGTTTTACCAGGACTAATTTAATGCTGTGTTATTGCTCATTGGCTGAATGAAGATATATAAGAAAGGAAGTTGTTGCTTGTACTTGTAATTGTTGTGTTTAAGTGATGCCTCTGAAAGTAAAGAAACAATATTGTTTAACATTGGTTTTTAGAGATGAAGCAAGTGGTTTTTTTAGAAGCATCCTTTAGAGGAAAAAATGGTTGGCTGTGAGTCAATGTGTCTATAAAGCCCCTCAATCATAGAGTTAACTGGAGCTGGCTTTGCAGCTTTTTGGTCCCAGGGGAAGTAATAGTAGGAATTGCATGCTTGGAGACATCTAAAGTCTGTGAAGGTATTAGATATGCCGTAGAAAACAGATTTGACAACTTCAAACTGTTTTTGATTCACTACTTCCCATTTACTTCTTTGATTGCATTTCCCTCTGTTTTTATATAATCTAGCAAACGATGTTGTTGGAATATGGGCTGATGATAATGCATCTTTAAAATAAAATAAACTTACTCTTTGAATTTTTCTGTCAGGAAATTGCATGCTTGGGAAAAATGGTTCTACATCATTAACCTCTTTTACAGGAGGAATTTGCCCACTTAATAGATATTCGCTAAAAACCAGACCTGTTGAAAGTTCAAATGAAATTTGAAGGAGTTGCAATATAAGGTAACTTAATCAAAAGAACTAAAGGAAGAATGTGGATAAGTTACCAAATAAGTCACTAGAACAAGAAAACTCCAGCCAACATGAAATAACACTAAAAGGAAGTTTAAAAAGGACAAAACAAAATTCATAAATAATAACTTTAGCAGCTAATTTATGTTCAAGAAAGAAAAAGTTGCAGAAATGAAACATTAACTGAGGTGTGTTTGCTTATGAAAACTGGGAACAACTTGCTATAGTATTTTTTTTTTTTCTAGTAGATCAAGCATCTTTTGTGTGAGTGAGAAAAAAATACTACCTGGAGAAGTAAAAAAAATTGATGACAAACGAGTTTCTTTATTGTACTTTTCAATTACAAATACAAAACCAAACAAACTAGAGAATGGGAATACAAATACAAAACCTTTAATGTGATTTGACAATGAGCTTCTGATCAACACATTATCTCACAACAACAACAATAATAATAATAATAAATGTATCAAAATAGAAGCCTTGAAGCCAAATGTGCACTTTCAATGTTTGAGATGCTTCGTTTAGTTTAAGTAGACTAAAAACTACTACAATGGAAAAGTTAGACAAGCAAAAAAAAATGAAAATTCTACAATATGCCACAAATGGAAAATGAATCACATTGACCGTCAAGAACTTACATGCCCGATAAGGATTAAAAGTTCTTATCTGAATTGATTGATAAGACTTGATGTTGCAGTACATATGGAGTCCCGTCACTGCAGTGAAAGAAGCAAGAGCTAATGGAGTTGATGAACCAATATAGTTACCCAGGGCTATTCCAAGCATTATCCCAATAAATTTGCTCACCATTCCTTGAGCTTCTCCTTTTGCAATAACCTAAAATCAAGATTAAAACTACCAAGTGAATATGCATACGCACAGATGATAATGCACACATCAAATTTTAAAATCTCAAACACACATGTGATATGATATTCACATATGGATAAACATATCCTCCTTATTGTAACCTAGTTACAATTTACATTTTTTGTATAGATCATAGGAGCTTAAACAATATAAAAAATCCATAAAAGTATGTTTGCAAATACTATAATGATAAACAACAAAATCCAAAACAAGATAGATTTTTTTCACTGGAATTATGAGAAAGTAGAATGTAGAGCCCATGCATAAAGCCTAAGCTTTAAATATTTAATATTCTTTAGGAATGGATTTTTCAAAGTAATGCCATCTAGTCATCAAATTCTTACTCTCTCCATATATGAAAAGTTGTGGTTCATTAATCTCTACTATAAGTGTTGATTTACAAATCTAGATCTTCAGAAAAAAAAAAGTGTGATTTTTACCACTAAATCTATGCTCAGCTGAATCCAAGCATAACTTCTTGGTGTTACAAACCATTAGTCAACGTTGTTAAAGACAGTAGGTGAGTTAAGATGCCTGCATATTGATTACAGGTGCTTCCCCAAGCAAAGCAATGCCTCAAAACATTTGAAGAATAAGGAAAATTTTCCTAAGCTCATAAAAAAATCAACTAAAAATTATCAAATATGTACTTGTACTAAACAATTATAATTATTCATGAAAATAAAACTGCACAAGGCCTCTGAAATGATATAAGCATATTATTAAAAAATCATTACTAATTCTGATTAATAAAACATTTGTGTGAACTGATTAGCCAAATGACTAATATTGAGCTATATAAAAAGAAATCATTTTAGTTAATGCATGTTCTTAAAAAATGACCTTAGTTTTACTATATATATATATATATATTGGGATAATGTAAAAATAGATGATTCATAGGCTCCATGTGTAGAACACATGGACAATATTTCCAAAGAAGTGTTGCATTAGTACATACACTTATAAGGAAAGCATTTCCATATTGTACATGAAAAACATGATTCTTATGATAGCGACAAAAAGGTCAGTTATTACAATTAATTTATCACCCACAAAGAGGAAAGTGAATGATAATTGTGTACCACTCACAAACTTACGTAATTTAATCAATTTAAGTTCACAGCAATGATGTGAAAATTTTAAGCTGGTTTTTTCTAGTTTTAGTCTACTCACTACTGTCTTAGAAAGTGCAGACCCGGAATAGTTGTGACTCAGCTTACTGATACAATTTATGTATCATAAATTATACTAGGGCTAACCATAGATTAGATTCGCTAATCATAAACATGAAGAAAGAACTAAGTCGTTGTACTAGTGTTAATATTATATACTAACTATTCTAAGCAATATGGAGACAATCGAAAAAATGATGAATCCTACACGATATCTTGTGGAATGTGTCAAGTGATAAAGTGATACAAGATAGATGACACTAACAAACTAGACATTCTGATAATGTATGCCTTGTTCGGTCCCTGCCTATAAAAATGTGAACCCCCTTGCTTAAACTAAATTTTGAATCAAGTGGCAGCTACTTTAAGTTGGATGCAAAATCTGCTATCCTAAATTTGCTTAATAAACTTGATACAAAGGAATAGAGAAAAAATTCTTGTGAAGAAAAATTGATGTTCATTTCAATACAAGTATCAACAAGCATGACTTGTATAAGGATGGAGTGGAGTATAGAACATCGAGATCCATCATACCTCAGCAAAATTTCTTTGCACAGCAAAACCAGCATAGAAACAGCTTCTGGTAGCAGCCTGTCAATCGCAACCACTGCTTCAGTGAGAAGATAAATTACAAAAATGCAATGTAAAACTAGACTAACATTATCTATTTAAATGGAAATCTCCAGCACATTGATACTACGTAGGAAACTGAATTTAATGAAATGCATTTCAAGAGTATAGAAAGGGATCATTATTACATGAATAAATTTTAAACAATTAATGGCGGTTGATTGGAGACATCTGAGGTGTAGATACTTGATCAGAGGAGGAAAAATTAAAAAAGATGGTTTCTACAATGCAAGGGTTAGGTTATGGAGCTTGCAATCAAACCCATAGGCATTCTTGCACACAATACAGTGATGAACAACAAACATGATCCCTTCATTTTGATTACCACGGTTAGAACAACAAACATTATGTCCCTTCATTTTGGCATAAGCTATACATACTCGACTTCACAGATTATTTTGTGGTAACAACCAAAATTAATCACTCCCTTCCCTCTCTTCTCCAGTTTTTTGACGTAGATACATGATCAAACATAGTATTGTTTAATAATTCATCTTGATTGCATCAATCCTACCTGATAAGAAATATAATTATGAATTGTTTATTTTCCTTGGTTCATCTTGAGTATTATGCAAGAGTGGATCTAGAATACAACATTTAATTGTAGAATAGCATAACCAGATGCATAGCCAAATGGAATAGTCAACAGATACATAGTTTAGAACATTAGGAAAAAAAAACAAAATTGGATGTGCAGAAGTACCTGAATCAGAGAAGCTGCAGAACGGCCAGCCCCAGCTGTGGCACCTATCAAAACGAAAAATTGAGGAAATGCAGGAGTAATGATTTCCAACCCATATGCTAGATTTTCCAAAAGATCAGCAAACAGCCTCCATCCCTTTGGATTAACATCAAAGTGGCGACCAAATTTCGACAATAATATTTTGCTAAGATAGCCTATTCCATCCTTGAGCACCCAATTTACAGCAGCTGCAGTTGGAATTGCACCTTTTCCCAATCCAATTGCATAAAGTAAAGCCTTAAAGGATAAAGATGTAGTAAGTATTAATCTACAATATGAATTTTAAGCGAAGTGTATATGCAAGTTCACCAAATCAAAAAAAAAAAAAAATGCATCTGATTCAAAAAAAAAAGGGAAATATAAGTTATATAAGTCATGGAGTATGATGTTTTTTTACACTGAATTGTGCTTTGAGACAAATAGGACAAATATGGAAAAACTTATGCAAGATGGAATATGGAAATACTGTTAAAACTAGATATGCATAGTGATCCGGCGGTAAGAATGGGGGGCCCACAGATGGGGTCCCGTCCGAGCAGAACCAGAGATTACCCAGCCAAAGGTTTGGGTTTCCGACGCCAAAGCAGGAGAACCGGAGCCGAGTGGCCGAGCGGAAGTGTCCGCTCGGCCGAGGACAGAGTGACCGAGCGGAGATGTCCGCTCGGCCGGAATCGTGGCGAGGGAACAGTGGTTAGCCGAGCGGCCTATTCGCTCGGCTCGGGATATGGTATGTCAGCAAAGGCATGATAATTAGCGTACAAGATGGCACTATTAAAGGCCCCACCATCACGTCACGGAAAGGTTGATACAGTAACAGTATGGTCTTATGGATGCCCTTCTGACAGGCCCACACCTAGGTATGGTCGAAAGCAGGTGATTGCTTCAATTGGTGTGCCCAGGCTCCTTCGAGAGGTCTATATAAGGCCTCCACTTCTTCAACCGGAGGTACACAAGTCTACATTTTCTAAGTCACTCTCTTATTCCTTCGCCTAACTTGAGCGTCGGAGGGCCGTCGACGGGACACCCCCCCCCCCGGCTCGCCGGAGCACTCGAGGATCCAGCAGGGAGCGCCACATCCCCAGCGTCCGTTGACTCCTGGTTCGAACAGGATCAATTTGGCGCCGTCTGTGGAAACGCACCTGCATCCGAGCAGAGGCAATGGACGAGGCTGGAAGACTACATACCGTAGCACTCTCACAAGAAGAGTTTGACGCTATAGTCGAGGCGAGGGCAGCCAAGATAGTGGCGCAGCAAAAGGAGAAAGCACAGGCTGAGCAAGCGCAACAGCAAACAACCTCGGCTTCAGCAGGCCCTCAGGCACTCTTCCGTACTCCCCCAGAAATCGCGTCCGCTCACGGGGAGCAAGGATCTTCATCCGATGAGCCTCCCGTTCGGGATCATAGGAAGGGCAAAGCTCCCCGAGCGAACGCACCACCCGAGCAGGTTCACCGACAGTTCTCAAGTCATATGGGATCCGCTGCCAAAATACTATACACCACCGCCGATCGGAGCTACAATGGGACGACCGACCCCGACGACCACTTGGGGAAGTTCGACAAGACGCCACCTTGCATCAAGACTCGATGGCGTAAAGTGCCGGGTATTTCTCACCACTCTATCGGAATCTGCACATAGGTGGTTTCGGAGGCTGCCGGACGGCTCTATCACTAGTTTCCGGGAGTTCGAAGGCATTTCTTCATCACTTGCGAGCACCGACGTTATCAAAGGACAAGCGCCACCCTGCTCACCATCAAACAAGAACCAAGAGAATCTCTGGACGTATATACAGGATTTAATCAGGTAGCGATGGACATCCCCACGCCCACCTCGGAGACAATGGTAAACGCCTTCACGCAAGGCCTCGCGGAAGGGACTTCTTCCGCGCCTATTCGCAAACCGCCCGGAGACTACGACCACATGCTACACGGCGAATGAGTATATAAATGTGGAAGAGGCGGAGGTGCCCGACGGAAGGGAACTCATGCCGAACAGAAGCAGCCCACTGCCCATCGCCCACCAAGAGGACCAAGAGTTGAGGCATCCCGCACATCATGCGAAGTCCCCAGTGGTCCAAGAGGTAGTTGCCGAGCGGTCAAAGATGAAGAAAAAGAGGGTATGGACCCCAATGTTTTGCTCTTTCCATAATACCGACTCCCACAACACCCGCGACTGTCGGGGCACGCCTTCAATCACCCATCCTGCACGACGGGGTGGCCCTCGTCGATCGCTTTCACCCGCCGCCGGCAGCGGCATCAAGAGTCCGGTCTGCGCAGCGTTTCCCTCCAAGGCATGAAGATCGCCTCGGAGGTCCAATGAGCGCCTAGGCGGTCAGCTCGGGAAGAGGAGAACAGACAACACCTCCCGGGGAGAAATCAATATTATTGGGGATTCACACAGGGCAAGAAAGGCAAGCGCCCGGCAGCTCAGAATCCATGAGGTGGGTTGCAGCCAAGAAAAGGCGAGCGGACCCGAGATCAGTTTCGGGCCCAAGGATCTTGAGGGAGTTGAAGTGCCGCATGAGGATGCCCTTATCATCAAAGCGGTGATAGCCAACTACACCATCCACCGTATCTTCATTGACACTGGCAGCTCGGTCAACATCATCTTCAGAAAGGCTTTTGATCAACTGCAAATCGATCAAGCCGAGCTGCTCTACGGGTTTACGGGCAATGAGGTTCTTCCGGTCGGACAGGTAAGACTGGCTATCTCCTTAGGGGAAGAACCGCTCCGGAGAACGAGGACAACAAACTTTGTGGTGGTCGACTCCCCTTCATCCTACAACGTGATACTGGGGCGACCGGCGTTAAGCGAATTCCGAGCTGCTGTGTCGACGTTCTATCAGAAGATCAAATTCCCGGTCGAGGACAAAATCGGTGAAGTACGAGGAGATCAGTTAGCCGCTCGGAAATGCTATGTGGAAATGGTCCGAGCCGAATCCAGCGCCGCGCGAAAGGCTCCACGGATCGAGGTACACGCCATAACCGAGAAACCTCCTGCTTTAATTTATGATGAAAAGGAGGAGGTTCAGATCCATCCGAGCCGATCGGAGGCTACAACCTTTATTGCCGCCGACCTGGAGGACGAACAGAAAGAAGAAGTGGTCAAATGCCTCCAGATGAATCATGACGTCTTCGCTTGGTCGACGCATGAGCTGCCCGGTGTCTCCCCTAGCATAGCCCAACATAAGCTTCACGTCCGGCCGGACGCTCGGCCAGTAAAACAAAGGAGAAGAGATTTCAGCGCCGAACAGAATATTATCATCCGAGCGGAGGTAGAAAGGCTCTTAGAGGCCGGCCACATAGGGAAGGTTCAATTCCCAAGCTGGTTAGCAAATGTGGTGCTCGTCTCCAAGCCAGGCAACAAATGGAGGGTGTGCATCGACTTCAGAGATCTGAACAAAGCTTGCCCGAAGGATTTCTACCCTCTGCCCCGAATCGACCAGCTCGTAGATTCTACAGTCGGATGCGAGCTTATATGTATGCTGGACGCCTACCAAGGCTATCATCAAGTGCCGCTCGCCCCGGAGGATCAGGAAAAAGTTAGCTTCGTTACACCGGACGGGACGTATTGCTATACGGTGATGCCGTTCGGACTGAAGAATGCCGGAGCAACATATCAAAGATTGATGAATAGGGTCTTCCGCGAGCAAATCGGACACAACCTGGAGGTCTATGTAGATGACATCCTCATCAAATCCTTCCTTGCGGCCACTTTATGCAAAGATATGGAAGAAACCTTCCGTACACTCAGAAAATATGGGGTCAAGCTAAATCCTCATAAGTGTTTGTTCGGCGCCAAAGGAGGACGTTTCTTGGGCTATATTGTGACCGAACGGGGTATTGAAGCTAATCCTAGTAAGGTGAAGGCTCTTCAGGACATGCCACCGCCCAGAAACATAAGGGAAGTACAGAGGCTGACCGGTCGGATTACAGCGCTATCACGCTTCATCTCCAAGACTGCCGACCGGAGCCTTCCGTTCTTCAAAATCCTCTGCAAAGCTACAAAGTTCCAATGGAATGAAGACTGCGATCGGGCCTAAGAATCAAGACGATTTAAATTCGGCAAGCCGTTCTAGATGTACTTATCGTCCACAGAGCGAGCGGTCAGATCAGTGTTGGTGTGACAGAATAGTGCTACGTAGTAGCCAATGTACTTTTTGAGCCACTTATTGAAAGACGTTGAATGTCGCTACACCTATTTTGAGAAACTGGCGCATAGGCTGGTCCGCGTCGCTCGGAGGTTGGGCCCATATTTTTTATCGCATCCAATAGTTGTGCTAACTAATAGCACCCTAGGAAGAGTCCTCAATCTCGAAGCATCTGGTTGGCTAATCAAGTGGACCACGGAGTTAAGCGAGTTTGATATATAGTACCAGCCAGATCGACGATCAAGGCACAAGCCTTAGCCGATTTTAAGACGGAAGTACAGAACGCCAAGCCAGAGGCAACCTGGAGGATCTATGTGGATGGATCGTCCATCCAGCAGGGCAATGGGGTGAGCATACTTTTGATATCACCACATGAAGATCGAATGTAATTGTTCGTTCGGCTGGACTATCGGGCCACGAACAACGAGGAAGAGTACGAAACGTTGATTGTCGGTCTACAATTAGCCCGACATGTGGGAGCTACAAAGGTCCTTATCCATTCGGATTCTCAACTGGCAGCGTAGCAACTTGAACTTTTGAGGTAAACAATGCCAAACTAAGGCTATATGCTGAGCTTTTGCTATATGCTGACCAGTTGGGGCATGGATATTATTGGACCTTTCCCCTTGGCGACCTGACAAAGGAAATTTCTCCTTATAGCGGTACACTATTTCTTCAAATGGGTGGAAATCGAGCCGCTCGCCAACATAACCAAACAGATGGTTATCAAATTGCAAAACATACCCTCCGACCGGGAAGGAGCTCATTTACTCAAGAGAAGGGCTAGTCGGTTCACCCTCGTAGGAGATCAACTCTACAAGAAAGTCTTCTCCCGTCCGCTCCTAAAATGCGTCAGTGGGAAGATGCCGAGTACATCCTTCGAGAAGTGCACCAAGGTTCGTGCGGTGGACATCCAGGTGGACGGTCATTAACCAGGAAGATTTTGCTAGCCGGGTATTTTTGGCCAACACTTCAAAAGGATGCTGCCCGGACCGTGGCAAATTGTCTATCCTGTCAGAAGTATCACAGCATGTCCCACCGACCGGCAGATGAGATGAAAGCATCAACTGTGGCCTGCCTGTTCGACCAATGGGGATAGACATCGTGGGACCTTTCCCCACGGCTACCGGGCAACGGAAGTTCTTATTGGTGGCGGTCGACTACTTCTCGAAATGGGTAGCCGAGCCACTTGCAAAAATATCCGAGCGATGGTTAAAAGTTCATACGGCAAAATATCATCCGCCGCTGGCATCCCAAGACGACTCGCTCCGACAACGGACGTCAATTCACCGGGAAGCCGGGAAGTGGTGCGAAGTTATGGCATCGAGGCACTTCACATCGGTGGCATACCAGAGTAACGGCCAAGCCGAGGTAACCAACCGAGAGATTCTCGAATTTTACGGGCTCGGCTCGACCGAAGGAGGCGGTGGGTGGACGAGTTGTCGGGCGTCTATGGGCTCTCCACGACACCAAAGGAGGGAAGGCGTCACTCCATTTCACTTGGTATATGGAGGCGAAGCGGTCGTCCGTGGAGTCCGTTCGGGTACAAAATTATGATGAAGATAACGCCGAACGGAGGAGCGTGGAGCTAGACTTAGTCGAAAGAGGAAAGAGCTAAAGCGTCCGTCCGGTGATGGCGCATCGGCAACGTATGAAACGTAACTACAACCGCGTGATCCCCGTGAGCCTTCAAGTAGGCGACCTAGTTTGGAAGAAAGTCAAGCCGGTCGGAGATGTCGGCAAGTTGGAAGCTCCCTGGGCAGGACCCTTTGAAGTGGTCGAGAAGCTCCGTTTGGGCGCTTATTACCTCAAGGATGCGGAAGGTCGGATGCTGCATCGGCCATGAAGTGCAAATCACCTTCAGCCATATAGAGCTGGGTGAGAGGTGTGCTTTTGCTCTATTTTGTGTAAATTCAAAATAGCTGTACTCCTTTTATCGCAGGAAACAAATTATTCCCAAGGCATTCCGTGTTCATAACCGAACGGTTGGTTATACGAAGGCCCCGAGCTGCTCAACCGGAGGTATATTGTACGAGCCAAAGGCTCAATTCCGAAGGCCCCGTGCCGTTCGACCGGAGGTAAATTATCGGAGCCAAGCGCTCGACTACGAAGGCCCCAGTGCCACCGTGGGAGGTATCAGACGAGCCAAAGGCTCAATTCAAGGCCCGTGCCGCTTGGAGGTAAATTGCCAAGCGCTCGACTACGAAGGCCCCGAGCTGCTCAGCCGGAGGTATATTGTACGAGCCAAAGGCTCAATTCCGAAGACCCTGTGCCGTTCGGCCAGGTAAACGTTGTCCGAATTAGGCTTAAAAGCCCGACGAGCTCCGTCGTTAAAGATCGAGAGCCGCGCCGACCGGCTATAAATATCCGCGCCGACGAGCTCCGTCGTTAAAGATCGAGAGCCGCGCCGACCGGCTATAAATATCCGCGCCGACGAGCTCCGTCCGGCTATAAATATCCGCGCCGACGAGCTCCGTCGTTAAAGATCGAGAGCCGCGCCGACCGGCTATAAATATCCGCGCCGACGAGCTCCGTCGTTAAAGATCGAGAGCCGTGCCGACCGGCTATAAATATCCGCGCCGACGAGCTCCGTCGTTAAAAATCGAGACGGTCCGGCGCCTATAAACCCTCCGAGCGGAAGATCGTCTAGCCCAGACGTTAAACCGTAGAGACGAGCCGGCGTCTATAAAAACCGAGCGGAAAACCGACGATCACCATTGTTAAAAATCGAGTCGGTCCGGCGACTATAAATACCCCGGGCGGAAACCAGAAGTATTAAAACATTTAGGCCCGCTCGGGCGTTGGTCCTTCAATACTTGGCGTTTGTTGACTTCACACAGGCTAGATACGTGCAGAGCGAGTAGGCCCTCCCGCTCGGACTTTGTTTAATGGGTTAAGCTGATCGGCCGCGTGACGGAGAACACTTAGAGCATGACTGACTCTAAGCATAAACGTTAAGCAAACAGAAGAATATTATGGATAATGATCAGGAAGACGCAAGCAGAGACATAATTGCATTAAAGGGAAAGCATGTCGAACGGCAAGTACAAAAGGTTGCGCTGGGCGTAAGAAACGCAAAAACAAGATAGAGACGAGGAACACTCTTCACTCGGGATCTTCGAAGTTGAAGAAATCATCCGGAATGTCGTCTATCATGGCCGCCAGATCGGAGGCGGGAATGTGCATTCCCGCAGGAAGGTGGCCACCCTTCTTCAAGTAGGCCATAGTGACCTTAACGGCCTCGGCAAAGGTTGAAGAGACGCTGCCGCCAAATTTCGTGCCGAACCTCTCCGAGCCGAGGTAATCTTGACGTGCAGCAGCCAGACGACTCGGCTCCCCTTCCTTGTACTTTCTGAGCGCCGCCCGGGAGGCAATTAGTGAATCTTGGAGAACTTTCTGGTCAACCTCCGCTTTAGTGCGTTCAGCTGAGCGCCCATCCCGTTCGGCAGTTAATTGGGCTTCCAGCTCCTTAGATTGCTGATCTAGGGCTCGGACTTCGACTTTCATCTTGTCCAGATCAGCGATCGCCCGCTTCTTCCGGCTACTGGCGCGCTTCACGTCTCCGTCGCGTTTCTTCACCAAGCCTTCAAGTCGAGCCACCTCTGTAACCAAGTCGGCGGCCTTCTTCTGTTCGGCCTCGCGGGCTTGTTTCTCCCGCACGCCCGATGGACCCCCCGAGACTTAGAGTTTTTCCATGAGATCCTCCAGCTCGGCCAGCCGATGGCTAGTGGCGATTTGCTCTGCCCAATGCTGTAAGTGAAATAATAAAATCAGGAACCAAACAGTAGCATGGCGCAGGAAGAAAAATGAACCTACCTGAGTGGCCTGCTGCATGTGGTTATCGCTGAGCTGCTTGGGCGTCATGAGGGCCACCCGAATCTGGGCGTCCTCGAAAAGTTTGGCGAGCGGACCCGTCAAGGTTATTTCATGAACGGGGCTTGATGGTTAATCGGCAGACAATAAATATTCCTCCGATGGGAATCGAAGGGTAGTCTTGATGGTCGGGTGGCCGGCTGGCACTTCTTCAGCCGCAGTCGCCTGGCCCGAGGACTCCCCTATGGTTGAAGCTTCGCCCAACCGTCGTAAGCGACGACGAGTCCGTGGAGGAGAGCCAGAGGGCTGGGCAGTGGGCGAGGCCAGGCCTCGCGATCTGCGACGGCGGCGATCGCGGCGATCTCGACGGCGCACGTGGTTCGCCCTCTTGGGTCGGTAGGTCGAGTCTCTTCGACGTTTCCGCCGAACTTCCAGTGGTGAATCCCCGGGGGACTCCGGCTCGGCAGAGGAAGCAGGATCCGCCTCAACCTCGCTGAGCGGATTGGGTAACTCTGTTTGTCCCCCTATCTGGCGGTCAGATAAGACCCTCGCGAGTTCTTTTGTAGCCTCGATTTCCACCCTTGATTTCGATGATCGGTAGCCTTGGAGCGCCGCATGACTTCAGGTGCAGTGGAAGAAATTAAAATCGGTTAGACAAAAAGGCGAAGGGAGTAAAGAGTCCTTACCCGTGCGGTAGGGAAGATTGGCGAACGGGAGATAATCCAAAATGTACAACACCCTTAAGAAGCAACTGGTCGATTTTGTACCACTGACCGGACAAGCGGTTTGCCGCGTGAAGGTAGGCTGGATTGTCAATTTGCGAACTCATTTGAGTCGTACTGGTGATGCCGCCATTTTGTTCGAACGCAGCTCGGGAAGACGATATAAGAAGAACTCCTTCCAGTGCTTGTTGGAGGTATGTTCTCAAAAAATTTGAAGCCTATTCTACTTTGGAAAATAAAAGTACCCAACTCGGATTGTTTGGGGTAGAAGAAGTAGTGGAATATTTTGGGGTCAAGTGGGATACTGTGCAGCCTAAAGAGGACGACCACCCCGCTCAGTAGCCTAAAGGAATTCGGCACAAGTTGGCCGAGCGGGATGCGGAAATAATTACAAACTTCCAAAATAAATGGATGGGTAGGAAATCTAAGGCCGCCCTGGAATTGGTCCAGAAAAAAACAAATGGTACCGATCGGCGGGTTATAGGGCCGGTCGGTCGGGCCGGCTACAACTATTTCATGGTCGTTCGGGATCCCGTAGGTCCTAACAACGCGCCGGGCGCGCTCCTCATCGAACCTACTCTCCATACTCATATACCACGGACCGTGAACCTCGGTAGCGGGTACAGAAGTGTTCGCCATGACTAAAGAAAGGAAGGAAGCCTAGCAATACTCGGAAACAAGGGGACGAGAGAAGAGAAGAAGCTTACTGAGGGAAGATCAAAGGAAAGAATCCCCAGGAACTCGAAAACCGTCGGAAAGCAAGCACTGGGAGTCGCCGGAGTAAGCTAGCAGCAGGCAGCTTCGACAGAGGACGCGTGATGAAACAGAGAGTGCGGCGTGAAGGCCAAAACGAGGGCTTTATACAAACGAGACCGCTCAACCTCAGAAGCAGGGCACAAGAGGCGAGGTCATCATCTAGCCGTTCATTTCAAAACAAAGGGCGTCCCATCGTACGGAGCGTCACCGCCACTAGAGACGAGCCACGTGGTGCTCTGTCACCGAGCGCAATTAATGCGCCCATACCGCGCACGCTTCGGCTTAATGAAAAAGACTTGCGCGATTTTCAAGAGGATTTAGACAAGCAAACATCCACGTTGGGCGCCAAGGCATACAAAACGAAGAGCCGAGAGGCTAAATTTGGCATTAGGGCCGAACGGCTCAAGGGATATCAGCAGCAGCGATAAGGCGACGACCACTCGCTCGGACACACAGTCCAGTCAGTCGGACTCACTGCCTCCTTCGACTAGACTTGAAGGGGAGGCAAGTGATCCGGCGGTAAGAATGGGGGACCCACAGATGGGGTCCCGTCCGAGCAGAACCAGAGATTACCCAGCCAAAGGTTTGGGTTTCCGACGCCAAAGCAGGAGAACCGGAGCCGAGTGGCCGAGCGGAAGTGTCCGCTCGGCCGAGGATAGAGTGACCGAGCGGAGGTGTCCGCTCGGCCGGAATCGTGGCGAGGGAACAGTGGTTAGCCGAGCGGCCTATTCGCTCGGCTCGGGATATGGTATGTCAGCAAAGGCATGATGATTAGACTGTATGCAAGATGGCACTATTAAAGGCCCCACCATCACGTCACGGAAAGGTTGATACAGTAGCAGTATGGTCTTATGGATGCCCTTCTGACAGGCCCACACCTAGGTATGGTCGAAAGCAGATGATTGCTTCAATTGGTGTGCCCAGGCTCCTTCGAGAGGTCTATATAAGGCCTCCACTTCTTCAACCGGAGGTACACAAGTCTACATTTTCTAAGTCACTCTCTTATTCCTTCGCCTAACTTGAGCGTCGGAGGGCCGTCGCCGGGACACCCCCCCTCGGGCTCGGTTTTGTTGCAGGTTCGCCGGAGCACTCGAGGATCCAGCAGGGAGCGCCACATCCCCAGCGTCCGTTGACTCCTGGTTCGGACCGGATCACATAGTCTATAAGCTGGACTGCTGGACAATTTGCCGGGCAAAGGACTATTGTTAATCTAACCAAATTTATAATAGGAGATAATGGAATATGCAAATTATTAGCAACATCGCTAAATTGTGGAAATTTAGGTCTTATCTTTGAACAATGATCTTAAAATAGAAGATAAGCTAATCCATTGCTAGTCTTTACCAGTTTGAATTTACAAGCAAAAGGAAAACAAAAGTATGAATAAGAGAATCCATGATTCCTAACTATTTGGAGTTAGCAAAATAAATTTTATCTTGTCAATGAATTCTAAGGCTATTGTAACACAAACATCTTCTATTACCAACTTTAACTTTCATTGACCTCTATCTAGCCCTCCTAACATGATTGTTTCATTCAACTTGTCTAATTGTCTAATCTTTAAGTCATCCTTTAGAAGTTCTTAAACACCAAATCAGGAAGGCAAGAGTTCCTAGAATGATCATCATCAATCTATGTGAGTTTCAACTATTTTAAATCAGCTGAATGAAACACATCTTTCTATTAAACTCTACGCAAGACTATTATTAATAATATCTAGATTCCTTAACTCACTTTTGATTATGTTAACTAGAATTTTCTTTGAACTCCTTGTAACCTTGCATCTTCAAATCTAATAGATTCAACTTGTCTAACTATAAACCTATTCATTGTCTGTGAACATGTTCATACCATTTGTTCAATTGATATACACTATAAACTAAAACATTTCATGTTGTTGGATTGTGAAGAATTAACCAAAAGCGAGACAAGTGGAAACCTGAGTTGAAAGGACCCCGCTGATCTGGCTAGCAACACCCTGGACCCCTCTCCAGAGAGAGTATTCAAGGTAATCGCCGCTGACGCTGTGGGGATAACCTTCAGGCAGCAAAAGCCTCAGGATGAGATCTCTAAACACATGCCAAGAGGAATCAAGACCCAGGTGAAAAGAGTGCTCGCCATCTCCATAGCGGTGCTTCGCATCTCGCTCGGTCACTAAGGAATCACTGTATGGTTCAAACAAGAGCTTTGTACGCCGGCCACCAGTCACTTCCCACACGAAAGAAATAGCACCTCCAGCAGTGGCAGCTATGCCCAGTGCAAGAGATGGGAAGAGGGCAAATGGGAGCAAGGACAGAAGCAAAACGCCAATAACCCTAACGGAGTAGGAAAGAGAATCGAAGTCGTTGGGTGCGCTCCCAAGAAAGAAGAGTTGCAACTGAGACCACCAGTCATCTGGGCCAAAAGAAAAGTTTCGGTCATCCGACCACCACCACCCATGATTGTTCCCATTGTTGTTGTTATTGCTCCCATTGTTTCCATTGCTGTTGCTGCCGTCAACGAGCGGTGAAGCCGAAGGATCTGAGGAGCGAAGCAGAGATGGTCGGCGCAGATAACAGGAATTAGGACTGAAGAAAGACAACTGCAGACGGCTACGACCGAGAGGAAGAGAAGAGGGGCGAGAGAGATGGCAGTGGCCGACTCTTCCAGAGAGATCCGAGCCGGAAGCTGGAGGAAGAACGAGGGCAAGAGAGTTGCAAGACGAGAATTGGGGCTGAAGCCCCGCGCATACGCCGCCGGTCATGGAAGAAGTGCGCCCCCTTGACGCCTTTGCCGCCGCCGCCGCCGGAGTGGAAGAGCAGGAGCCAAAGCGAAGAGGAGCATAGGGTTTAAACAGAAGCCTCTCGGAGAGAGAGAGAGAGATTGGATCGGGACGCAATAAGAAGACTACAAACACCGGGCTACTGACGGCTCTTCATTTTGACCGAGCTTCTATTTAAGGGAAATTTTGATTTATTTTTCTGCAAGTCTTCAGCGATAACCTAATCCTCCCAACGGCCCATCGGTAGTTGGGAGTTGCACCAGTGGAAATAGAAATGTTTCAGGTCCCAATTTGCAAGAAACGAAAAAATTGTTTCAAAATATTTTAAATGGAATTATAAAATTTAAAAAGTTTTTAAGAATAAGCTAGAAAATATCAAAACAAAGGGTAGCTTCCATGTGCTTAATATAGTCAAGAAGAATTTAGTATATCACAACAGTGAATCAAAGAGACCAATTACAGGACTTCAGCCGCAATAGGATACATGCAATATGAAATATCAATACAATACTATCAGCCAACTCTATGCAAACTGACACAAAGTATCATCGATTCTTTTATTGTAGAAGCAGTGAAGCAAAGAATCAGAGAATCCAGATGCAGTGAAAGTGACCAAAAGGTTGGTTTGTTTATGGAGTTTCACAAATCTTTACTGCAGAAATGTATCGAGCTTTTCCTGTACATTGTTGGGTAAGTTCTCAAGCTTGGATTTTCTCTACCTTGGCTTTGATCTTCTGCTCCAAGATTGTTTTCTCCGTGTCCAGACTGAACATCCTGTTGAGAGCATGCATGTTTTCGAGGGTCTCGTCGAGAGTCCTGCTATCACTGCCATCGCATCTCAGGTGCTGTAATGGACCATGAAGAAGCTTGTTAACTATACCTGTGCTAAGATCATCAATGGCCTTTCTCATTTTTTTTGTCAGTGCATCTTCACCGACCTTTTGTAGGCATTTATCGAGCTCCAAGGACCTAATTCTATCGGCATAAGTTCTTAGCTTCTTGATCGTAGGGACAGTCTCCAGAGAATCTCTCCATGCTTCAAATCTCTTGAGCTCCTGAGTGATTATTGTCTGGGCTTCCATTGCCTTCCTCAACCTGTCTTCCTTGTTAGCTTCAACAACCTCCTTAAGGTCATCAACATTGTAGACTCTTGTATTCTTAACGTTCGAAACACAAGAACCGACATTCCTAGGGACCGAAATGTCAACGAAAAGCCTTATGCCCCCCACATCCTCACTCGCAGGAGGAAGGACTTCAACATCTTCTTTCAGGAATAATGGCACATCTGATGCTGTGCTTGTAAACACCACATCAGCTTCAGCAACAGATGAGTGCATTTCACTGAAAGGTCTGTAAATGATTTCGATATCGTTGAGCTCCTCACGAATGGCTTCCACTCGTTCCGCTGACCGGTTCACAACCACAGCCTTTTTGCACCCTTTAGCAGCCAAATGTTTGATGGCAAGCTTCCCCATCTTGCCAGCCCCTACTACCAGCATTCGGGCTGATTGACCATGGGGTTTCGGGAGCTTCATGAGGGCCAATTCTACAGCCGCTGAGCTTACTGATACTGCTCCAGACGCTATGTTTGTCTCACAGCGTACCCTCTTTCCGGCTGTTATGGCATCCTTAAACATTCTGTCAATGTTTTTCCCTAGTCCTCCGCTGACTTGACCGACCCTCACAACTTGTTTAACTTGTGCAAGGATTTGTCCTTCTCCTAGTACTAGAGAATCGAGTCCAGCTGATACCTCAAACAAATGCCTACTGGCATCGCTATCATGAAGCAAAAAAAGATGTTCTCTTAGCTCTGAAACTGGAATTCCACTTGTCTACAAACAAAATTTGAAGACATATAAGAAGTGCAAAGTTGTTTTTTTCACGTTATGCAAAAAAAAACCTGAATTCATTCTATAGTGAACTCTTATATTCAAATTACAAGGCAAGAAAATATACCTTGGACATCCATTCTGTTACTTCTCTTATTCCACGGTGCCAAGAAAGAGCAACCACATAGATTTCCATTCTGTTACAGGTGCTGAGAACTGCAGCTTCTTCTATATGATTCAACTTGCAGAGCTCACCAACAGCATGAGACCATTGTGCCTCTGGAATGGCAAGCTTTTCTCGCATCTCCACAGGAGCAGTATGAACGCTTAGACCAATAACAGCTATGCTGCTTCTTTCCTTCATATAACCTGAAAAGAGCCACAACAAAACATGGTAATCCAGCAAAATTTACCACTTCGTGCAGATGATGATAGTCTGGTTTTAGAAGGTCAAGCAAACATGAAACTAAAATCTTAATTACTCATCACACGCATAAACATTTATTTATTTTCAGCTTCTTTATCTATATGTTGTAATAGACTCGAAGTAGGGCAAAATGATGTATAATCATCACAGTCATCACAACTAGTTTGGATAATTATATTGGTGAAACGTGGTCACTATCCTGCCGTTATAATGTTTCCTGGAAAAGAAAAACTTCAAATTGCCAATACAAAGCTGGATAACTAATGGCTGAAAGCTTGTGTGACCATCTAAGAATGTCTACTTATGAAATTTAATCTAACAACTTGCTCTATCTCACACTAATCTGGTCTGAGAAAACTCATAAATGCACATCTAATGCGTCATGTGTTGCTATCTGTAAGATCATATACTTCTGTATTATTTTGTTATTTCTTTTGCTCCCTTTGTGCTTTACTTTTTTGTTTGACACCAAAGCCCAATAACTAGAGATTGATTGGCAATCATGTGGGCTAATACATATATAATTTATGTCTTCTCTCCACAGCTTAAGCTTTATAACTCCTTGAGACAGTGAAGGAATTAATGAAAGTTGAATGAGATGCATTTCACATCATGTCTTCATTAAGAATAATAGTTTAAATAAGAGACATTGTCTTGATTTGCTGCACAATAATTATTATTCATCAGCAAGCTAATCATATTTACTTCTCAATCAAAGGTAGGAAGTTAAACAAATAAAGGCGGTCACCAGTATTATTTTCAAAAAATAGATAGATAGAGACAAACACAAATGTAAAGAAAATCTGCGGTGAGAGTAATTTTTGCAAGATCAGGACTTGGTTATTGAGATCTCAGAAAATCATTTTCCAATAAAAAAGTTGCTCTTTTTTGCCCTAAAACTTACGGTCGGTAGATAATTTCAACTGCTCAAGGGCAGAGATACTGGCCGCTGCCTTCTCTTCGTGATCCACCAGAGCCTCGCAACGCGGACTAGGGCGGCGCACAGAGCCTTTCCGACCGACCTTAAACCTAAGCAATGAGGTTCCAGCAGCGACAGGCGAAGAAGTGGAATTGGGTATCCTGTTTCCATGGAAAGTCTCCGCCTTTGTGGCTGCGGTTCCTGGAAAGGCTATGGCGAGGCCCCTTGCAGCTGCCATTGTCTCTCATGAAACAATTGATGAATGTGGATTCCAACAAGGTGGAGAAGGAAAAGGGAAACGTCTGTTCGCAGTAGCTGCCTCCGTGTCCACTGTATCGATAGAGCCTTCTCCTGTGGTGGATAAGCGAGAGGCGGAGATAAATTGGAAGATCTGGGGCGGCGAGCAGTGGGACCTGGACGATCGCGTGGGCACCCGGTGGATGTGGCAGGGAAGGAAGCAGGAGATAGGAGATATCGTAATTTGGGCTCCTTTGTCTTCCGATTGGCTGGCCACTACATGATCTATCCACCCGTCTCCTCTCTCTTCCCTGTCACATTGCTGATCTTCAATTTTTTTTTTTTTTACAAATATACGTGACTAAAAAAAATAAAAGTAAAATAAATACGTGTTCAGGGTGAATAACTAAGAAATTCAATAACCGTTAGTTATACATCAGAGAAAAAATTTTGATAACAATCTAAATACTTTACCTGGCTCCATAGCACTAGGCTACTAGGGATAACAAGGTGGAGATATCCTTATTATTCAATCTATCCATTTGTTATATGACCAGGATAAGTCTATATTATTTGAGACGGATTAACGGGGACGCTGAGACGAACATATTCATCTTTTTTACCACCAAGATAAGTCCATATTATAGTTATTACAATTTTATAGTTGTCGTGGTTATTACACTAATTATGATTTTATTGTTATAATATAAATATTATTAAATAATATAAGTCTATATTGTATCAACTATGATTTAATAATTATTATTCATTACTTTAAAATAGAGATATGAGCATTCAGTTAATTTGATCAATAATCGAATTGAATTAATCAAATATCATTTAATCGAATTGAATTAATTGAATATATATATATATACTATAATCAAATTATAATCACTCACAGTGATCTCCTGAAGAAGTCGTAGAAGAATCGTTGGACGACGAAGACGCTGCCGTTGTCGGAAGCACGATCACGAGTAACCGGAAAGCGCTTCAAGGTTCACGAACCAAATCTCATAGCCTAGAACGTTCTCTTTCCCTCAAACACGATCACCTCATGCTTTTGCTCGTTCTGTCTGATCACCTCCGATCCTTTTTCTCATTCCACATACTGATCTTATCTTGGACGCCTTTTATAAGAAGAAAGAGGAAGACGAAGGGGAAAGGACGCCCCTTCATCTCTTTGACGTTTGCAGAAAGGAGAGATGAAGGGGAAACAACGTCCCTTCGTCTCCTATCAACGCCCAACATCTCTCACTCGTCCAAGTTAATACATAAGGTTATATGGTCACATAGACCATGTCAGTCACGTAGACTACAAGGTGATCATATCATAATGTCAAAATCAAACATTAATTGGTCACATAAACCAAATAAGTCACATAGACTATTTGACGATCAGGTCACGAAGATTAGAGCAAAATTAATTAGTCACAAAGACCAAATAAGTCACATAAATTTTATGATGATCATGTCACGAAGACCATAACATTAATTAGTCACAAAGACCAAATAAGAACATCCATTCCATACATTAGGGAAAATGGTTCGTGCGACAGCAAGCATACTGAGCATTTATTGCTAAGAAGATTGGTACACCTTATGTATCTACTCTTTAGAACGAATCAGAGGCATCAATGACTTGTTTTTACCCTAGATTAAATTATTTACATCAATATGAACATCTCTAATCCCTCATATTGACTATACGTCAAGAGCATGTTCAACATCTTCAATCAAATAAACTATTCACAATTACATTTTATGTACTAAACTAAAAATATAACTGGTACCAGTGAATAAATGTCATAGATGTAAATCAATCTTAATCTTCCTTTTTAGTTAGAATCTATTCATTCTAATAACTGGCTTTCCTAGTTATGCTTCATAGACCGAATCATTCATAGCCAATAGGAAACATACTAAAGTAGTAGACATTGATCAGAACTTTAAGCAGACGGCTAAATAGTTACTTAGGGTAAGATTGAGATTAACTTATAATCTCAAGGGTCTCACATAGTAGAGAAGCAGGGATCCATTCTCTTACTACCCTTCTTGTCGCATAGCACATGTGGTATGAATGTACATGCTACGATATTATTCTCTTTACTAAAAAGAGCGCATGTTTTCCCAAAGTTTAACATCGAACATATTTTGATCTAAACATACCTAATGTTTAATCTTGAATTCAACACATGAATTCCAATCTGGTCTTACGCAGATTCAGTAAATGGTTAGTACATTTACCACTACAAAAAAATACAGCTTTATCGACGAGTGTACCGATGGAATTTGTAATCCGTCGGTAATTCAGGATATTACCGACAGAATCTAGATTCCGTCGGTAAAGTCGTCTAAATCTAAACCCTAGCCCCTTCCCTTTCTTTCCATGTGTGTGGTGGCTCCTCTCCTCTCCTCCTCCCCGATTTCACCGGTAAGAGACACTCTCCCCTCGTTTTTCTCTTTAATTTTCCGAAGTGGCGCCTCCTCTCTCTGTGGCCGCCAGCGCCCTGCTAGCCTTTGTGTTGGCCGACGCTGGTCGTTGCCTGCCGCCAGCGGCCTGCTGGCCGCTGTGCCGGCTGCCAGCGGCCTGCTGGCTGTTGCGTTGAATGCTGGTAATCCGGCTATGCCAGACGCTACTGTGGCGGACGCTGTTGTGCCGGACACTGCTATGCCAAACGCTAGCCCTAGTTGTGCCGGATACCGCCAGCAACTTGCTGATGGTTGTACATTTGATTATCTGAGAAATCCGGCAGGTTGTTGGTGATGATTAACTTCTACAAATAGTGCCAAAATCAAACCATATTTGTTGGTGTTATAAGTTATATCAAATACAATAACATCACCAAATACACTATATGCCCTTCTTGACACATGATCAACCCAAAAACACCTACTAAATCTGTTATCTGAATCAGTCTCGTAGGCAAAGAAAAAAGCTGAATTCTTCTCTTGCTCAGATGTAAAAAACTCGATAAGTGTTTCAGCATCAATACCCTTTTGTTCATCCCTTAGATTTCTCTCAAAGTTTCTAATATCAATTTCTGTACAACCTACCCCGTTCATGAAAAACTCAGGATGCATATTTGTTTCCACGTCACTTGATAAGTGTTTTTCCTGCTCGTGCGATTCCTTGAACTAAATCTGGCTTCTCGTACATATTGGTTATAGAACGAATATGCATCCTCTAGAGATGAGAATTTCATTCCAATTTTTTGTTTTCGATCATCAACAACTTGGGGAATGAATTCCTGATCATCAACTTTATTTTCTTCCATTTCTGGCCACCCTCGCATTTTATTTGACAATAGATAAATAAATAAAAACTGTTCCAATTAATAGAATAAAACAAAAGTGATTCTGATATAGATACAACATCAAATCATAAATATGATATAAATAAAAACTCTTCCAATAAAAGTGATTATGATATAGATGCATCAAATCCTAACAGAACATCATCTAAGTTAAACATGAAATTGAATGTCAAGAATACAACTATAAGTGAAATGTAGCACTGTTTAGGTTTCTATATATTACTTGAATCTCAAAGTTAAACACCTTGAATTGTTTCCATAGGACTTTCAACTTAGGATTGTCTTATTATTTCAATTTTCATAGCACATTCTCATATAAACAAGCATATATGTATAGGCTACAGAGCTGAAAAAAGCTAGTTGTTCAAGAAAAAAAGGCTAGATGTTCAGGAAAAAAAGCTTTTATCGGAGAAGGATTTTCCTCGCGAAGAGAGGAGGGAGAGCTCACGCTTCTGCTAGGGCTCAGAGGAGAGGGCCTGACACCGAAGAGAGGGAGAGCTCGGCGCTTCTGCTAGGGCTCGCGGCAGAATAGAACCTGTCGGTGAAGAGAGGGAGAGCTCGGCGCTTCTGCTAGGGCTGGCGGCAGGAGGGGACTTCGCATAGGCAGTAGAGGACTCGCGGCGGCAGGAGGGGGAGAGGTCTGTCGCGGACTCGCTTAGGCAGGAGGGGACTCGCGGCGGCGACAGGAGAGGGGAGAGAGCAGAGCTCGGCGAGGGTGAGAGCTCGCTAGGGAGGGAGCAGCGCTCGGCTCGGGAGAGAGCAACGCTCGACGAGGGAGAGAGCAGATCTCGGCGAGGGAGAGAGCAGAGCTCGGCGAGAGAGCAGCTCTCGGCGAGGGAGAGAGCAGAGCTCGGCGAGAGAGCAGCTCTCGGCGAGGGAGAGAGCAGCACTCGGCGAGGGAGAGAGCAGATCTCGGCGAGGGAGAGAGCAGCGCTCGGCGAGGGAGAGAGCTTGTGGCGGCGCCGCGCTTCTACTAAGGTTTAGGAGGTGGCTCGCGGAACGCGAAGAGGAGATGAATTCTGTTACGTTTTTTTTTCTTTTGTTTCACGCGCTTGACGCTGCTAACGTGGACTTCGTTGCGTTTTTTTTTTTTTTTCTCACGCGCTTTTGTTTCGTTTGTTTCACGCGCTTGACGCTGCTGACGTGGACGACACCGCACGACGTCGCACCATAAGCACCACAGCACAAGAATTCTGTTAACCAAATTTTTAAACCCAAACTCAAAATCAAGTTTAATTAACCAATATTTTTAAAAATAAAAATTGAATTTCTTAATTGACCAAATCGAATTTTTAAAATAAATCAAGTCGATTTAATTGAATAGTTATAAGTTACATACCTCTACTATAAGGGCAACATGGATATGAGTGAGTAAGGCGTGCTTTTAATTTTTGCTTTTTTTAAAAAAAAATAATTCATGGCCGTGATGATTTAAAAAACATTTCTGTATTTTTTTTCTTATAATTAAAGTAAAATTTTAACATACATTTAGTTTAAGTTATCATATATAATCTTGATTATATAATTATCAAATAATTACACAATTAAAATTATAAGAAATAAAATATAAGCTTTGTTTGATTCAACTAGTTTAGAAGATTATAATATATAATTAATCAAATTTATCATTTATTATATTATCCTTATTCAAGAAGTACACACCTTGAACATCTATCTTCTCACCCTGACCTCACTGTAGAAGTGCTTCACCACCCTCTCATCCTGACCCTATATCCGCCACGGCGCCACCCCTCCTTCTCTGCAAATGCTAGCATCTTCTCTCCTTCTGTTCCGCTGTGAACTTGGTCCAGAACCTCTTCCTCGACATCATGAACTATCGATATGCTGCCAAATCCTCGCTCGACGACTCCATTTTGGTGTTCTTCTTCTTTGTCTTCCAAAAGTTGTTGCGCCAGCTTCTTGTCATTGAAGACAGGCGTCTTCTCTAGAACATTCCTCTTCCACTCTTTCATCGTCGCCGCCCTTTGCCACAGTGGTTTCTCCTTTTGTCATTGTTCTCCGCCACGCGAATTGTATCTTCCATATCAAGCCGCTCCTTGCTCTTCCGCGTTGTCTTGACCACTGCATGCATCGCTGGTCTTTCAAACACTAGGGTCTTCCCTAATCACGCACTGGCTGGTGGGATGCGGTTCATCCCCTACTCCGATTGGAGGATAATTTTGAAAATTTTTTATTAACTCTATAATCATAAAAAATCTTACACTTCCAAGATATTCCAATTCAGAATTAAATAAAAAAAATACAAAATTGTTTTATAAAAAAATTAAAATTGAAATATATAAATACATTTTAGAAAATCATTAAATATTAAAAAAATGATGTAAATAATTTCATTGTCTTAATTAGATATGAATGAAGAGGTTAATTGGGCGAATCTATCTGATGTCTTGTATTAATCAAATTGGTTGGATCGAAACATGACATATCGATCGTAGCTAATTATCGGTCGAGCCTAAGCAAGCATAACTCGTCAGATCCAAATCTTTCAATTGATCTAAAGCCTAACCCCACTAATCAACCTATGGCTTGACTTGTCAACCTATGGCTTGACAGATCCAGTCAACTTAACTATTTCTCACTGGAACCATTCAATCACGCCAAGTTGACTAGTTGATTTTTTTTTATATATACTTATAAAAGGACCAGCACATAAAAAGATATCGCATGTCTTCTATCATTTAAAATGTGTTAATATAGAAGGATTGTTCACGAGAATGGATTGAAATCCAGGTCATCATGATGCCTTCTTTGCCTGGCTGGCAATCCATGGAAGGCAAGTTCTGCAGACGGCCTTAAACTGGAACACAAGTATAAAATTACTGTATTTATATTTTATAGTACAAATTTAAATTTTTATATATGTGCCAAACTATTGATGGTATATATGAATAAAAAATATATGATATATACAACTGTAAATAATGAAAGTAGATAATATAAAATATGGAGATATTATAATGCATAGTCAATTTTTATAAAGGTCAACTTGGAGTGTCCGATACAGCCGACCCTACAAGTGATAAAGGGAAAGTACGGCCCCGCCCATGTCTCATGAGAAGAAGATAAATATAACTAAAAAGATAAGTGGATGAAAATTAAATTATACACGTGTCCGATAACATAAAGATAAATTAGAAAACTGAGTAAACTATTATATCTGTCTTAATTATGTCTTTTATTTAAATAGTTTTTTCTTAACCACAAATTGTTTGACCTCCTTTTCATTTTTCTGTTAGTGTTTGTTTGGCAAGCTGTTCTAAGTTTTAGATAAAAAATTTAATACTTTACCAAGTAGACTCATTTTGTCAAATCCAAATTGATTCATATTTATTCCATAATAAAATTCTAGAAATGAATAAAATCAACTAAGTATTATATTATTATAAATTCTTGATTCAAATTTTTTTAATTATTATATATTAATATTAAATAACATAAATTTAAACCAGCTTATTTACTGGTTTTTCAAAAAAAAAAAAAAAATCTTATCACATACAATAAAAAAAATATTACATAAAACAGTATTTTATCATCTTCATAGAAAAATGATATTTGTCCACGTATATAAATCTATAGTATAATCTCCAATTCAACTATATCACATACTATATAATGTATAATGCATAGTAGATGAGATTTTCTAATCTATAAACTATAGATCAGAAAATGATTCACTGATTATAATTGACAGATTATGATAAATTTTATCTAAATTAATTTATAAAATGAACCATCTTCTAATCCGTAAATTCTGGATTATAGGATCCATGCTCAATGCATAATAAATGGTAATATATTATAGTATTTGATATTAATAATTTAATAGGTAAAGTATAGAAAATAAATTTTCAATCAGTAAGTCATGTGAAATATTAATTTTAGTCCCATGTCGATTTAAATTGGATAAAAAATAAAAGGGAAATTTAAATTATCATTTTCGTTAAAAAGTGTCTTTTTTTAACTAAAGTTAAACTTATTTTAATTTATTTAAAATTAATGTATAAAAGTATATATTAAATTAATTTATTATAGTAAAAAATAATTACGCCACTCACATCATGTCATCAAATTATAAGAAAAGAGATAATATGGGTCCATTTATAACGACCCTCCAATGACATGGTGCGAATATTAAATTAATTTATATAACTATACTGTAATAATATGTGATTTACAATAACGTGTATTGCGGCAAGTCGACAACTGACTTATATATTAAATTAATTTATATTATAGTAGCTAGGCGATTTACATTAACATATTGTGCCAACTAATTGTTTAGCTGATATAATAATATTAAATTAATATTACAAGTAACAAGATGCTTATTTAAATTTATAAAGTTGTTAAAATCAAAACAAACCAATGAAATTTTATAATATATAATATTTTTTCAATTTATAATTCTAAAAAAGTAAATTAAAATCAAATGAGAAATCTCTTCTACTCTACAAATGGAAGCTACATAGAGCTGGGTAAAAAGTGAGTTAAATCAAATTAACTAACTGAATGTCTGAATTAATTCCAAGTTAAAATTTTAATTAAGTTAATTTAGAAATTTAATTTTTTTAAAAATACTAATTATTTAATTAAATCAATTCAATTTGTTTTCAAATTTAGAATTCAACTATAGATGATTTTTAACAAGATTGATTAAAATCAAAATGGAATAAAAATATAGGTCGATTTAGCTTTCTGTCAAATTAACTGATAAAAAGTTCGAAATTTTAATTGAATTGGTTGGGTCAATTTGATTAGTTAATTGTTCAGACCTAACCGCATGTGCGTCATGTACGGACTAGCTTAACGGCATATGCGGCATCTATTATTTAAACACGAGAAACAGCGCAATGGCGCAGTCCGTTCCAACGGAGGCGATTCCCGTAAACGATGCCGTCCGTTGGATCACGGGCGCTCGCGCTGCTCTGCTTCGCAGTGCTCGCCTCCGCGCGACGACTTGATCCCCGTCGCCCGCTGTCCGGCTACGATCGGACGGCGCCCGAGGCGCTCATCTTCGTGCTCGCGGGACAGAGCAACATGGCCGGGAATGGCGGCGTCAACGGCGGCCCTTGGGACGGCGTTGTCCCGCCGCAGTGCCGCCCGAGCAGCTCCATCCTGCGCCTCGACGCGCGCCTCCACTGGGAGGTGGCGCGGGAGCCGCTCCACGCCGACATCGACGTCAACATGAGCTGCGGCGTCGGCCCCGGCATGCCCTTCGCCCACGCGCTACTCACCTCCTCCCTCCTCCCGCGCCATCCGCCGCCGACGATCGGCCTGGTGCCCTGCGCCATCGGCGGGACCAGCATCCAGGAGTGGGCGCGCGGGACGCCACTGTACGGCAGCTTAGTGAGGCGAGCGACGGCGGCGGCGGCGGCGGGGAGGCTGGCAGCGGTGCTGTGGTACCAGGGCGAGAGCGACACAGTGGTGCGCGCGGACGCGGAAGCCTACAGGGGACGCATGAAGAGGCTGATACGGGACCTGCGGGCGGATCTCTTCTCGCCGGAGCTGCCCCTGATCCAGGTGGCTCTTGCGTCAGGAGAAGGCAATTTCACAGAAGTGGTAAGGCATGCGCAGAAGGGCATCAAGCTCCCTAATGTCGCTTGTGTTGACGGCAAAGGTTTGCCACTCGAGGCAGATCATGTCCACCTGACGACCGAAGCGCAAGTGAAGCTTGGGAAGATGCTAGCAAAAGCCTATTTGAAATTAACTGCAACGGCGGATTAACGTACGTGTCCGTTCATTACTCAACATCGAGCTCACTGCTAAGCTCGGCCTCAGTTCCTCAGGTTGCATGTGTTCTAGCAATTGCTTCAATAATGTTTTTCATTTTGCTCCAACTTCACAATTTCATTGTGTGGGAATTAAGTAAACGAAAGATATAGAAATTGCAAATGCAGGGTAAAGAAAACACTGCTTATCTTCTAAAATCACACAAACCACGGTTAAAATGATGGCAAAATTTATTTTCAGCTTCTTTATCTATATGTTCTAATAGACTGGAAGTAGGGCAAAATGATGTATAATAATGATATATATCACAGCCATCACAACTAGTTTGGATAATTATATTGGTGAAACGTGGTTATCCTGCTAGTTATAATGCTTCCTGGAAAAGAAAAACTTCAATGTAACTAATGGCTGAAAGCTTGTGTGGACAACTATATGTGGAATTCAATTGACCATCTAAGGATGTCTAATGAAATTTAATCTAGTCAATCTCGATCACATGATCTGGTCTGAGAAAACTAATAAATATATGCACATTTAATGTGCCATGTACTGTTGCTATTTATAAGATTATATAAGTATATATCTCAGAATCTTCCCTAACAGCTAGCTGCATGAGTTTCTAACTTATGTACTTCTTCCATCAGATCTTAAACATAATAAATAGTCGACGGCATAATCCAAAACCCCTTAACATAATATACAGATGAGGAGATTGATTGACAATCATGTGGGTTATAATACATATATAAGTTATGTCTTCTCCTGATAACTTAAGTGTTATAACTCCTTGAGACAGTGAAAGAATTAATGTGGAAAAGGCGAAGCGCTCGTCCACAATGTACCCGTCAGTCCGCTCTAGGATCAATACAAAAAGGTAAATCATAGTAATTGAGGATGTTAGTGGATGGGGAATGAATTATTCGGAGTGCAGGATTTATACCTGCCAACCCTGAGACTTGACCCCTTTGATCTCATACGGTAAACTACCAACTACTGACCACCTCAGCTAAGCTTGTCAGGACGACAGTGAAAGAATTAATGAACATTGAATGAGATGCATTACATCATGGCTTCATTGAAAATAATAGTTTAAATAAGAGACATTGTCTTGATTTGTTGCACAATAATTATTATTCATCAGCAAGCAAATCATATTTACTTCTCAATCATCCCCATGGGTTGGCATAGTTGGTACCTACATGAATGATTATTTCAATATTTCTTGGGATCAATTTTCAGTAGGTATAAAATATCTCGCTTTGTGCAACCTCTCCCATCCAAAGGATCATTGTGCTAGGGCAAATGCCCCCGTGATTTATCCTGTTCCAGATAGTATGGAGTCAACTTGGAAAGGTTATTAAGGTGATGACTTCACCTTTTTGCTCTAATATTTACTTCTCAATCAAAGGTAAAAGGTTAAAAATGCCCCCACGGAGATCACATTTATTACTTATATGTGGTGTTATTGTAATAGGTAATAAGGTTGATTCTTAGCGTATGCGAAATACATTATGGGTCATCTAACCCCATGCAAAGAGTCATTCTGTTGGGCAAAACCTCCCATGATTTACCTCCCTTCTAAATCATGTGAGGCAGTCTTGGATGGGACCGCAGGTGATGGTTACCATCTTTTTGTTGTAAAAGGTAGGAGGTTAAACAAATAATCGTAGTCACAAGTATTATTTTCAAAAACTAGATAGACGGAGACAAACACAAATGTAAAGAAAATATAAGTGAGCAATTTTTTCAAGATCAAGCCTTGGTTATTGAGATATCGGGAAATCATTTCTAATGAAAAACTGCTCTTTTTTGCCCTGAAACTTTTGGTAGATAGCTTCAATTGCTCAAGGGCAGAGATACCTGCCACTGCCTTCTTAAGGGCAGAACATAGTGCCCTTTTAGCCGACCTTAAACCTAAGAAATGAGGTTCTTGTTAGTTGCTATTCGGAATATCATACCGGTTCCATTGTACAAAAATTTTGTACAAGTCCTGAACTATTCCTAACAACCTATTGCGTTCTTTAGAAATTAAATTTGGAATCGCAAACATAACTTAACATTATTAATTCCAAATTCAACTTATCTGTTCTTAGAGGTTTAGACTTGGATCGCAAACGATGTTTAACATTATTGATCCAAATCCACCCATGTTACAAATTTGATTAAATATTTATTTCAGATATTGGCTTCCAGGTTAAACATGGCGAGACACTAGGTCTTCTTGGGTATGAGATCATCCACCACTTCCTAGACAAAGCTTTTCAACGAAATTCAATATTTAATCTCCTTATAGTAACCCTAGGTTTAACCATTAAGAACAATCGAATCACAAGATCGAAAAAACAAAAGAAACACAAATTCGAATCACAAATCCGAAACCTAGAATGACTAGCCTCTTGTGTTTGGTATTTCAAGATCTAAACAAAAGGATGAACTAGTTATGATGCGGAAATTAATAGCTAGTTATACCTTTTGTAGCTTATAGACCTCACAATCTTCTGTCATATTCCTCTTCTTATCTCGGATGTCGTGTGGACGATGATCTATCGAGATGAGAATCCACCCAAGCTTCTTTCTTCTCCAAGCAAGTTTCGGCCACCAACAATCTCCAAGAGATGAAGAACTTTCAACCACTAACCAAGTTCCAAGGGATGCTAAGAAACAATGTCTCCTATCTCTCCTTCTTCCTCTAGCAAGATCCGGCCACCACCAAGCTACTTGAGATGAGATGCCGCTGGCCATCAAGGAAAAAGAATAGGAGAAGGAGAAAGGATGAGGGTCGGCCACTACCAAGGAAGAGAAGAAAGAAATAATAGATGATGCGTTGTTATGAGGTGAGGCACCTCTACCCTCTCTTTTATAATCATTGGTCTTGGCAAATAAAGAAAATTTTATAATTAAAACTTCCTTATATTGCTTACCAATGTTAATAAGAAAATTTTAATTAAAAATTTTCTTATAAACCCTTAATGGCCGGCCACCACCATCCACTCCAAAAAAGGAATATTTTAAACACAAAATTAAAACTTCCTAATTTGTTTCCGAAAATTTTTAAAATAAAAATTTTTCTTTTAAAATTCCCTTCATGGTTGATTATAAAAGGAAACTTTTATAAATTAAAATCTCTCTTTAAAACATGTGGATGGTTACAAGGAAAGTTTTCTCAAAATTAAAATATTCCTTTTCAATCTACAAATAAGGAAAGATATCAAATCTTTTTTTTAATCTTTTGTAGAAAGCTTATAAAAGGAAAGATTTATAATTTTTAAAACTCTCTTTTAAAACCATGAGGATGGTTAAAAAAGAAAAGTTTTATCAAAAATTAAAATCTTCCTTTTAACTACAAATAAGGAAAGATATCAAACATTTTTCTTAATCCTTTGTAGAAAGTTATAAAAGGAAAGATTTAAATTGTAAACTCTCTTTTAAAACCATGGCTTCCACATAAAAAAAGATTTTAAAAATTAAAATCCTTTTATTGTGTTGGTTAAAATTGTAAACTCTCTTTTATTGACTTCGGTCGGAAACCCGAAGTCAGACCCGGACAGTCCGAAGGCTGTCAATTCATTTATTTACATACTATCCATTTTGCTCTAACTCTGTTTTACAGGAGACTAACCTTTTCGTGCAGAGTTAGAAGTGTCCGGGATCGGTCGACTGAACCCACAAGCCAGCAAATCAGATCTCCAAAGGTTGGACCGGGCTCGACCAGGGGATCGGTCGACCGGACCTCGTGATCGGTCGACCGAACCTGGGTTTGGTGTCGACTGGATCAAGCTGACTAGGCAGAGTCAGGAGAGATGATCGGTCGACCGAACATGGTGATCAGTCGATCGAACCTCAGATAAAGTTTGACCAGCGGAGCGAGAGGATCGGGCGGATCGGATGGGAGAAGATCGTCTGATCGGTCGACCGAACATTGGGATCGATCGACCGATCCGCTTCGGGTCAAAGCTGATCCCGAGACTTGGGGATCTGGATCAGATCTTGCAGAGCTATAAGAGGAGGCCTCGAGATGCAGCTCGAAAATCGAATTCGAACAGAAGAACGTGTGGCCTTGTACGCTGCTCCGAAAGCTTCAACTAGACTCTGCTACTCCGACAATCGACAACCACTTTATATTTGTATTTTGTCGGTATAATCTTTCTTTTTAAGCTCATACTTGTACTCATCTATTTGTAAAGATTTGCGCTATATAGTTGTTGCCCACCGAAAGCGTTCAAGGACCGCGGGCCTTCGAGTAGGAGTCGAGATAGACTCCGAACGAAATAAACCATTTGCGTCTCTGTGTGTTTGCATTTACTTTCCGCTGCGTTTCTACTCTTAGTTTTAAATCGCTAAAATAGTCACGAGCGCTATTCACCCCCTCTAGCGCTTTCGATCCTACACCTTCTTCGGTGGGGATAATAAATCCAATATGGATTATAGTCCATATTTCTGCTTCGGTCTTCAATTGGTGCTCCATCTGGTCTTCCAGTATCTAAAATTTTCACCGGACAGAAGTGGTAGGCATGTAGAGCTGTACCCATCTTCGCAGGCCATTAAGAAGGAATCTCACAAAATAAACACAATAAAACTTGTTCCAAGACTTGGTCTTGGATTAGTAGTGCGGGAAAAAGATAAAAATAGAAATTCATAAATTTCGAGAAAAAATAATAAAATATTATTTTAAAAAATTAAAAAAATATTATCTCGAATTTTTCTAAACTCGATATTTTATTAATTCCAACCAACAGTGAAAAGATGAAAATTAATTTATTTGAAAATAGTTTTGGAGGGAAAAAAACGAAAGGCGTAAGTTTTTAATTTTATCCTAAACGAGCGAGAAAGCGACGAAAAAAATGCTCGAACGGTAGTTGTACCAATTCAGAGCAACCCCGCTCTGATACCAATTGTTGGATCGAAAGCGCTAGAGGGGGGGTGAATAGCGCTCGTGGCTTTCACTCGTTTCGGAATCGCAAAACTCGAGTAATAAACGCAGCGGAAATAAAACAATCAACAAGCGAACACAAGTGAATTACTTGGTTCGGAGCCTGTGGCGACTCCTACTCCAAGGCCCACGCTCGTTGAGCGTTTACGTTGGGCAACAACTATAATCTCGTAAAATTCAGTACAAGTATAGAATGAGTACACAAGAACTTTAAAGTACCGACAACTAAATTATAGAAAAGGGAGTGCCGGGTTGTCGGGAACTTGTCGCAGCTTGATCGGAAGCTTTTGTTAGTAGCACGTTGGAGATGGTTCGCTTTAGAATTGTTGTATTTGGCTGCTGCTTGAATCCCTCTTTTATATAGTGCTGGAGGCGCTTCCAAGCTTGTCCAAGACGCCTTCAGTCCCAAAGAAGGCGCCTCCAGCTCCTCTGGACAGCTGGCTTCAGCTTGCACCCGAGGCGCCTCCAAGCTCCATGGACGCGCCTCAGACACTGTTCATCCGAGGCTTAACTTGTTCATTTTGTACCTGCAAGATATGTTAGTCCCAAAACAATACGGTACCCTGCAAGACAAAGTTAAAACTGATATAAACATGATAAATTAAGAGTTTGACAGCCACCGGACTATCCGGGTCTGACTTCGAATTTTCGACCGGAAACCCTAGGTCGACCCGACTCCTACTGTTCCCTCTACAGGGAACGCGTCTTCACCTACTCCACTAAAGAGAGTTACCTGATGCCAGTCTGATCCTCCAGACCAACTGGACTTTCTGCCTATGGTTACCACCCCCTAGGACCTAGGATTTTTCTCCACCTAGGGTTACCACCCCCTAGGACCTAAGGTTACCCCCCCCCCCCCCCCCCCAGGATTTTCCTCCACTTAAGGTTACCGCCCCCTAGGACCTAAGGTTGCCGCCCCTTAGAATTTTCCTTCACCTAGGGTTATTACCCCCTAGAACCTAAGGTTACCACCCCTTAGGATTTTCCTTCACCTAGGGTTACCATCTCTTAGGACCTAGGGTTACCACCCCCTAGGGTTTTCACCTTGCCTAACCGCAGCTAGGACTTTTGCCTAAGTATCACTTAGGACTTTCCTGCAAGTTCCATGGACCTTGTTAGATAACACCACAGCTTAACTTTGAACCTTTTGTCATAATCAAAACTCAGGTTCGATCATCTGGTGCTCACTGCACCAACATGGAACTCCTCAACGACGACGAACGTCCACGGCAAGAACCAGTCGGAGATGACGGCATCAGGGCGGATCTCGGCGAAGGCGCGGTGGAAGGGATCTTCCAGCATGTATATTCCCTCGAAGAAGGTCGTGTGCTGGCGGAAGTTGACATTGGCGAGGCTCTCACGTCCAGGTGGGAGGCCGACGGCGGTGAACGGGAAGTGGATGAGGCGGAGGTTGATGGAGACGCCGTCGATGGCTGGCTGGAGGAGCAAGGGAGGAGTTGGCCTTGAAGAGGTCGTCGCCGGCGGAGCTCCTTGGTGGTGCCGGCGATGAACGAAGGAACCCCTGGTTCCTAGTGGCGGTGCCGGAAAAAGCATGAACCTCCCCCTTTTCCCATGAACAATGCTTCCCCACTTAAAGCCTTAAAGCCCTAACATGTCAAATGACGAAAATGCTCCTCTCTATCATTGTAATTTCTCTACTGCCCTGTGATATATCCGTATCAAGGATATTCACATATACCAAACCATTTAAGAAGTCCATTACTTCACTAATGAGATTTAAATTCGAATAGAGTTAATTAACTTTATCTTTATTATGACAAATAATTAAGAGTAGAAATCATCAAAGAGATCTGTGTTTTCTCTCCATATATGCTTGTTAGTTAGAGGATGACAGACATACTAAAATAGCGTAAGAGATAAATTTCTAATACACATATACTATCGGAAAAAAAACCTCTCTCGCCCTCTATCTAATTTGACAGTTGGCTATAAGTAGATCTCATGATCCCATAATTTACTTTTCTTCACATAACCTGAGACGGATTGTCCTTACATGGGATGAGCATGATCATCGTTTGCTATCAAAAGACACGTTTCTTTTTTTTTTTTAATCAAAAGGTGTCCCATCCATCTAAGATGAAACTTTTTCCCTTAGTTACTTAAAAATAAGGATGGATTCTTTTCTTTTCTTTTGTTTTGTTTACCTTTATTTACTTGATATAGGGGTGAATATTCGTTAAAATCGAACTGAATTAATCGAATCGAACTATTTTTTTCGAACAAATCGAACTGAACCGATTTTTTATAAAAAAAACCAAATAAATTGAATCAAATTTTTGATAAAACCAAACAAACCAAACCGAACAAATCGATTTTTATAAAAATTCTGTTTGACTTAATAAAAATTTAGTTCGATCTAAAAATTCGATTCAAATTAAAAATTTGGTATATTCGGTTTAATCGAATAAGAAATTTCAAAATCGAATCCAAACCGAATTAACCAAATTTTTGAAAAAATAAATAAATTTCTGAATAAACCAAACCAAATTTTTAAATTCGATCTATTTATTCGGTTTAACCGAACTTTTGCTGACCCCTAAACTAATGTATAGATGAATTTAGACATTCATCATTTTGTTTACATAAGAGATAGACTGATTTATAAATATGTTTGTAGATTAATTTTTTATCATTTATTTTTCCTTCCAAATCGGGTGGAAAACAATTTCCTTCTTTTAACATTACCTTCGAAACCAAATTTCTTCCCGAATGTCTCACGTGGAAGCTCGGTCAGCTACTGCAAGCAGTGGCCCCGCTGACGGTGACCTCGGGCGGGTGTGGTTGGCAACCTCATGATGGTCAAGCGTGGCAATGACCTTGTGGCGGCTACGCGGGGTCACAACATCATAGCGGCCGCGCGTGGTCGCGACCTCACAGTAGTCATGCGTCGCAGTAGTCAGCGGTGGCCATCCATGGTCGCAATCTTACGGGGTTCACATGTGGTCGCTACGTCACGACAGTTGAGCATCATAGCGGAGCCACGACCTCATGGTGACCGCGACCTTATGAAGTTGAGCGCCCATAATTTTAATTTTTTTATTATTATTATCTTTATTTTTTTTTCCCTGTGTAGTTCTTCCATGTATATTTTTCTTTCTCTCTTCCTATTCGTTTTTTTTTATTTATTCATGTATTCTTGTTATTTCCTTTCTCGTATCGTTTTCTACCCATTTTTTCCACCATTAATTTCTTTCTTTCCCCTTTGCATCTTTCAAGGTAATCCGTAAACATAACATTAGAAAAATTATGGGCGCTCGTTATTAATTTAAAATAGTATAATGCTTAGAAAAAAAAACAAAATTACACCAATGCAAACGATGAGGCCTTTATATGCCTGGCCCGCATTTTGTCCCGCATAGAAGGTAAATTCTGCGAACACTCATATACGGGATGCATTTATTTCTTCGTTTCCCAAAATTACATATAAAATTACTGTATTTATAATTTAAATTAAATTTTATTTCAATGTTTATTGTACAAATTTAAAATTTTATATATCAATAAGAAGCCTAGCTATTGATGGGATATATGAATAAAAAATATCTAATATATAAAAATGCAAATAATTATAGAAGATAATATAAAATATGGATATATTATAATGCATAGTATATGATAATATATGATAGTGTTGATATTAATAATTCATTACATAAATTATTCGAAATACAATTTCAATTAGTAAGTTAGTAAAAATATTAATTTTAATCCCATGGCAATTCAAATTGAATAAAAATTAAAAAGAGAATCTAAATTATCATTTCTTTAAAACATATTTTTTAAAATCAAAACAAATCACTGAAATTTTATGATACATAATATTTTTTCAATTGATAATTCTAAATCAAATGGGAAATCTCCACTGGTTTGAATATGGAAGTGGAGCGGGAGGCTGCAGGCCTGCAACTTCCATCTCTGTCTTGAATGATTTCGAGTCTTGGTCTGCAACGGCCGCATCGTATTATTTAAATACGAGAAACAGCGTCAATTAATTTGGTGCAGTCCGCTCCAACAGAGGCAATTCCAGTAAATGATGACGTCGATTGTATCACGGGCGCTGGCGCTGCTCTGCCTCGTAGTGCTCGCCTCCGCGCTGTCCGGCCACGATCAGACGGCGGCCGAGGCGCTCATCTTCGTGCTCGCTGGACAGAGCAACATGGCCGGGCGTGGCGGCGTCTGCGTCGACCGTTGGGACGGCGTCGTACCGCCGCAGTGCCGCCCGAGCCGCTCCATCCTGCGCCTCGACGCGCGCCTCCGCTGGGAGGTGGCGCGGGAGCCGCTCCACGCCGACATCGACGTCAACAAGTCCTGCGGCGTGGGGCCCGGCATGCCCTTCGCCCACGCGCTACTTACCTCCTCCCTCCTCCCTCGCCAGCCGCCGCCGGAGATCGGCCTGGTTCCCTGCGCCGTCGGCGGGACCAGCATCCAGGAGTGGGCGCGCGGGACGGCACTGTACGGCAGTTTAGTGCTGCGAGCGAGGGCGGCGGGGAGGCTGGCGGCGGTGCTCTGGTATCAGGGCGAGAGCGACACAGTGGCGCGCGAGGACGCGGAGGCCTACGGGGGACGCATGGAGAGGCTGATACAGGACCTGCGGGCGGATCTCTTCTCGCCGGAGCTGCGCCTGATCCAGGTGGCTCTTGCGTCAGGAGAAGGCAATTTCACAGAAGTGGTAAGGCAGGCGCAGAAGGGCATCAAGCTCCCTAATGTCGCCTGTGTTGACGGCAGAGGATTGCCACTCGAGGCAGATCATGTTCACCTGACGACCAAAGCCCAAGTGAAGCTTGGGAAGATGCTCGCGGAAGCCTACTTGAGCTTAACTGTAATGGCGGATTAACGTTTCCATCCATCTCAACATCGAGCTCACTGCTAAACTCACCCTCAGTTCCTCAGATCTCAAGTTGGGTTTCATATGTTCTAGCAATTACTTCAATAATGTTTTACATCTTGCTCCAATGTCAGGGAATTAAGTAAACGAAACTATGAAGATAGGAAAACTATAGAAATTGCAAATGCAGAGTAAAGACTGCTTATTTTCTAAAATCACACAGACCACGGTTAATTTTTTTTATTTATAAAAAGGTATTTTTTTTGGTTTAAAATCTTTGCCAGACACTTCTGAGCGAATGAGTTCTCCATCTACTTCTTTCCTTTCGCCTCCGAACGAGGGCCGGCCGATTCGACTGCTTGGAAAGGAAGGCTTCGGGTTCCAGATCGACTGCCCGAAGCCGATCTGGTGTTCCAGATGCGTCCATCGTGTCATAGATTGCTCGGATCAGAGGCGAAGGTTCGCTTCGGGTCGAGGGTAAGGGGGAGGACGTCAACCTACCAAAATGGGGGGTTGCGGACAGCGGCGGACTTCGGAAACTTTGCGGAGCAGGTCAAATCGCCCGACTCACGATCTCTCATCTCCGTCCTCTGCGGAAACTTCGGCGGACTCTTTAAGGTTACTTTCGTTACCTTGTTTGGATCTTTTGTTTTGGTTGTAAATTTATATTCCTGGGGCTCTCACTTCCGGGTCGTTAGTTATTATGGATGCCATAGGTCCCGGGACTGTTCAAGCTTTAGCACCCCGCAAAGTACGATTTTTTCCAAGATTACTGTGCTAACTAAGCCAAATTTGGCCTAGTTGTCCTTTTTGTTGTACGTTGAATGAGGGGTAGCAAGTAGTGCTGACCACAACAGTAGCGTTGTAGCTTTGCAATTTACCTTGGTGATAATGATAAAAGTTATGTATGTCTTTAGTTGTCAATTAAGTGTATATCATATTCGTGGTGTCAAGTTTGTGATTCAGACCTTAGGATTTCACCATTTTATGATGCAAACAGACCTAAACGATCTTATGTTGAATCCCGATTTCGACAACCATAACTAGATAATTTATCATTACCATCGTATAATTGTCATTCATTTATTTTATAGAAATTATTTGCTATGTGAACATGTAACATATATTTGTTTACATTTTATCAGATTTGAATGACTGTCGAAAATGTAATGGTATAATATTGAAAGTGAATGCATATGATAAATTATCAATGTGGAATATAGCGGTAAAAAACCTTAATTGAATTGTAAGATCTTAGAATCTTATCATCCAAATATGATACGGGAAGAAATCAAGCGGTGCCACATGGCCCGAGAGGTCAGTAGTCTTGCCAAGATGATGGTCAAAAGTTGAAAGCAATTGTGCTTTGATCATTGCCGACTCGAGGCCCGACTCATATTCCCAACTCCTGACTCTCAACTCTCGACTCCCGACTTCCTCCTCGAATGGTCGAATCCAATCCAAACTCGACTCCCGACTTCCTCCTCAGATGCTCGGATCCAATCCAGACTCAACTCTCTACTCCCTACTGACCCAAAACGGTCCCAGTTGCCGAATATTAAAGCGAGGAACCGTTATTTATTAAAGACATGGACAACGTAACCGTTACTGTGAGAAAAGCAGGAAACACAGACATTTACCCCGAAATAAATGCACATAAATAATCATTTATATCAAAAGACGTGGGAATGATCGCAAGAAACTAGGGACAAGGAGAGAACGTGGAGGAGGGACATGATCCTACAAAGATAGTCTGTCCTCGTGAGAAAAGGTATGCGCACATGTCAACATCAAACCCTAATCCCCCTGCACATCTTCTACTTCTCCTTCTTTGAAGACTTACTTGAGCGTCGGAGTGGCTGCGTCGGGGAACCCCCTGGTTATCATGATTTCGCGAAACTTTTCTAAGGAGCCTAGGATGGGACATACATTCAGAAAATCGAGTTAGAATAAAGATCAGGGAGTTCCTTGTCGCAACCACTCCGACGCTCAAGTAAGTCTTCGAAAAAGGAGAAGTAGAAGATGCGTAGGGGGATTAGGGTTTGATGTTGTCATGTGCGCATATCTTTTCTGATGAGGACAGACTACCTTTTATAGGATTGTGTCCATCCTCCATGTTCTCTCCTTGTCACTAGCTTCTCACAATCGTTCCCACATTTTTTGGTATGAATGATTATTTATGCACTTTTATTTCGGGATGAATGCCTGCTTTTCTCACAGTAACGGTTACGTTGTCCATGCCTTTAATAAATGGCTGTTCCTCGCTTTAATTTCTGACAGCTGGGACCGTTTTAGGTTAGTCGGGAGTAGGGAGTGGAGTTTGATTGGATCCGAGCATCCGAAGAGAAAGTTGGGAGTGTGGAGTCGAGTTTGGATTGGATCCGTGCATCCGAGGAGGAAGTCGGGAGTAGGAGTCGGGTCTTGAGTCGGCAATGATTAGAACACAATTGCTTTTGACTTTTGACCACTATCTTGGCAAGACTACTAACCCCTTAGGTCATGTGGTACCACTTGATTTCCTCCTGTATCACTAATTTCCCATTTAAGTCTAGTCGAAAGAGATGAAAGTTCAACTAACTGGACCAGTATGATGTGGCAAGACATCCTTATTCTAACCTACTCTTCTGGACGTATTTCTCATCCCAGGCTCCTTGGAAAAGTTTCGCGAAATCATGCCCAGATTAGGGTTGTAAACGAGCCAAGTCGAGCTCAAGTCAGCCTAGGCTCGAGCTCGGCTTGACTCGATTTATACTGGCTCAACTCAAGCTTGAGCTCGCTCTAGCCTGTAGAGTTGAGCTGCAGCTCGAGCTCGAGCTTGATATTTAATTATGGACTCGAGCTCAAGCTTGAATTTTTTATTATTTTTTAATAAATAAATTAATATATTATATATTATAAAAATATATATTATTATGGGCTTGTTTGGCTCAACGAGCCACTAAGCCAGTAATAATTAGGCTCAACCTTAGTCAACTTCGAGCTCAAGTCGAGTTTTGACCGAGCCGCTCACGAGCGACTCATGAGTTGACCATCCACGTTCTTAGACTGGATCAAGTTGACGTCATTTGTGGGAAATCCGAGTTAAAAATTGAACCGAGACGTTGTAACATGGACAACACCGGAAGACCCAACACTGAGGATATTGAAAGACCAAACGTCATCACCATGGTTATAGACTAGTTGCGACTACGGTACAATCTGTGCTGCAAGGACAATCCCAACCGTTGACACCGCCTGTGCCCAACCCCTTGAATGAGCTATCGCCCTAACTCGTCAAGGCATCACTGACACTACAACAAAAATCAACTCAGACCATAGGAATGCCTAGGGAGGTATTCCTTACCCAGGCCAGTACTTCTGTTATGAAAGAAGAAGCTTTATGGTCTTCTAGGAAAACCCTCAATCGGAGTCCTCCAAAGGAGAAAGTATACATGTTGTTGAAAAATAAAGGACTCTAGGGGCGTTCCCTTCTCGCAAAATATCCTTCAAGCTAAATTACAAAACATTTTCGAACACTGCAAATTAGAGAGTATAATGGCATAACTAACCCCGAAGACCATATGCAAATTCGAAAATGCCTCTCTACTGCATCAATATATAGATGGGGTTAAATGTCGGATTTTTGTGACAACTCTATTGAGCTCGACGCAAAGATAGTTTAATCGCTTTCCATCCGGTCTTTCAAAGATTTTAAAACGACGTTCATGTGACATTTTACCACTAGTCGGAGATATCAAAAGACCCTGCATGCTTTGTTCGCCCTCAAACAGAAGCCCAAAGAACCTTTAAAAGAGTACCTGCAAAGTTCAATCGAGTAGTCATGGATGCACCTTTAGTTATTCTAGAGGTGTAAGTTAGTGCAAGTATCTCGAGATAATTTTGATGTGGTCAACCGAGTTAAGTTAGGTCATGTTCTGTTTGATCCTTGTGTTTAAGTGTATAAGAATTTAGGAACACAAGAAGTCGAGCGGAAGACGTAGCTAGCGAAAAGGATGACACAGGAAGTAAGTAGCTCGGTGCATCCAAGAGACGAGGTGATGTGGAATAGTACACTGACGGATGAAAACGATGGGCGCGACACTTCTGAGGGACGAGAAGTCGGAGTGGAAAACTGCTCGAGTAGAAGGCCGAAATTGGGTTCAGGTGAGCTCAACTCTGGAAGGCCGGAAAATCACCTAAGCGATCACAACAGCAACCAATAAGTCAACATGAAGTTGACTTGTCTTGACGCTTGGACCAAGTCCAGGTGCCCGGACCAGTTTGGGTGAGCACAGGCACCCTTTCGAAGGTGTTGCGGTGGGGATAGAGTTTAAGTCCATGTCAGCAACACTCTAGGCACTCGGATCGGTCCAAACACCTGGATGAGGATAAAAATTTATCTTCATGCCGTTGAAGAGCCGTTGCGAAGTAGATCAGGTGTACTAGGGGCACTCGGACCTGCTCTAGGCGCTTAGACGTGCCACGTCAGCCAACGGACGAATTCGACCATCAAGCTATAAATATAGTCTTGGCCCTAGGAGTTTAGCACAACACTAGTTTACAACATTCGTTTCTATTGTTTACTGCTTTCTAGTTTTCTATACTTAATTGTTGTAAGAGGCTACTCCACTTGAAGGAAATTTTTAGTGAAGCTTTTTAAAGTCTTGGACTAACAATCTCCCCGGTTATAACCAAGTAAATCGTTATTATCTCTTACTATTATTTCATGCTTTTATTTCTGTTTAATTAAAGTGTGTTGTCTTTGCTTAAAAGAAAGCAAAAGTTAGTTAAGTCTAACTTGCAGGACGTTATTCCCCCCCCCCCCCCCCCCTCTAGTCGGCCTCTTCAACAGTTAATGCATTCTCACATGACTTAATTGATGGAGATTCCTTTCTATCCCTGGTGAAAAATCCCCATTCGACTTCAATGGGTTACAGGCTTGAGCATTAAAATACGTTCAAGTGGAAGAAGCCCAGTCGACAAAAAGGAAAGACGTGTCAATCCCGCCTCTGTGTTTGTTCAGCCGGATCAGAAGAGTCCCCTTCCCCCTTTGCGGAATTGGAATTTCACGAATCGGAGAGGGAAAAAAGTGATGCAAACAGTGGAAGTTACCCCGACTCCTACTACTTCGGGGTCAAGTTGGGGATTTATGGTAGAGCCCTATTATGACTTTCATCAATCGAATACTCACTCCACCCGAAAAGGCTAACAAATGCCAAGGCACTACGACTGGAAGCCAACCAAAGAAAAGCTGGCAGCAGTCAATTAACCAAGAGATCTTCCGAGCCTTACCATCATCATTGTAACATCTCCCGACCTCAGAAGGAATCAAGTCAAGAGAAGGGCAAGGATTTGGGAGGGTCCAATAGATGACGGTTCCACCAGAGCTCGGGAGACTCACGGTCTGCGGTTAGAGAGCTACGGGTTCGAGTCGTGGTACAACTAATGACCCTATGATCAGTTTCGGGCCTAGTGATTTGGAAGGAGTGGGGATTCTCCATGAGTATGCCTTGGTGATTCAGACACTTATTACCAACTATATAGTCAAGAGGATGTTTATAGACACCGATAGTTTTGTTAACATCATTTTTAAAGAGGCCTTTGACTAATTACAATTGGACGAGGAAGAATTGCACCCTATGAACCTCTTTGTTCGGATTCACACGACATTATGTACAACAAAATTCACCTCTCTCTCTCTCCCTATGAGAGGAACCCGTTAGAAGGACAAGACACACACCTTTCCTCGTAGTAAATACGGAGTCCACTTACAATGTTATATTAGGGAGACCAGCATTGAGCACCTTCTAGGCGGCGGTTTTTTACTTTCCACCAAAAAATCAAATTCCCAATGGATAACCAAATTGGGAAAGTGAAGAGAAATCAACTGGCAGCCAGGAAATGTTATGTCAATGTAATCCGGATTGATTCTCGAAAGGCTCGCCGAACTCACAACATTTTTTTCGAAGTTACCAAGAAGACACCAATAACTCGGCCCGAGGACGGTCATCAAGAGGTGCAAATCCATCCTAACCAACTAGGAGAAGAAGAACTGTGGTTTCCATCCCTTACGTGATGAGGGAAGACCCTTAAGTAGGTCGTGGCCAACTCGAGAGGAGAAGAAGAATACTCCATCCTCTATTTTCTTTGGCTAGAAGAAGAAATGGAATAGTCGAGCAGATATAGGAATTCGGTACAGACGAAACATGATAACAACTCTGGTTAAAATTTGGAATGAGTTTGGCCCCAATTGAGACAAGGGAATGCGAAGATATTGGGACGCCTCGGTGAAGAAAACAAGAATAGGAATGCGTAATCCACTTAGCAGGTAACTTCGGAAGAAGGTCACGTATCTTGGAGGAGGATGGTTAGGGCAATCATTCTCGTTGGGAAGTATTAGGCCATGATCTGTCGGAATCCCGTAGGTGGTCCTTAGTTGGTCTAACACACCACTGCTAAATCTTAACTCCACGGACCTATACCAAGGAGTAGACGGAGACCCCACAACCATCACCAAACCAATACTCGGTTCGACACTGACAGAGAAAGGGGAGGGCCAAAGGTAGGCTGGTAAATGTCAAAAGTAAGAAAGGAAGCAACTTACTCAACGACGGAAACACAGAAAAGCTCGAAGTGGAGACGACGAAGAGCGACGTATGCACGAATGAGGGTTGCGCAATGAGACAACAACCCTCGTAACCTAATTTATATTTGCATGCGTTTGGTCTGGACCATAAGATCTAGATCATCTAGAAAGTAGAGAGGATCATTGGTTGTCCGATCAAGCACATGGGTCACAGCAGCTCCAAATCATCATTGCGCTGAGGTAGACGTTTAATCTTCCCTGCTAGGGGCCACCTCACATTAATGTGATATAACCTCGGAGATAATGACGCCTTTTGGTTCATAAACCAAAGCTGATAAAAGCATGCCCCACATTTAAGAGGCATGGTCGTAATTAAGGCGCAGATCTTGTTAAAAGTCGTGCCGAGATTTACCCATAGCCACATGTCTAGCTAATCAGGACGAAGAAGGATATCTTGCCACATCATATTAGTCAGTCAGTCAGACTTCCATTTCCTTCAACTAAACTTAAATGGGAGATTAGTGATACGAGAGGAAATTAGAAGGTACCGCATGGCTTGAGGGGTCAGTAGTCTTGCCAAAATGGCGGTCAAAAGTCAAAAGAAATTGTGCTCTGATCATTGCCGACTCAAGGTCGGACTCCTACTCTCGACTTCCTCCTCAGATGCTCGGATCCAATCCAGACTTAACTCCCTACTCCTGACTCTTGACTTCCTCCTGGGATACTCAAATCCAATCCAGACTCGACTCCCGACTCCCGACTTCCTCCTCGGATGCTCAGATCCAATCCAGCCTCAAGTCCTACTCCCGATTGACATAAAACGGTCCCAATTATGAGAAATTAAAGCGAGGAACCGTCATTTATTAAAGACGTGGACAACGTAGTCATTACTATGATAAAAGCGGGAAACACAGACATTCACCCCGAAATAAAAGTGCATAAATAATCATTTATACCAAAAGACGTGGGAACGATCGCGAGAAACTAGGGACAGGGGAAGAGAATGGAGGAGGGACATGATGGCAAAAAGGTGAATACGCTCGCCCCCAACGCCCCCGCCAACCCGTCCCAAGGCCAACACGGAGGAGGTAAATCACGGGCGACTACTAGCCTTTGAAATAGTGACTAGCACATAAGGGAGACATTTACCTCGGCTTTGCATTGAATTAATATATAGCATGGAGGAGGGACATGATCCTATAAAAGGTATCATGTCCTTATGAGAAAAGGTATGCACACATAACACATCAAACCTTAATTTCCCTACGCATCTTCTACTTCTCCTTCTTTGAAGACTTACTTGAGTGTCGGAGTGGTTGCATAGGGAACCCGCTATCATCATTCTAACCTGCTCTGGACATATTTCTCATCCTAGGCTTCTAACCTCCTCGGATGCTCGGATCCAATCCAGACTCGACTCCCGACTTCCTCCTCAGATGCTCGGATCCAATCCAGACTCGACTCCCTACTCCTGACTCCTGACTTTCTCCTCCGATGCTCGGATCCAATCCAGACTCGACTCTCCACTCCTGACTCCCGACTTCCTCCTCGGATGCTTAGATCCAATCCAGCCTCAACTCCTACTCCCAACTGACCTAAAATGGTCCCAATTATGAGAAATTAAAGCGAGGAACCGTCATTTACTAAAGACATGGACAACGTAGTCATTACCGTGAGAAAAGCGGGAAACATAGACATTCACCCCGAAATAAAAGTGCATAAATAATCATTTATACCAAATGACGTGGGAACGATCGTGAGAAACTAGGGACAAGGGAAGAGCATGGAGGAGGGACACGATCCTATAAAAGGTATCATGTCCTTATGAGAAAAGGTATGCACACATAACACATCAAACCCTAATTCCCCTACACATCTTCTACTTCTCCTTCTTTGAAGACTTAAGTGTTGGAGTGGCTGCCTAAGGAACCCCCAACCACCATTCTAACCTGCTCTGGATGTATTTCTCATCCTAGGCTTCTTGGTAAAGCTTCGCAAAATCACGTGGCCAGGGTAACCCAAATAAGCAACCTCAGCGTACAATCACCGGTGAGTTGACCATCGGCATTCACAGGATCAATAAGTAATGAATGAAATGCTCATCCGCAATCAAGTCAAACATTGAAAGAAGAATCAAAAGACGTAATTGAGCACCAGATTGTTTAAGAAAAGGGGGGTAGTCATTAGAACTATTTATCAAATGGAAGACACACCCCCTTTTTGAGTATACATGGACTAATGATGATAAATTTAACAGAAGAGTTACTCATGAAAGATTCCTTGTTTTAGCTTTGCAGTAAATAGAAAGCGAGGGCAAATAAAAGGCGACATTTTTTTTTTAAAAAAAAATCTTCCCACTTATGAGAAGCCTAGTTCAGAATGCCAAGACATTAACACTTGGGTTGGGGATCCTATAAAAAATAAGCATGCTTAAGAAGCCTCACTTAGCAAAGGGACTAGAAATGAAGTTTCTTCCTCTTCTCACCTTCTCTTTAACTTCCTTAACATGTTTTTCAAAACAAGAATAGTCATTTGAGAGTCCAAGAAAGGCTGAGGTGTCAAGCCAGAATATCATTTGTGAAGCAATGCTTGGGAAATGCCATAAATTGGTAGTTAAGCAAGGTTTCCAGTTCCAGGCCATTGGGAGGGCACTATTTCATAGGATTACGGCACAAAAGAATAATATGCAGCGATTTGTTGCTCTAAGCGAGAAAAAGAAATAAAGGAATGCAAATTAGGCTCAACAATTGTTGTTCTAGTTTCTTAATTTGATTAGTTATAAAAACAGTATTTCATGCTTAATTCATTGAATCTCATCGACTGTAACTGATAAACAAGTTTGTCTAGGCTAATTTTTAAATACGTGCATGCTTAGCTCATAAGTTCAAAGTTCACCTCTCACTAGAATATGCTGCTGACTTGGTGATCTGTCTACTTAAATCCACGTTGCAATATTTGTTTTACTCATATATCTAGTGCCTTAAAATAAGGTTATTCATGTCTCGCAATTAGATCATACAATCTAGTTTCATGCTTTTCAGTATGATGAAAAGTATATGTGTCATATTTATTGTGTTGATTTATTTGGGTGTAAGCATTTAATGTATAACAAGTTTAAAAGCATAAATACTGCATAGAATCTCTAACCTTCCTTTCAGGTATGCTTTTGCCTTCGAACTTTTTCTAGTCGCTTCATGAGAACCATCTGCCCCAACCACGTAATTCCAGCCATCATTGCTATCACACCAATTGTTGTCCAAGCACTCCTTCCATTACTTGTGCTTTCTCCTTTATCTCTTCCTTGGCTTTTTACCTCCTTGTTTGTGTGTCCTGCATCTTCATCTATTGACTTTGACTCAGCAGTAGAAAATGGTTTATTTCCTTCATCTTCCCCATCCCTCATCGTTGGTGCCAAGATAGAGGATGGGGAATATGTTCCAGAGATATTTGCATCACTTGCCTCTCTTTTGTCATTATTCTCCATATTCATGCTGTTTCTTTCATTGATAATCTTTTCATTTTCTTCTGTAATAACCATTCCTCTCAGCCTTTTCCTGTCAATCTGAATCTCTTCCTTTGATAAGGCAGGCAGACGAGAGATGGAAGCTATATTGTCCATTCCTGAATTGCTCCCGTGGCTATCTTTTACTGGTTTGTCTAAAGCTTTCAGCTCCTTGTTACTTTCTGAATTGATTTTCAATATAGATGCCCTCTCCAACTCCATTTTAGTCATTGAGTGTTCTTCTCTTGTAATGCAAGAGTTAGGATCCTTGCTATTTCTTTCTCCTGCCAAACTCTTTGAACTTGTTGGTGTTAACATTGATGAAGAAGATTGAACAATCTTTTCTGCACTTGCCTTGCAACTCATGTCTGCCTCTCCTACTTGCTCACTTTCAAAAAGCATGGCGTCACCACTCACTGTCTTCTCTCCTTTTTCTACAGATGAAATCGAGGAGGAGACTTCAGTCTTGTGCGACAAATCTGTATTTTCTGGTATCGGCATCAAAGGAGAGGGCATTAATGTTTTCTTTTTTTCACAATTGCTCAGTTCAGCACTTCTTCCTTGTTCTTCCCTTGTCATGGATTCCTCAATTTTGCTTTGGGTTTTCTGCAGCTGTGGCATCAGCAAAGGGGACTTCTTCTCCAAACTTGTCGTTTCATTTGAACTCTCTTCATTTGTTGGCACTGACATTGTTGATGAAGAAGGAAGAGTTCCTCTGATATTTCCACTAGGAGCAACTCCTGCTCTTATTGCAGCATTTGCTGAGGTTGGATCTGAACGAGCAGAGATTCTTGTAGCAATCAATAGCTGTTCTCGTTCCTGAATATCTTCTTCTGTTTTTTTCTCTTGCACCAGATTATCATTTTCCAAATTGCTTCTGTCGATTCCTGGTACTTGCATTTTGGTCTCCATCGTCTCGACCTCTTCCTTTTCTGTTTCATATACTCCATGTTCTTTTTGGTTGCTCTCCGTCTGACGTTTTTCAGTCTCTGGCATCAGTGGAGGAATCAGTTCCACTGTTCTCTTACTAGTGTATTTTTCTTCTTCGTGCATTGCCTCCATGTTTGTAGGTTCCTCTTTATTAGTTTCTACAAGCTCACTTTCTTTATTTTCCATCATTGGAATGGGCAAATCAGGTGTGATCTTTGCTCTCTTATGACCACTGATTTCTTGTTCCTGTTGTTTTTGTCTTCTCTCCGTCTGACTTTCTGCAATCTCTGGCATTGAAGGAGAAAGTATCTTCTCCTCCTTTATCGTGCCACTTTCTTGCCCTTCTGTTACTTCCATAATTGGAGTTTTCTTTTTGCTCATTCCTCCTAGATCACTTTCTTCCTCTGCTAAGTTTGGAACTAGCAGATGATGAGAGGATGTGATCTTTGAACTATCACTGTCACTCACCTTTTGTACTTTTTCTCTGCTCTCCATTTGGCCTTGTTTAGTCTCTGGAAGTGAATCTGGCTTCCTCTCCAACACTTCCCTTGTCTCTTGCATTATCGGTTCAACTTTGCCAATTCCTCCAAGCCTACTTTCTTCATTTGCTTGCTTTGTGACTGGTAGAGGTGAGGATGTGGTTTTTGCACTCTCATGATCACTGACCTCTAGTTTTTCTTCTTCCTCCTCCTTTATACTTTCCTCTTGTGCATGCCTAACCTCTGGCATTGGCATAGGAGGTATTATCTTCACTTTTTCCTTTTTTTGCCCTTCTCTAACCAACATTGTCGTAGGTTCTTCTTTGACATTTTCTCCTAGTTCCTTATTTGCCAACTCTGGAACTAGTAGAGGAGGAAAGGATGTGATCCTTGCACTTTTGCCATCACTAATCTCTTGTCCTTGTTCTTTTTGCATCTCCTTCTTTCTGTCAATGCCTGTGTATGTTCTTTCTGCTTCTCTTGCCTCCCTCAAAGTAGGTCCTCCTTTGTCAATTCCTTGTAGTTCTTCATTTTCCAGCTTTGGAACTACAGCAGAAGAAGAGGGTGTGGTCTTTGCCCCACTCCCATCGATACTCTCTTGCTCTTCAGCTTCTTCTGGACTACTCTTTCTCTCTTTTTTTCTGGCCCTGGTACTTGGCGATCTGGCGAAGGAGCGCTCTCTCATGGATGATGCCTTCTTGGTTGAAGAACGACGGAGCCATGGAAATCTCAGTATAGAATGAATTCTAGTGTGTGTTGGTGGTGGTGGGTTGATGGAAGCGTCCATTGGCTTTGTCTTTGTTTTTTAATCAATTTGCTATGGATGCATGCATGCCTGGGCACATTGACTGGGGAACAATAAACAAACACCTAACAAATGGTTTTGAGTGTTCCTGTAGCATTGGGTTGCCTATTGCTGTTAAAAGTAGGGTAGAGAAGTTTATGTAGGGAGGAACAGTCTTCCATACATGGAAACTGGCTTTCCATATGCAATACTTTTCTTGCACTCCAAATACCTCATTATTCTGTTAAATTGGTTCGAAAAGAGGGTACCAAAAGATTGCTTAGAGGAGGTACACTTAGAATCTGTTCTTGTGTCAATAAGTAGCCCGTTCATAAGAATGCCATTTAGTTTTCTTGCACCTGCGGTTTCCATCTTCTGATAAATGCCTAGGATTAGGTCCTCAATTCATTCATAATAAGGCCCTAGAGCTCGTCGAGAAAAAAAAATAATATGTAAATTAGAATGAAAAGGAAAAATTGCATACATTCTAGCACTCACACGTAAGCAAAATGTGTGATAAAAAACAAGGGATAGTAAAAGTCATCCAAAGATTGGAGAGACAGACTCAATTGCTTCCAATGACATAACAAGAAACATATCATTTAAGTTTCTTTGTATTTATTACTTGGTGGTGCTAGTCAGAGAGTTGTCAGCAACTGCTGGAAGTCCATGCAATTTTTTGATATCATTGTTGTTTTTATCATGATTTTTGATCCGCAAAAAGTGGCGCTGTTTCCTTTGCCATCTGCAATGACCACATATCATCACTTTTCATAACAACACTCAAAACATAGACTTGAAAGACAGATTACGGTAACATCCAGAATATGAGGACTATCGAACCTGTGAAATGAGTAAAGTATCATTTGCTGATTTCTTTTTGCTCTCTTGCACAGAGAAGTATGAATAGAGAGCCATCCCAAAGATGGCAACAAGGATTCCTGCAATGTTTCTGCTCGTGAAGGGATCATGCAGCATAATGTAGCCGATCGAGAGAATGAGGCATGTCTTGAGGTGGCCGAGAACTTGATATGTCACCGGCGATGTTACCCCAATTACCAAAAAGGTGCTGAAGTTAACCGACACAGCAATCAAGCAAGACAGCACGATGAATGCCTGTTAATATACAACGAACATGAAATCTCAAGTCAAACAAGGTAGAAAGAAAATGTATCCTGTCGACTGTTCCAGTGCAGGGAATATTCATTCGAGCAAGCATACCAGAACCAGAGGTTTGTAGTCGTAGGCGAACACGTTTTGTCCGGTGAGCATCCGGTCCACAAATGGGCCAGTCGCAACTAGAATAGATGCTTGGTATGGAGATGATTGATACAAAAGTTGCGTGGAGGAAACTTTCAACCTCTTCTGAATCGTGTTCGTCATCTGCCATGCAGATTTATGGTCAAGAAAACATGAGGAGTACTGATCCTTTTTATGTTTTCTTCTTTCAGGAAAATCTGAAACAGAAAGGATACAATTTGGCTAATGCATGTAGTGGCAATCGCAAGAACGGAGACGATGGAGCCAAGAAGATTGAGGTTGAGATCGGTGACCGATGCAATGCCGACTCCAAGCAGGAGGAGAAGCAAAGCCAGCTTGATACTATGGCTGCAAACAAATTCTTATTTCGGTAAATTTCAAACACCAACATATCAACTCAGATAAAAAGTCTTTCCAGTGAACCTGAAAGTTTTCTTCAAGAACAGAGTCTCCAGCAGGACAGTAAAAGGTATGATGGCAAGTTTAGTCATCTGATACATCAGTAAAGACACTGAGCCCCTGTTCCATATTATAAATGTGATGTAGTTGACATAACACTACTTGCCTGGTAGAATCCAATGGAGTTGAAGCCGAGGCTGAGGTTCAGGAAGCCAACGGAGGTGCCGTTAAGGAGGCCAAAGAGAACCACCGTCTTCGTGTCGATTGATTTGGACTCAAAGAAGCGGAGGCGCTGCGCGACATGGAGCGTGCAGAAGGTCACCAATAGATGCCAGCTTGTTAGCGTTGTAGCTGTGAGATTCATAATATCGACATGCTTTTAGTCTTCTTCACTTGTTCAAAGTTGTATGACACCTTATCAATTTAACACAGGAGCTGAAGCTACTGACCGAAAGGGAAGCCAAGAGTGCTCATGAGAGCTTTGTTACATATGACAATCGAAACCGAGGAGGCAACCGAAAGAGCCAGCGACCCGACCACACCTAGCTGAAACCCAGAACTCTCAACCATCCTTTCCTGCTTCCTTCCGGCGATCGCTTATTGACTTTTGAGATGCGACTTGGATACTCGCATCGATGCGGGCGGCGGCGTTAATATTCGCGTGATGGACACCGTTCGTCAACGCGTCGGTCAACGTTAATTTTGTAGTCCATTCGACGGCGATGCGCCGATGGCAGTTGACAGGTGGAAACCAGTAGCCGTTATTGTTATGGTAGGTCTGGAACGTGGAAGGCAAATTTTTACTTCGCCAGCCTGCCGATAGATTTCGAATTGATCCTTTCTCTAATTTTGCATTAAGTAAGATTTCTAATTTATTATTTTCTAATTTTACATGTAAGCAAACTATATTTTAATACAAATAAAAATAAATGTTTTATAATTCGACCTTTGTGCATAATAGAGTTACTCGATATATAAACATATTGCATTTGAAGAGAATTTTTAAATGAAAGCAAGAAAGTGAAGATATTAATTGGCTTACTTATTTGATCTTTCTTGCTTCTTTAGATAAATGAAAAGGGAAAGAAATGATATTTTTACTCGTTGGTTTATTGATAATAATCCATGACACATTGTGCTCACACCCTTATTCGCACACACACATAGACACGTACTAGAGAATGGAAAGTAAGAACCAAGGAAGATTTTACACAATGAAGCTAAAAACTCAGAGATGAGGAGATATTGTGACAATAATTAATCCTTTTCAGGCTTACAGGAGTTTTACACGACGCCGATCGACCAGCACAAAAGCAAGCTCATCGAGGCCGGCAGCCCGATGGAGTTCCTGAAATAGGTAGTCCCTCCTGAAGCTGCTAAAGCAAGGCACAAAAATGTCAAATGCAAAATCATGCATGTTTCATGAGTGTTCTTTTGTTACTTTGCCATTTCATTTTCTTTTCTGTTTGAAGACTTTCACAATCGAAGAAGTCGAGTGTCTCATGCAGCTGTTCATCATTGGTCGAAGAGAGACATACACAAGGGAAGAAAATTATCAAATTTTCTCTTTTCCTTGAATAAAGTGGTACAATTCTATGCAAGCTCAGTTAGTGACACCATACTTTCGAACTTAAGGTAAACTATACGTCAAGACTTTGAACCATATACACCGAAGAAGAAGAAGATTGTAATATGTTGCAATCTTGCAAATGGGTTCATTCGGCAAAAAACATTAAAGCTGCCGTGAGGGTAAAGAAGGTCAAAACGGCACATTAAGTTGGGTCAAAATTAAAAGACGTCAATACCTATCCCAAACCGACTGGTAGTATTTCAGGATCGATTCGGACCAAAGCCGACCTGTTGGAAATCGCTATGTTACAACGTTACAAATGATTTGCAACGTTTACGTTGAGGAGATGATTGATTCATCTTCCTCAAATGTATGCTGCGATTAATAGTGCCTTCAAAGCATCGATTGCGAGCCGATGTTTTCATCTTATAAATAGGCGTCCAAGCAATCTCGAGAGGTATCGATCAAGGTGATCTTTAGTAAAGAGAAGAACGTTCGAGCAGCAGAGGTTTTGGTTCGTGGAGCTTGAGAAGAGTTTTTCAAATCAGTTTTCGTGATCGCTCTTCGACGACAAGCGGTGGCAAGCGGTGACCGGTGACCAAGTTCATCTTGAGAGATCACTGTGAGTTGTTACTGTTTTATTTCATGCTTGTTTCATGCCTTCAAAGATACTACACGACCAAACTATTCTAGAGTCAATCGACAATTTACAAGGCCGACCCAGTCCAGAGCCGATCGACAGTATTCTAGAGCCAACCGATAGTATTCCATGGCCAAGTTGATCGAACAGTGTTCCTGACAGAATAGAGCATCCGACCTACCAATCTTCCTAGCCGGGTCGAGTCAACCAAATTTTCTAGCATAGCAAAGCATTCGACCCATCAGTTTTCTCAGTCAAGTAGAGCCAACCAATCTTCCTGACATAATAGTGCATCTGACTCACCGGTCTTCCTGGCCGGATCGAGCCAACCAATCTTCCAAACAAAGCAGAGCATCCGACCCACCGGTCTTCCTAGCCGAGTCAAGCTAACCAGTCTTCTTAACAGAGCAAAGTATTCGACCCATCGGTCCTCCTAACAGAGCATAGCACCTAACACGCCAGTCTTCCTGGTACAATTCTATGCAAGCTCAGTTACTGACACCATACTAATTCGTTCGAACCTAGTGTAACTACACATCAAGACTTTGAACCATACACCGAAGTAGAAGATTGTGATAGGTTGCGATCTTGAAAATGGGTTGATAGGTGAACATTAAAGCGGTCGTGAGGATAAAGAAGATTAAAACGTCATATTGAGTTGGGTCAAAGTTAAGATTTAAATTAGAGCCGACCAAAGTATTCCAAAGTTGACTGGTAGTATTTCAGGGTCAAGTTAATCAGTCAGTTTTTTTGACAGAGCACAAAATTTGACCTACCAATCTTTCTGGCCAAGTCGAGCCAACTAATCTTTCTGGTATAGCAGAACATCCGATCCGTCAGTCTTTTCGGCCGGGTTAAGTCAACCAATCTTCTTGGTAGAACAGTGCATCCAACTTATCGGTCTTCCTAGTTAGATTGAGCCAACTAATCTTTCTAGTAGAGTAGAGCATCCGATCTGTCAGTCTTCTTGGCCAAATTTAGCTAACCAGTCTTCTTGACAAAGTAAAGCATCTGACCCACCAGTCCTCCTGATAGAGCAGAGCATCTGATCCACCAGTCTTCCTGGTTAGGTCGAGCCCACCGGTTTTCCTGACAGAGTAGATCATTCGGTCTGCCAGTCTTCTTGGCTGGGTTGAGCCAACGCGATCTTCCTAGCAGAACATTTGATTTGCTAGTCTTCCTGGCCGGGTTCAGCCAACCGATCTTCCTAGCGTAGCAGAGCATCCGACCTGTCATTCTTCTTAGCAGGGTCAACCTAACCAGTCTTCCTGGCAAAGCAGAGCATCTGACCCGCCAGTCTTCCTGGTTAGGTCGAGCCAACTAGTCTTCTTGGCAGAACAGAGCATTTAGCCCGCCAATCTTCTTGGTCGAATCGAGCCAACCAGTCTTCCTAGCAAAGCATCTGACCCGCTAGTCTTCCTGGTCGGGTTGAGCCAACTGATCTTCCTAGCATAGTAGAGGATCCGACCCACCATTCTTCTTGGCAAGGTCAAGCCAACCAATCTTCCTAGTAGAGCAGAGCATTCGACCTGCCAGTCTTCCTGGCTAGGTCGAGCTAATCGATCTTGGCATAGCAGAGCATCCAACCCATCATTCTTCCTAGCAAGGTCGAGCCAACCAGTCTTCCTAGCTGGATCGAGTCAACCAGTCTTCCTGATAAAGCAGAGCATCCGACCCATCAGTTTTCTTGACCGGATCAAGTCAATCAATCTTCCTGACAAAAACAAAACATCCAACCCGTCAGTCTTCCTGACCGGATAGAGCCAACAAAATTTCTAACAGAATAGAACTGAGCTGATCCACCAGTTCGCTTAGTAAAGTAGATTAGAGCAGACCACTAGGCCCATCAACCCTTTAATCTCAATTACTGACACCTAGATAGGGATCACATAACCCTCTAACTGTTGGATCGATACGCACGTGAGAGGGAGTGAATTATGTGGTTTTCAAAAACTTGTTTTCTTATTGTTTTTTTAAAATCACGAATGCAAACACAGTGGAAAGTAAATAAGAAATCGAAAACAAAAATCACAAGAAAATACAGTCGGTTTATGTGGTTCGAAGCCTTCGGCAACTCCTACTCGAAGACCTAGGTCCCATAGACCTACCGATAGGTAATCCACTAAAAACCTCTTCCAATATCTCTGGAAGAGGGAATTGAGACAAAAAGGATTAGAACAAGTGCAACACGCTACTCTTGTCCTTTTGCAGAAATTAAGTACACAAACAAAATTCGTTACTGACACCTAAGGATCGAAATGAGAGCGCTCGTGTGTCATTGTTGGTCTATTGGTCGCGATCGGAAGTCCTCGGAACAATCGTCGGGCACAGTAGCTTTGCAGCAGAGTCGTAGCAAAAGCCTAGTGCAATCGGAAGCTCAAACGGATGCGCAGTATCTCGTATATCAGTGTTCTTTCAAAGTCTTCTCGAGACTGCCTTAAATAAGGCTTGGAAGGCGCCTTCCATAGCTGTTGAAGGTGCCTTCAACCTGGTAAATTTGATCCTGAGCAGCCCGACACTTATCCGAGACTGCGTCCAAAATTTATCCTGTGGAAGGTGTCTTCTATGAACAATATAAAGGCACATTCACTGCTTGAAGACGCCTTCGGACACTGTTCATCTAAAGATAAATTTTCTCCTTTATCCTACAAAATAATGTTAGTCCAAATAACCTACAACACAAGGACAATAATAATTAATAATAAAGAGTAGTAATTAGTTCCTATTCTCCCAGAACCAGGAACTAGTCAAGGTCTCAGTTTAGGGATCACAAATGGACCTAAACTGGATCGACGTCTACTGCCCCTCAATCGAGACGCGTCCTCACAAGGTTACTCTCCTTTAGTGACTTACCTTAACTTACCAATTTGACAGACATCCGGTTAGCTTGTCAACCTATCTGGACTTCTCGTCAGCCCATCAACCTATCTGGACTTCATACCATCTATCCGGTCAGTCCATTGACCTAGCTAGATTTCTTGCTAGATATCTGGTCAGTCCGTCGACCTATTTGGACTTCTCTTGCACACTTAATCAAGTGGTTAGATCACAACAAAATATAAATCAACTTACTTGTCATTCATCAAAATCTGAGTTAGACCGTTACTGAAAACTGTACCAACACTAACATATTTGTCTAGACATAACCCTCTGACACCTAGACAAGGGTATCATGACCCTCTAACATTTTTTATGTTGGCATGACCCTCCTATAAAAAGCACTGCCCCCGCAATCTAAAGGAGGGGGATCGAAGACTCCTTGCTAGTTGCTACATACACTTATCTTCATTATGTTCTACACTATTCATCTTCTTTATTTTGGCATCATTGGAAACTGATTTGAGCTCCGGAGTGGACAATCGGGGCAGTCCAATCTCCGTTATAGCCCCTCCTTGGCTCTTTCATGCTGGTACAATTTCCCTAGGTCAAGGTTGACTAGGTTTACTAAACTTGAATTGGCTCAAGCTTGAGTCGTAATGTGCGAGTTTCGATGTTTGACAATATATGAAAATTATTTTGATAATGTATGAAGATTGCAGGAGTAATCGTCCGTTTAGAAAGATTGGTCAAGGTTGACCAGTTTAATGTGAAGAAGAGTTAAGTAGGTCAAGGTTGACCGGATACTTGATTGGGAAGTTCAACGGGAAGGTTGGCAGAAGATGAAAATCCAAGTGAGTCAGTCTTGACCGGACACTTGGTGGGAAAGTCCTAGTGAGTGAAGTCAGACAGAAGGAAAATCCTGGTGAGTGAAGTCAGGTGAAAGACCTAGTGAGTGAAGCTAGGCAAATGGAAAATCATGGTGAGTGAAGTCAGGTGAAAGCCCTACTGAGTAAAGCTAGGCAGATGAAAAATCTTGGTGAGTGAAGTCAGGTGAAAGTCCTAGTGAGTAAAGTTAGGCAAATGAAAATCCTGATGAGTAAAGCAAGGTGAAAGCCCTAGTGTAAGGAAGTCCTGGTGAGTGAAGCTAGGCACATGGAAATCCAGGTGGGTCCAGGAGGCCCGGACACTTGACATTGAGAGAAAAGTCCAAGTGGGTGAAAGGATTGACCGGACACTTGGTGACGAAGTCCCAACAGGTCAAGGTTGACCGGATGTTGGGTTTGAGAACCCTAGACATGAGTTAAGCAAGTTAGGATTGGACAAGTTGATCAGAAGATCAATTGAACCAGAGCTCAATCAATCAGCTGATCGATTGGGAGAGTGTTGTGAGAAAAGGGGCCCAATCGATTGAGTGATCAATTGGGAGACATTCTCACAAGCACAGAGAGGTTACCAATCGATCAGCTGATCGATTATGCACCGCCAATCGATCAGCCGATCGATTATGCACCGCCAATCGATCAGCCGATCGATTGGTGTTGGATTTCTCTCGAGGTTACGAGGAAGCCTGAATCGATCATTCAATCGATTTCGGGTATTTCCAGCGAAGAGCACAGAGGCACTCTGAATCGATCGGTCGATCGATTCAAGCCTCCCCAATCGATCAGCCGATCGATTGGGATATGATCGTTGCGCAGGCAGCGAGTTTTGGACGGCTGGGACTGCGCTGATCTAACATGGCAATCGATTGGGAGTAGGCCCAATCGATTGGGAGCCCTAGGAGCGTAGAATATAAAGTCGTTGGCAAACTTTCTTCTCCGCAGACTTCTCCCGATATTCTTCAACGAGCTCACATCTCTTCACGCCAGTTCTTGGAGGCTCTTAGGGACAAGTGTTGCTGCACTTCCAGGGTTTAAGAGACAATTTACATCAACAAGATCAAGCAAGAAGAAGGTTTTATTTGTATTCTTGTGCATTTTCTCCTTGCATGTGTTGTATCTTGTTGTGAGAGTCTTGTATGAGGTTTCTCCACCTCCGGTTGTATCCGAGGAGTTTATTTCTTAGTGGAGAGTGCTCGTGTGTGTGGATCATTGGATTAGTCACCTCTTCTTGATGTGGATACCAAGTAAATCTACTTATTAGCATTGGAGAGTTTGGCTTCGAATTTATTCCACTGCACATCATCATCTACGAAGCAAGCGAACGAGTGCAACGAGCTATTCACCCCCCTCTAGCTCCGAAGTGACCCAACATTTCACTCTCCGCAAACTCTTCTAGCGACGGGGGCAGTTCACCCGCCTCCTCCTGATTTCCAGCTCAAATTCCTTCCGTCGTCAACTTCCCTACCCTCTCATCGACTCGTCTGTCTACTCGATTCCCCTGGCTCCACACTATCCTTTGACTTCATGCCACCCTCCCACTCCGTACCATTGCCTCCAGCTCCTTGCTGCTTCCGGTCTGCTCTTGCAGATCTGATATGCTTTACAATCAGTCATTTTATTATAGTGCTATTTATTTTCTTCATATCATCGGAGGCTGACTTAAGCATCGGAGGGCTAGCCCCCGGTCTGTTTTCTAACAACCTAGTAGGTATCATTGACTGAAGACTTTCGTACACCTTCAATTCTTCTCTTTTTTAGGGGTTCGGCGAATCAGTCAACATAGAAGACAGCTCATCATCCCTTCTCCCTCCGAGCCACAGTAACTTGGTCAATATTTCAACCACATCACCGACAGTTCATCTATCTCAGCTTCTGGACGGAATCATGGGTCATTTAAATTTATTTGATGATCTTATTAGGAATGCATGATACTCATAGGTTGCCAAGCGCATCATCCTCTAACTGCTTGGCACATGTTACATAGAAATATTGTTGGATGTACGGCTATGGTGCAGAATTCACAGCAAACTATATCGATACTTCAGTGTAGACACAATTTTGAATGCTTTGCTTCTTACTTTGAACATTATGCTAAGAGTTTCATAGATTCCTAATAGAAATGGCTTAATTTTGGGAGGTCCCATGGATATTTTTTGCTACCTTTTCAACTTGTTCTCATACAAGTGCAATTATTGCATAACGAATACGCAATACACGAGATCACTTGGAAGATTTGGTCTATCAAAATTTTCTTTGGCATTGGCCCTAAGTTAACAGTGTTATTGGAGAATTACATATGGAAACAAAAACTATTAGTTTGGAATAGATTCTGCTCTTTATCACTCTCTCTTTGCTATAGGACTAAATCACCGCCTAAACTAAGTCTCCAAAGGAACTTTAGTTTATAATTCAAGTATCGAACTATAAACAACTCAAGGATACAAAACTCGGCTACACCATTAGCTGAATAACGAAAAAACCTTCAAAATCCTTGCCAGAGATAGGGCTCAACAGTTGGTTAAAAATGAATCGATCGAATTAAACAAATCAAAAATTGAACAAACCAAAAAAATTTCAAATCAAGTAAACCGATCGAATTTTTCTAAAAAACTGAATAAATCGAACCAATTAAATATCGGTTAATTCAATTTTTAACCGAATTAATTGAAATTTTAAAGCTAAATTAATTAAATTTAGATTTTGTCTAATTAATTACACATTTTATTTAATTTATTAAATTTTTAAATAAAAATAATTAAATTAATATCATTATTTAGTTTATTCAATTTAACTAAATTATAAATTAAAATCGAAATCGAATCGAATTAACTAAAAATCAAATTGAATTTTATAAAAAAAATTAAAAATTAAATTAACTGAACCAAATTTCAAAATTTAACCAATTCGGTTCAATTAATTCTATTTTATCGAATTTTTTGCTCACCCATAATCAGAGAGTCACAAGACCCACATGATCTTTTCTGCCTTGTGTTGGAATCACAAGTGCATTGGATACCAATGGTTGGGTGGAGCTGAAGACTGCTTTAAAAATGTCTGCTAGATATTGCAGCCTAAGATCACATAGTTGTAGATCAAAGTAACTCTCACTCAAAAACAGAGGGAGATCAAAAGAATTTCTCGTTGAAAAAAAATGACTAGACCGGACCTAGCTGTTTGAATTGCCAATAAACAAAAAAAGACAGGTCAACTATTACTATGTTCATCAATCTTTTAACTATCCAAGGGCTCCACAGACAGGTCAACTATATCATCATGTTCACTAATTTATGAGCTTGTTTGATAAGTCAAAGATGTGCGCCATCAATAATTTCAGTTCCACGAATTCGACTGATGATTACAACCTCCCAAATTTGACCAATTATATGTTGTCTCTTTCTTGTCCTTATTAGTGAGCAGTGTGAAGAAGAAGCTGAAAAGAGAGTTATTGATAATGGTGCTAAATCGAGAAAAAGTACCTGAAGGAGCGAGTGGTAATGGCGCTGGAGGAGGCATCGGACCTGCTTGTTCAGCCCCCAAAGGAACAAGCGTTCATGGCAGGAAGAACACGGCAGAAAGAACATGTTGTGGCAGAAAGGTTACTAACCGGAAGAGGCGCAAATGCTCGTGTTGGTGACGCCGCAGTCGCTGGCGAACTGGGAGGCCCTGGTGCTGTTCATGTGGAAGGATTTCAAGATGGCCGAGTTGTGTAGGATGGCGCAGAGGCAAGACAGTTCGTTTTCCACCTCGTTGCGGAACACCCTGCAGCAGGACTCCGGCGGCTTGCCGGTGGCGTTGAGGTACTGCGAGCAAGGCAGCAGATTCGCCGCGCACTGCTGGTCTTTCACTCCTGATGCCGTCGCCCCCATCGCTACCGCCAGCAGCACCAGCGCCGCCGCTGCTTTCTCCATATCGATGCGATTTCCCGAGCCGCTCTGAAATTGAATTGTATTCGTGGTCATCGGTCGCGACGGGACTTAAATTCGAGTGGATTTCGGATCGGGTTGGTTGGATCGGGTCAGCGTATTATTTATTACGCGACGACGACTGCGAATGGACGATCCAATAAAATTATGCAGCGGATTTGACAAATAAAATATAAAAATAAGTGAGTTATAATATTTTTTTTAAAATAATCATGTAATATTAAATTTTGCTAGGAATTAAAAATATTTTAATAACTAAATTTAAAATTTTCATTTCAATTGTTTTATGAAGTAATTCGATAAACTAATTGATAACTCTTTTTAATAAATAATTGATTAAGAATATTAGATTAATAAATTACTTCTTATAAGTATTTTCTAATTTACTGGGTGACTGATAGAAAATTCATATAAAATCAGATTAATTATTTTAAGAATTAATCGGTATAAATGCCAACTTAATAAAGGAAAAAAATCAACTCTGGAGAGACTAACGGGGTTAATTAAGAAGTTCTGAATTAAGTAAATTTTGGAGTGTGTGGAAAAATTTAATATTAAATATTTAATAATTTTGTTCAATACTAACACCCAAGATCAATTGAGTATATGTAGATTATTGCTACAGTGTAGTACCAAGGGTATTAATAATCGTTGGAATTTTTTAAAGTGTATTTAGTTTAAATTATCATGTCTAATTTTTATTATGTGATTATTAGATAATTATATAATTAAAATTATAAAAAATAAAGTATAACTAAGTATTATTTAGTACAATGTAAATAATGTAATAAAAATTTATTTGTTAGAAGATTTTAATGAATATATATATATATATATATATATATATATATATATATATATATATATATATATATATATATTCATATTTTTTATCAGTGGGTATTTTTGATGAAAAAATTTATTAACTCCAAAATAAAAAAAAAAATCAGTTTTATGAGATTTTTCGATTCCAGACTGTATGTCCTTTTTGTTGATGTGTCAAGTATGAAATATTACTTGAGAATCATCTATCAACTAAACTAAACTAAACAAGATTTTTATTTATAATCTTAAATAAATAATCAATATTATTAAAAATAACCCTAACTAAACACACATTTAAATAGCTCCTTCACTACAATATTCACACTATATCAAAAGCACAAAATTTTATACATCTTTCTACTTATTATAAAAAAAAACTTCTCAAATTCTTCATGATTCAACATTTTTAATTATATATATTTCTTTCTGTGATATTTTATTATTATATATAATTAATTTTTATAAAATTTAAATTCACGCCGTCCTAATCTCAAATAGCATTAATAATTTTCTCATCTCTCATCTCTCATCTCTCATCTCTTTCTTTTAATATTTTATTTTTTTAAATAGAAATAAAAAAATATTTAACAATTGGAACAGTTAGACTGTCGTGTCATGAGTCAGTGTACCACTGTAGTTTTGAATTAACCGGAAAGAAGGCCAACCACGGACCGAAGCTCTGGATTAAAAAAAAAACAAAAAAATAAGTAGGCCTTTCCACTTATTAAAAAAGAGGCTTAAAAATAATAGATGTCCATATGTGCGGCTCAATGATTAAATATTCAAAGAAATAATAAAAAATAGAATTCAAATTTTAAATATAATGAATCTCATAAGATCATTTAAATAAGTTGTATTTTAAATTTACTCGGAAATAATCAAGGTAAATTGCAAACATATAAATTACCAAAAATAATATTACTAATTTTCTAAAACTTCCTTTTACATTTTCAAAAATATTAATGACTAGGAATATCCACATTAGATATCCTATTTAAAAATTTTATTCTAAATTTTAGATATGATAATTAAAAATTTTTACATTAGTTACTCTGTTCATTTCTTAAATTATACATTTATGAACAGTACTTCTCTAAATTTAGAAAATAGAATATATTTCCTAAACATTATAAAGGAGAGAAAAAAAATAGAGAAGCTAATATATAGTGTATTGAAAAATAAATATCTAAATTTAATAAAATAATTTTTTTACCCTAAATTATGTATTTTAGATAGAGAAACTATGGTGGATGCTTTTAGTGTTTAGTAGGCCTTTTGGCTTAGGTTAGACACATGTGCTCAGTTTACTCAGACGGATGAATCCGTGAGAGAAAGGAAGGATGAATCCGTGAGAGAAAGGAATCAATGACGGGAGAAAAATCCCTAAGGGAAGGGAAAAGAAAGACAATGCAAAGAAAAGAATCCGAGGAAAGGAAGAGAGAAGAGAAGACAGAAGAGAATGGAAGAAGGGAAGTGGAAAAGGAAAAAAAAACAAGAGTGTCGGCCATGGGCATCATCGGCGTCATGCGATGTGTACCCAAAACTCTTGGAGGATGGACGCTTGAGCTCCTCGATAGAGCACTCGCGTGGGTCGATAAGGAGGAGGATGAGCTTGTCGATTGTGAAGCCCTTACAGATGGGTTGTGCCTTTTTCTTCTTCTTGGAGGTCTTAGAGGAAGTGATAGAGGGGAACTCCTATGGCGGTTGTTGTGGCAAGGATGTGTCAGTGTCATCGTCATTGCCCTTAGAGCATCCACAATCGTGGATACCCTCAAGGAGCTCCTTCAATGTTATGTCAACGCCATGTCAAAAGTAAGAACCTCTCCATTTCCCTCCACTGTCAAAAACCTCTCAACTACTCACATTTTTTTCATTATATAATTCATCTCTCCTTCAATTGATTGAAATCAATTAGAGATTATTTTTCATTATTGTTATTACCACCCAACAAACTCAATAGCATTTGGTTAAAATTGAATTGGCCGGATTAAACAAATCAAAAACTGAACAAATCGAAATTTTTTGAAACCAAGTAAATCGACCGAATTTTCCTATGAAAACTGAACAAATCGAACCGATTAAATATCGGTTAATTCGGTTTTTAACCGAATTAACCGAAATTTTAAAACTAAATTAATTAAATTTAGATTTTGTCTAATTAATTACATATTTTATTTGATTTATTATATTTTTAAATAAAAAATAATTAAATTAATATCTTTATTTAGTTTATTCGGTTTAACCAAAGTACAAATTAAAACTAAAATGAATTAACTGAAAATCAAACGGAATTTTATAAAAAATAATTAAAAATTGAATTAACTAAACCAAATTTTAAAATTTAACCAATTCGGTTCAATTAATTCTATTTTACCCAATTTTTACTCACCCAGAGTCACAAGATCCACATGATCTTTTCTGCCTTGTGTTGGAATCACAAGTGCATTTGATACCACTGGTTGGGTGGAGCTGAAGACTGCTTTAAAAATGTCTACTAGATATTGCAGCCTAAGATCACATTGTTGTAGATCAAAGTAACTCTCACTCAAAAACAGAGGGAGATCAAAAGAATTTCTCGTTGAAAAAAAATGACTGGACCGGACCTAGCTGTTTGAATTGCCAATAAACAAAAAAAGACAGGTCAACTATTACTATGTTCATCAATCTTTTAACTATCCAAGGGCTCCCCAGACAGGTCAACTATATCATCATGTTCACTAATTTATGAGCTTGTTTGATAAGTCAAAGATGTGCGCCATCAATAATTTCAGTTCCACGAATTCGACTGATGATTACAACCTCCCAAATTTGACCAATTATATGTTGTCTCTTTCTTGTCCTTATTAGTGAGCAGTGTGAAGAAGAAGCTGAAAAGAGAGTTATTGATAATGGTGCTAAATCGAGAAAAAGTACCTGAAGGAGCGAGTGGTAATGGCGCTGGAGGAGGCATCGGACCTGCTTGTTCAACCCCCAAAGGAACAAGCGTTCATGGCAGGAAGAACACGGCAGAAAGAACATGTTGTGGCAGAAAGGTTACTAACCGGAAGAGGCGCAAATGCTCGTGTTGGTGACGCCGCAGTCGCTGGCGAACTGGGAGGCCCTGGTGCTGTTCATGTTGAAGGATTTCAAGATGGCCGAGTTGTGTAGGATGGCGCAGAGGCAAGACAGTTCGTTTTCCACCTCGTTGCGGAACACCCTGCAGCAGGACTCCGGCGGCTTGCCGGTGGCGTTGAGGTACTGCGAGCAAGGCAGCAGATTCGCAGCGCACTGCTGGTCTTTCACTCCTGATGCCGTCGCCCCCATCGCTACCGCCAGCAGCACCAGCGCCGCCGCTGCTTTCTCCATATCGATGCGATTTCCCGAGCCGCTCTGAAATTGAATTGTATTTGTGGTCATCGGTCGCGACGAGACTTAAAGTCGAGTGGATTTCGGATCGGGTTGGTTGGATCGGGTCAGCGTATTATTTATTACGCGACGACGACTGCGAATGGACAATCCAATAAAATTATGCAGCGGATTTGACAAATAAAATATAAAAATAAGTGAGTTATAATATTTTTTTAAAATAATCATGTGATATTAAAATGGCTAGGAATTTAAAATATTTTAATAACTAAATTTAAAATTTTCATTTCAATTGTTTTATGAAGTAATTCGATAAATTAATTGATAACTTTTTTAATAAATAATTGATTAAGAATATTATATTAATAAATTACTTGTTAGAGTAATGATATATTCAAGAAAAAAAATTTAAAGAAAAATTTAAGATAGGTATATAAAGTCATGATCAATCATTATATTTTTTGTGGACCCCATCATTTTATAGGATGGGCAGCATATCATTTTTCTTACCTGTTATAAGTATTTTCTAATTTATTAATCGGTATAAATGCCAACTTAATAAAGAAAAAAAAATCAACTCTGGATAGTCTAACGGGGTTAATTAAGAAGTTTTGGATTAAGTAAACTTTGGAGTGTGTGGAAAAAGTTAATATTAAATATTTAATAATTTTGTTCAATACTAACACCCAATATCATTTGAGTATATTTAGATTATTGGTACAGTGAAATACCAAGGGTATTAATAATCGTTGGAATTTTTTAAAGTGTATTTAGTTTAAATTATCATGTATAATTTTTATTATGTAATTATTAAATAATCATATAATTAAAATATAAAGTATAATTAAGTATTGTTTAGTATAATTTAGATAATGTAATAAAAATTTATTTGTTTGAAGATTTTAATGAATAATCTAATTTAATATTTTATTATATTATTCTCACAAAATCATATATATATATATATATATATATATATATATATATATATATATATTATTTTTTTCCTTTTTTTCATGTTATTTTATCAGTGGTATTTTTGGTAAAAAAAATTATTAACTCCATAATAAAAAAAAACTCAGTTTTATAAGATTTTCCGATTTCAGGTTATATACACATTTTGTTAACGTGTCAAGTATGGAATATTACTTAAGAATTATCTATCATCTAAACTAAACAAGATTTTCATTGATAATCTTAAATAAATAATCAATATTATTAAAAATAACTCTTAATTAAATACACCCTTAAATAGCTCCTTTGTTACCATATTCACACTGTATCAAAAGCACAAAGTTTTATACATCTTTCTACTATTATAGAAAAAAACAAAAAACTTCTCAAATTCTTCATGATTCTACAATTTTTAATTATATATATTTCTTTCTTTGATATTTAATTATTATATATAATTAATTTTTATAAAATTTAAATTCACACCGTCCTAATCTCAAATAGCATTAATAATTTTCTCATCTCTCATCTCTCATCTCTCATCTCTTTCTTTTATTTTTTTATTTTTTTATTTTTTAAAATAGAAATAAAAAAAAGAATTTAACAATTGGAACAGTTAGACTGTCGTGTCAGGAGTCAGAGTACCACTGTACTTTTGAATTAATCGGAAAGAAGGCCAACCACGGACCGAAGCTCTGGATTAAAAAAAACAAAAAAATAAGTAGGCCTTTCCACTTGTTAAAAAGAGGCTTAAAAATAATAGATGTCCATGTGTGCGGCTCAATGATTAAATATTCAAAGAAATAATAAAAAATAGAATTCAAATTTTAAATATAATGAATCTCATAAGATCATTTAAATAAATTGTATTTAAAATTTACTCGGAAATAATCAAGGTAAATTGTAAACATTTAAATTACCAAAAATAATATTACTAATTTTCTAATACTTCCTTTTACATTTTCAAAAATATTAATGACTAGGAAGATCCACATTAGATATCTTATTTAAAAATTTTGTTCTAAAATTTAGACATGATAATTAAAAAATTTTACCCTATCCATTCTTTAAATTATATATTTATGAACAGTACTTCTCTAAATTTATAATGGAATATATTTCCTAAACATTATAAAAGAGAGAAAAAAAAATAGAGAAGTTAATATATGGCGTATTGAAAAATGAATATTTAAATTTAATAAAATAATTTTTTTACCCTAAATTATATATTTTAGATAGAGAAACTATTGTGGATGCTTTTAGTGTTTAGTAGGCCTTTTGGCTTAGGTTAGACACTTGTGCTTAGTTTACTCGGACGGATGAATCCGTGAGAGAAAGGAATCAATGACAGGAGAAAAATCCCTAAGGGAAGGGAAAAGAAAGACAATGCAAAGAAAAGAATCCGAGGAAAGGAAGAGAGAAGAGAAGGCAGAGAATGGAAGAAGGGAAGTGGAAAAGGAAAAAAAAAAACAAGAGTGTCGGTCATGGGCACCATCGGTGTCATGCGATGTGTACCCAAAACTCTTGGAGGATGGACGCTTGAGCTCCTCGATAGAGTACTCGCGTGGGCTGATAAGGGGGAGGATGAGCTTGTCGATTGTGAAGCCCTTACAGATGGGTTGTGCCTTTTTCTTCTTCTTGGAGGTCTTAGAGGAAGTGATAGAGGGAAACTCCTATGGCAGTTGTTGTGGCAAGGATGTGTTAGTGTCATCGTCGTTGCCCTTGGAGCATCCACAATCGTGGATACCCTCAAGGAGTTCCTTCAATGTTATGTCAACGCCATGTCAAAAGTAAGAACCTCTCCATTTCCCTCCACTGTCAAAAAACCTCTCAACTACTCACATTTTTTTCATTATATAATTCATCTTTTCTTCAATTGATTGAAATCAATTAGAGATTATTTTCCATTATTGTTATTACCGCCCAACAAACTCAATAGGAGTGCCTGAACGTTAAGTTTGAGTGTTAACTTGGTAAAATGTTATCTAGATAATGGCTTGTACGAACATGAAAAACAAGATATACCACAAGATAAGTTGCACAAATATTATCACACCAAATTTTGAGCATAGCAGTTGAGGAAAAGTGTAATTTTGAAAGAAGAGATTGTAGCAAAAAAATTTCTAACATCGTGTTAGCTATAGTTTTATATTCAGCTTCAGTGCTTAAGCGAGAGACTATAGGTGCTTCTTTGAAAGTCAGGAAATAAGATTTTGCCTAAGAAATATAGCATATCCACTAGTAGAACGTGTTCGTGTAATTTGCACTAACGTTCTAATTCAGGTTTTAATGAATGACAAGTTAAGTTAGGTGTTATTGTGATCTAATGCATTTATCGAGCATGCAGATATTGACAAGTCTAGGGAACCTGACATCAGGATGAAATCCAACTAGGTCTGAGGACCCGATAGTTGGTGCGAAGCCCAGATAGGTCAAAGGGCCGACCTGATATCTGACGGGAAGTCCTGCTAGGTCCGCGAGGCTTGATAGTTGGTCGAAGTCCAGTTTGATTTGTAGACCTAACAACTAGCGAGAAGATCTAGTGGGTCAAGAAGCTAGTCGATAGACAGTAAATTGGTAAGTGAAAGTAAGTCACTGGAGAAGAGTGACTCAGTGAGGATGCGTACCAATTAAGGGGATAGTAGGTATCGATCCAATTTATGTTCATTTCAAAAATCTAAATTAGGACCCTGACTAGATCCTGGTATGGAGGATAGGGTCTAAGTCATAAATTAATCATATTATTACTATACTAACCTTGTTTTGCAAGTTAAATATTTTTGTATTAGACTAACACATTTTGTAGGGTAAAGAGAGCACAAAAGGCCTCGGGTGAACAGTACCCAAGGCGCCTTCTAGGCGACTGAAGGTGTCTTGAGTACTGTTCATGGAAGGTGCCTTCAAAGGCTTGGAAGGCACCTTCCATCAGATAAAAGCAAACTTCGTCGACGATAAGATGCAAGATTTTTTGGGATAAACTTTTACACATTAGAGGCGCCTTCAAGGCTATGGAAGGCGTCTTCCACACTCTATAAAAGAGCATCTCAACCAAGACTTCTAACACATCAATTCTACATGCTTCTACGGATCTTTTTGACGTTCTGACTGCTTCAGCTTCCTACTGCTTCCCTGCTATAACCTTGCTACGTCCAACTGCCACTGAGAAGCCATCCAACTCAGAACGCAATTCGATCATCTTTAAAAGTGTTGAGTAACAAGGTTCAATTTTGTACTTAATTTTTACAAAAGAAAAAGTGTAGCATGTTACACTTTTTCCTACTCTTTTTGCACTCGATCTCCTCTTTCTATGGTTCTAAAAGAGGTTATTAGTAGATTACCCGTCGATAGGTCCGCGGGACCTGGGTCTTGGAGTATGAGTCACCGAAGGCTCCGAACCAAGTAAAACTGCTTGTGTCTTTGTGATTTCTCATTTCTTTTTTTTTTTTGCTGCACATACTTTATTTTTTAAAAATAAGTTTTTTAATCACGTGATTCACTCCCTCCCCTCTCATGTGCATCTCGATCCAACAAGTGGTATCATAACCATATTCTACTTTAAATTGGCGCAACCACCAATCAAGTCGGATGAATCGTTTTATTTCATTTCAGATTTATATCTTTTGTATCTTATTTGAATTGGTAAAAATTTACCTCTTCAGATAATTATTTCTCATTTGGTTTTAACTCAAAGTTGGTGCAGCACCACTCGAGTCTTCGATATTTCTTTTTATCTCAAACTTTGCTAATCCAAGACCTAGTCTTGGGATAGTTCTTCTCTTCTATTTCTTTTACAAGAAAATTAATGGCTCAAATTGAGGGGTCCAGCATAGTTCATCCTCCACTATTCAATGGAGATGACTTCCCCTACTAGAAGAAATGAATGAAAGTATACCTGAAGACAACCATCGACCAGTGGTTTAACGTCACCAAAGGATATAAGGTGTCGGTCGACCACAACACCGGAAATCTAATTGATCCAGAAAATTGGAATCCGGAGATAAAGAAGAAGGCCCAAATCAACTTCAAGGCTCTCAACACAATTCAATATGGTCTAACGAAGGAGGAGCTAAACCGCGTCAGACCACACGAGAATGTAAATGAGCTATGGGACAAGCTCATAGAACTACACAAAGGGACCAACGACGCAAAGGTAAGTAAAAGAGATTTATTTTTAAATAGATTATTTAACATCAAAATGTAAGGAGAGACTGCAAGTCAATTACACACGAGGATCAAGGACATCCTCAATGGGCTCCACACAATCAACCACCAAATGGAGAACTGAGATCTAATAAGGTATGTTCTAAATATATTTCCTTGAAATGCACTATGGGAATCCATTGTAGATGCCTAAAATTTTGAGGAATTTATCTAAATTAAAATTAGACAAATTATTCTGTGAATTAGAGTTGTACGAGCAGACTAACGCTAAACCCACAGAGAAAGGTATTGCTCTTATTGCAAGATTGTCTAAAGAAAAATTCAGAACTAAACCAAAATCAGAAAATATGTCTAACCCAGACTTAGGCAACGAAGAACACCTAGTGAACCTGGTAAAATAAAATGTTCACTAGGAGAAAGAAAGACTTCACCAAAAAGGATATGCAGAAGATCAAGTCCACTCCCAACAACAAGGTAAATGTTGTTGGTGCAACCTTAGGTCAAGGTTGACTTGGTTGACCTGACTCGAGTTGGTCAAGGGTGACCTGACTCGAGTTGTATTTTGATGTTTGACAATGTTTGAGGAGAGTAGAAAAGTTGTATTCTGATGTGTTGACAAGAATACGAACTTGGGAGATTGTTGGTGCAACCGTAGGTCAAGGTTGACCTGGTTGACCTGAAAAGTCCTAGTATGGAGACTTGGCACGGGAAAAGTCCAAGTATGGAGACTTGGCATTGGAAAAGTCCAAGCAGGGAGCTTGGCACGAGGGAAAGTCCTAACTGGGATGTTAGGCAGTTGGAAAGTCCTGGTGAGTGAAGCCAGGCAATGGGAAAGTCCTAACTGGGATGTTAGGCAGTTGGAAAGCCCTGGTGAGTGAAGCCAGGCAGTGGGAAAGTCCTAACTGGGATGTTAGGCAGTGTGGAAAGTCCTGGTGAGTGAAGCCAGGCAGTGGGAAAGTCCTAACTGGGATGTTAGGCAGTTGGAGAGTCCTGGTGAGTGAAACCAGGCAAGGGAAAATCCAGATGGATCAGGGATGATCGGACTTCTGGTGTTGGAAAGTCCAAGTAGGTCAAGGGAGTGATCGGATACTTGGCACGAAGAGGAAAATCCAGATGGATCAGGGATGATCGGACATCTGGTGTGGAAAAGTCTAAGTGGGTCAAAGGATTGACCGGACACTTAGCGGGAAGTGCTAGGTCAAGGGAGTGACCGGATGCTAGGGATGATGTACCAACAGTCAAGGTTGACCGGATATTGGTGTGGAAGCCTTAGGTTTAGGGTCGAGAAGTTTGGATCGGTCGTAACCGATCCGGTGATCTGCGTTGCCCGATCGGTGGTGACCGATCGTAATCGATCGATGGCTCATCGATTGTAATCTGATCGGCCCGGAGACCGATCGAGGCAACGCAACCTCGCGAGAAGAAAGACGTGGATCGGTCTGCCGACCGATCTATCTAAGGAAGCGAGGGGATTCAGAGAAGGGGCGATCGGTCTATGGACCGATCAGGATGTTCCTGATCGGTCCACAAGACCGATCAGAGGTTCCTGATCGGTCCATGGACCGATCAGAATCTAGCTGACGCAGCGGCTAGTTCTCGCTCTTCTTCTTCGCGGTATAAAGAGGGCTCAGGACTTCGTGAATTTTGCTACTTCTTCTTCCTTCCGAAGTTCTCTCTCAAGCTTCGCTTCTTCTTCCTGAGCTTTGTTGAGCTCGTTGGGTGCTAAAGCTTCGAGTGAGCTTCTTCCTGTTGCTGGTTTTCTAGCTAGGCTTGGATCCGAGAAGCTGCTGCTTCACCAGGGTTCCTGCTGACTTCAAGAAGGCAAGCAAGTGTTGTTTACATTTCTGTTCTTGTTTTCTTGTTCCTATTTGTACTCCTATTGCTGTTGCAAAGATTGTGGTGAGGTTTCTCCACCCACAAGGAGTATCTATTAGCCGGGTTTCCGGGGACTCATCCACCGACGGATTGGTAGGCTTCGTCCACCTTACGGACACGCCGAGGAGTAGGAGTTCATCTCCGAACCTCGTATATGGTTTGTCTTTCTTCTCCTGTTTTCTTTCTACGTTGTATTTCCGCTGCACTAACCTAATCGTAGGAAGAAACGTGAAAGATTGGGGTCGGCTATTCACACCCCCCTCTCTAGCCGTACGAAGGATCTTAACAAATGTCATGTGCTTTGGATGCAACAAAAAGGGACACTACAAGCACGATTGCCTGAATCTCAAAAAGAAGAAAGCATTTAAGGCGACTTGGGACGAGTCTTCCTTAGACATATCAAAAGTAGATGAATCAAAGCAAGCAAGTTACCTCACGCTGATGGCAATCAGAAGTGAATCAGATCAAGAAGATGAGTCCTAATACGAGTCGAGCTATAGATCTGCATCTGGTTCGGACGAACCAACTCGGGTAAACTGCTTACATAAAAAATTAACAAAAACTGAGCAACACGTTAAACTCCTCTTTAAAAAAAAAATAGCATCATTAAGGAACAACTGAGCTTGAGTTCCTTAACTGACCAAGTTCAAGACAGAAATTCAACTCAAGCTGCAAACCTTGAGGAAGAAAATTCTATTTTGAAAAGTTAAGTTAAAGAATTATAAGAACAGTCAGAAAAGTTTACCTCAGGGTTCAAGTATCTAAACATGATACTTGATCCCAAAGAGTTGTATATAATAAATTCGGACTTGGATACAAGTCTAACTCTACCTTTAAATAATTTCTAACTCTAACTCAAAATAGGAAATAAACAAAAGCTTGGATTCCGAAAGCTTGTCTAACCAAGCAAGTAAAACTCAATTAATACTATATATCTAAAAATAAAATTCACTATCTGAAACCAAATAACTCAACCTTAATCTCAAAAATTAAAACTTCTAAGCTAAATTCAAACAAAATAAAAATGAAATCAAATAAATAAAAAACTACAACTAAATTAAATAAATATGAAATTAATCTAAACTCAAACTATAATCAAGTTTATTATTGTTGGTGCAATATTCCCTAGGTCAAGGTTGACCGGGTTGACTGAGCTTGAATTGAATCAAGCTCGAGTCATGATGTTTGGGTTTCAATGTTTGACAATACATGTAGACAACACATGAAGATTGCAGGGACAATTGTTCATGTGGGAAAATTGTGAAGGAGAGTCAAGTAGGTCAAGGTTGACTGGATACTTGACTGGAAATCCTAGTGAGTGAAGCTAGGCAGAAGTGAGAACTCCTGGTGAGTGAAGACAGGTAAATGGAAAGTCCTAACTGGGAAGTTAGACAGAAGGAAAGTCCTGGTGAGTGAAGCCATGTAGATGAGAAGTCCTGGTGAATGAAGCCAGACAGTTGGAAAGTCCTGGTGAGTGAAGCCAGGCAGAAGAGAAGTCCTAGTGAGTGAAGCTAGGCAGAAGGGAAGTCCTTGTGAGTGAAGCCAGGCACGGGGAAATCTAGATGGGTCAAGGTTAACCAGACATCTGGTGAAAGTCCAAGTAGGTCAAAGGAATTGATCGGATACTTGGCACGAGGAAGAAAAGTCCAAGTAGGTCAAAGGGATTGACCAGATACTTGGCAAGAGGAGAAAAGTCCAAGTGGATCAAAGGGACTGACCAGACACTTGGTGAGAGAGTCCTAGCTGGTCAAGGGTGACCAAATGCTAGGTCTTATGAATCAACAGGTCATGGATTGACCGGATGTTGGTTTGGGGGCTTGGGACTTGGTTTTGGGCAAAAACCAATGTCTGGATCGATCAGCTGATCGATTGACTGATGCCCAATCGATCGGCCGATCGATTGGGAAGGTCCCCGCGACAAGCCTCGAGTGGGCAAGTCGCAGAACGCACAGAACGCCTCTGGATTGATCGGTGGATCAATCCAGAGCTCCCAATCGATCAATGGATCGATTGGGAGTTAGCGATGTTGCGTGATAAGCCCTGGATCGATCAGCCGATCGATCCAGGCAAATTCCCAGAGCACAGAGGCGCTCTGGATCGATCAGTTGATCGATCCAAAGTCTCCCCGATCGATTGGGAGCAATCCAATCGATCGGGATCCGACCGTTGGCGCAGATAAAGGTCGTTGGCGTGCGTCTTCTTCGGTAGTGCTTACACGATTCATCTCCGATCTTCACTAGCGACTCCACAACATCTCTTGAGGTTCAGATCGCCAGTTCTTGAAGGATCTTGGAGAGACATCCAAGTCAAGAGGCGAGAACACAACAAGAAGGAGAAGCTAGGGTTAGGGTTTTCGGTTGTAAAACCTGTAAGATTTCTTGTATTTGTTTTTCTCTTTGCCTTCTTCTTGTATAGAGAGATTGTAGGGCTTCTCCGCCTTTGGTAGTTACCATAAAGGAGTGTTATTCATAGTGGAGGGTGCGTGAGTGTGTGGATCCTTGGATTAGTCACCTCTTGTGAGGTGGATACCAAGTAAAATCCATTTGTTGGCATTGTTATAGTTGTTTCTTGTATTTCCGCTGCACATCTTTGAAGAAACAAGCAACGTCAAGCACGAAGATCGCATCGAGCTATTCACCCCCCTCTAGCTCCATATTTGGTCCCAACAAGTGGTATCAAAGCAAGGCCGCTCTTCACCTGAATCATCGCCGGAAGAGGCAAACAAAACAAGCAAAGCTAGAGGGTGAAGAAGTTGGAGCAAATTCATCAAAGTCAAAAAATTCAAGAAGCTCAACTTCAAGATGCAATTTCAAGATGGACTTGGATTTGACACACGGGTGCCTCCACCATTCACATCTACAAGCTTCGATCTTTGGAAATCAAGGATCGAAAATTTCTTAATGGTGGAGATAGAGCAATGGTTTGCTCTTATAGAAGGCTTCGAACCTCCAACGAACTCCAAGGGCAAAGTCCTCAAGAAAAGCAAATGGAGCCCGGAGCAAGTCCAAAGGTGCGAAGCAAATGACAAGGTAACCAAACTATTGGTTAATTTATTGCCTAGCACAATTCTATGCAAAATTGGAGAGTTCAAGGATGCCAAGGAGCTTTGGAGCAAATTGGCATCAATCCATGAGATCCCCTCCACTATATCAAATCAAGAGGAATCTAAAGAGGGTGACTCATTGGAGCAAGATCAAGAGGAGGACTCCGAAGTTGAGAGATACTCAACTTCCGAAGAAGAAGTCCAAGAAGAAGTTTCATCTTCAAAGGGATGCAATGAAGAGGGCAAGGAGGGAGCATACTCCTTGTTCCATGTACAAGACGAAGATGAAGAAGTCTCCACCTCTAGGATTGAGGGGGAGCAACTTGTGACACCGGATCAAGAAGAAGGAGAAGTCTCCACATCCGGGTCGAGAAGAGAAGAGGATGAAGAAGCTTCCACCTCCACAAATCAAGTCATATCTATTGGAGGAAAATCATTTGCGGATCAAGAGGAAGCCTCTACCTCCGGATCTAAAGGAGAAAGTGTCATCCCTACACATGAAGATATAAGTGTGTCAATTAATAATAAAAATTATATCATATACTTTGAATGTAGGGAACATGGGCATTACAAGAGTAAATGCCCTAAATTGGCCAAGAAGAAGGGCCAAATGGCACAAAAGGGCAAGGAGAAGCCCAAAGAGATCGCTCCCGGAACAAAGAAGAGCAAGGAGCACATTGTGTGCTTCTCTTGCAATCAAAAGGGACATTATCGGAGTCAATGTCCCAAGGGGAAGAAAACGGTCAAGGCTCGAGGAGGAAGCTCAACTCAAGGGGGAGCCTTCAAGGTAAAAAGGAAGGTAACATTTATTGAGCCTACTCTTTTAAATCATGGTAAAAAGCGTGATAGTTCTAATCTATATCATTTTAATGCTATTTACCATGAAAATAGGAGGCATGATAAGGTTAAGGAAAATCATGTAGCTTATCATGCTAAAACCTCTCAACCTAGGCCTAGAAAGGTAGATAAAAATTTAAGCAAGAACCCTAAGGATTCTAGGTATGTGCTTAAGAAGAAGAAAAATCAAGGTTTTAGTGAAAAACCTAAGGTTGAAGAATTATGGAAGGAAAATCAAGTCTTGAGGTCAAGACTTGACAAATTAGAGAGGACTCTTCGAAAAATAACAAATATGACGTAAGGGTCCAAGAGTTAAAACCTAGGTCAAGAAGTATCAAAGTCATCCAATGGTCATAAGGGTTTGTGATACAAACCTAAAACCAAGAAGGATGTAATTTCTTACCATAGGGTTCCATATAGTTATGGAACACACCCTAGGTCTAGTGGTCAAGCCAAAAATACTAGGGAGGTCATCCCTAAGAGTATTTTTGCAACAAATGTGACTAAGACTTCTAAGAAGTCCAAAAAAATCACAAAGAAGGTCACAAGGGAAGCAATCCCTAGAGTTGACCTAGAAAACGTGACCAAGGCTTCTAAGAAGTCAAACAAGATCACTAGGAAGGTATCTAGGGAAGTTATCCCTAGTGAATACCTAGAGCATCCAAGGAGCACCAATAGGTTTTGGGTTCCTAGGAGCATCTTCTCTACCCCATAGATGGGTTAGAGAGTGTCAACTCTAAGAAGAAGGGTAGTTAACCCAATTTTGAAGAAATTGACACTCAAGGAGCATTTTCAAGATTATTATTAACCTTTGAAAATGAAATAGATTTATTGAGTTACTCTTTGAAAGAGTAAAATGTGTCAAATTTGAGAAGTATTGATTTTATTTTAAAATGGCACATATTGGGAAAATCATAAGAACTACCAAGTTGGGATTTTGGTATGTTCTTGAGAAATTAAAAGCAATTTGAGCCTTAATTTAAAGTGATACTCTTGTGGAAAAATGAAATATGTCAACACTTGAGGAATATGCTTAATCTTAATTGACATAAATTAATCAAGAGAATTAGAAATGCCAATTTAGGCTTTAGCATTTTCTTGGAGCATTTAGAGGACAATCTAGGTTTAATTTTTAAAATTAGCTAAGGTTTAAGGTTACTTAGATAGGTAATCTAGGTATTTTATTTATGCTAAATCTTGCCATGATTGTTTGCCCATTATATGTTATGACATCATGTTTATTGTTGCATTCATATTTTATTATGAAAAACACAAAAATATCATGTCATGACATACATACATCATGTAGTTATAGGAAATTTTCTTTTAAAAAATATTTCTTTTTTATGTATGTCATAACATTATCATGCATTATGTTTATTTCTTTAAAATTAAGGACTAATGGCATTAATTAACAAGTAACATCCTTGGTGGATGTCTATTATTCAAAAATGCCTAGATAGATATGCATGATCCCTAGACTAGGGCAAAATCAAACTTTACATCTCACAAAGACTCATAAGGTGACTTGTATGTGTTTTAGTGCACATTAGATATAAGTGAGATGTTAGGATGATGAACAAAATTCAAGATGTGGATTTAGTACATTCTTTTGAGTTTTAAGTTCATCAAAACACATAGGAATGTGTTTTCCCATCATTGGGAAAGCTAATGTACAAGTCATGTGCATTATGCCCAAGGAACATGGTGGGATATTGATTTTGAAAATGTTTTTGAATATATTTTGGAAAACCTTGGTGAAGGCTATCTTTTGATAGTAATCATCATTGAATAGTTGGACACAAACTTGAAGAAAACACTAAAGTTTTTGCGAGTTTTCAAGTTTGTGTAAATATTTGAAAATATGATGTATTTTCTTAGAAAACTATTTTTTCTTGAAAATATATACCCTAAATAATGTCTACACAAATTTTCACGATTTTTGAAATTTTGTAGCATTTTCTAAGGGTTTCTGAAGTTGACTGAAATGAAATTTCAGCAACTATCAGACCTCAATCGATCACTCGATCGATTGAAGGGTCTCAATCGATCGAGCGATCGATTGAGAACAGGCTTCTCACGAACAGAAGTCGTTGGATCGATCCACCGATCGATCCAGTCCTCCTGAATCAATCAGTGGATCGATTCAGCATGGTCCGATCGATTGGGAGCCAACTCCAATCGATCAAAGTTGCTGATTTTGGCTGGTAAAGCCTGATTTCAGCACTTTTGGACCATGGTTAGTCTAGGTAACCATTCCAAACCCTTAAAAAATATATTTGTATACATACACTACAAGAAAATTAGTCTATTATGACACACATAAATGTCCTTATAGTAAATTTATGGTGACACTAATGTTTTGGTGACATCTACTAAAAACTCCCTATAAAGTGATGTCGTCTTAAACCCTCCTCAATTTCTTGACATTTTATAATGTCGTTATACAATATCAATGCTAACATCAAAAGTGTCACAACTTAAATATATAATGACACTCTATAATGTCAGGAAATGTTTTTTAAGGATATTTATATATGTCGTGTTATCATTATAACAATGACAAATCTAAATGCCACCAAAACTCATTTATTATGATTTTTTTTTTTATAAGAACAATAAAAAGTATCACTAAAGATAATTTATAAGATCATTTTAAATGTCACCTTAACTAATATATAATGACATAATAAATATCATTATAATAATTTATATATACATTTAAAATGATCATTAATATTTATTTAGAATAATAACATGAATTCAAATTTATACATCATCACAATTCATCCACCATTTAGAATAGAAAAAATATAAAATACATTTAAAGTACAAATAGATAATCCAAATTCATCCAACAAATATTTGAGTCAGATTTACAAGATAAACTAATGACAAGTTCTTTACATCCAAAATTAATTACACACTACACTTAAAATATTAAATTTTAGAGCTAACAGAGTCTTATAAAATAAAACTAAACTAAGCAGACCATCTTCAACCATCATATTGATTCACAAAAATCCACGTATCCGTCGCCTATAAAATACACTGAATATATTTGTATTAGTGAAATAAAATAATATTGCAGACAAAAAGTTAATAGAAATAATGATAAAGATAGTATATCATATCAAACCAGAAGATGTAAAGTATCATTTCATATTCATCTAATAGTAATCTTCACTTATTGTTAACTGCAAATATATTTCATATTTATTTAAAATTATAATAACATGATAAATATAAAAAAATTAATAATATTTTAATAAAAAGTTAAAATTATACCAAATGATAATGTCAGACTATCATTCCTCCAAGTGTATCCTCAAACTTCTGTAAAAGATCATAAGATCTAATCAAACTCACTTCTGATTCTAGGAAAACTTGTATTCTTAATTCACACCGATTTGATCATAGTGCTTGTCTCCCTACTATAGTATTTAGATCCATGCTATGGAGCACTCCTTTTGCCACAATTTTTGTTGAATCAAATAAACTTTTAATCAAAATAGAGCATCCAATCTACATAAAAGTGAAAAAGAGTTAGAAATTTGAAGAGTTTGAAGATGTGTGAAACGGATAATAAAATGAAATTAAACAAACCTTAATCGTAAAGATGGATAATAAGGAATAGAAATTTATGGATTACTACTTGGTGATGTGTGTTGATTCCTGTTGTAATTTGAAAGAGGATTCTGGTTTGATTGATTAGAAATCTTGGCATTTAAATTAAACAGTCACTTAAGAAGCTAATAGTTCATATAAAAGCTTCAAATAAGAAGTACAAGTTATCTATTATCTGAAATTTTATTGTGAGGTAGAATCAATTTTCATTAATATTGAATGTTGCATCTACTGAACAAGACCCAGAAGAATAATGAAATTATAACTTACATTCACCAGCAGATGCATGCCATGTTTCACCTTGCCGAGCACCTAACCCTGTGAAAAATATCTCCTCCCACTTATCCCCCCCCCCCCTCCCCCCCAATTTGGTACCCATCTGTGTCTTTGCCCATTTGTTAGTCCTATTAATAATTAAGCATATAGTAAGAAGTTTTGAATACTGACTATTAGAAGCAAGATCACTTTAGCAACCAATTGTCATCTAGAAACATGAAATGCAAAATCTTAATATTGAGCATTAATAGATCAATCTAGAGTACATTATCCTTTTTATAAAGAGACCAAATAGATGATAAATGATAAACTTTTGGATGTATGATCTAACAAATAAAATCAACAAGACTAGTAATTTCTAGAAAAATAAGTTCAAATAGAATAAATAGCTTATATTAACAGCATTAACATAACAATTAACAAGTCCAACTCCTATTTTTTGGTGTTAATAGGATAAATTATCATTGCAACAAGCAGACATAACTTATAAAAAAGAGAATGATAAGTAGATAATGTAGTAGATATTGCTAATCTAACCATTTAAGCAAGGTATATTGTTAGGGAATAGTATATCCCGTGATGCTCAATAGACAAAATTCAAGGTGAAGTAAAATTAAAGAACCATAAATTTTAAAAAAATATATTACATTTCCTAATATAATTACCACAACTAAAAGAATCATAATTAAAATATTGTAATTAAGCAAACTTAATCACTGATATTACTCAAGAACATTATTAAAGTGATATTTTGCTATTTAATTGTATAAGCATAAACTTGATTAGATTCATTTAAAATTTCTCAAATGAAACTATGTTCAGTTTATTAGTTAGCTTATACAAGGTATTAGAGTTCTCAACATATAATTAAGAAAGGTAATATAACTTTTAATGGTTCTTGACAGCATTAATAAAAGTAGACACATCTAGGATGCAACAAAATAAAAATTGCTCAAGGTGTGGAAAACATTAAGAATAGAAAGGTCAATGTGGTAGAGATGGACATGCCAAAATATTGAAGCAGTACTAGTTGTCCAACTTTGTCCACAAGCATATCAAGTGCATTTGTATGTGAATATTGTAAATGAACATGCCAAATTTGGTAATTTCTCATGTGTAAGAGATTGCGTATATTTCTCATGTTGGATGCTCAAATCCAAAATTAGTTATAGTCACAAAGGGTTAACATTTTCTTGCAATTGCAACTTGGAGGTATTTTGCTCGCATAAACAGTTTTGGGGTATGGAATCATAACACATGTGAACGATAAATTCATCGCAACATATTCTTTCTGTCCTTTAATAATATCTATAGTACACATTTACAGAAAGAGATCAAGTTGGATTTCTATTTCTGAATTGTACCAAGGGTTATAATCCACAAGAAATAAGATGATGTAGACATGATACTTGAAGACAAAACTATATGCAATCAATGGAAACTCGAAAGCATGTTTAGTTAAGAAATTTAGTTCATTATAGTAATTTCATTAATTGTGATTGGTTGCCACAACTGAGGGGTAGTAGATGCATTTGACTAAAGAAACAACAAAAGAATACATCGGAAGAAATTCTAGTGTTCTAGCATGTTGTTGAGTCACAAATTCTATTATTAGGTCTTCAAGGTACACAAATATTAGGAAGACTAAGGCATTAATTGAAGCAACAGGTAAAAGAAATACTGTTAGTGAATTTACACATAAATGTAATATTAAGTAAAACAAAATAAAAAAATAAGATATGAAAAACATAAAACTCTTATCCTAATTGTTAGAAAAAAATAAGGGAGAAACAAGAAAAAAATTGAAAGGTACAAACCTAAGAGAAGATGAAAGGTGACTTCGGCGTGCAAGCGACGGCTTACGATGTGAGAAAGAAATGCAGCAGCGTGTGAAAAATAGAACTGTGCACGCCATGAGAAAGAGGTGCGACATTGGGAGAATAGAAGATCAAAGGAAAATGAGTTGGTGTGTGAAATTTGAAGCGGTTTGTGGTGTCAGACAGCAAATAGGAGAAGAGGAGATTGAAGGATATCGAAGGAGAAGAGGATATTGAAGAGGCTGTGTGTGGCGTGAGAAAGAAGTTCGCGCAGCGAAGGAGAAGAGGAGAACGAAGAGGCGTGCGTGAGAAAGAAGTTCGCGCAGCGAAGGAGAAGAGGAGAACGAAGAGACGTGCATGAGAAAGAAGTTCGGCACTATAGGGGATAGGAATCAGATTTAGGGTTTTAAGTTAGAAGAATTATTAATAGATTAATAATGACATTTTTTAAAAAAATGTCAGCATATAGGGTCTAATTTGATATTTAATTTTTAATTATTTTTGGTTTTTTATAAGTGTCATTATAAGTTGTTTATTATGACACTTATAAATAAGTGTCGTGAAGGTAATGTCACAATAGATTAATTTTCTTGTAGTGATAAAAGGGTGTTTTCATGTTGAAAACAAGGATGGATTGGTTAAGGAAGACTAAGTAGAAGTTTAGGTTGAGGTTTGCTTTGAATTTTGAATATTTGAACCTCAAAACTTCTAAATTTGGGTTTCCTAAAGGTTTAGGGATTCCAAGTCATTGTTGGTGCAATGACAGAAGGTACGACCATGTCTTTAGGGGGAGTTACTCTTTAAGGACATAAAAATTATGTTTCATACACCTTGGAAGGTGGTTAACCTTTTGTCGTAAAAATGCTCAAGGTTGGGCATTTGTCTACATTGGGGGAAGAATGTAGGGTTAAAGGAACATGAAAGGTATGGGACTTTCATTATCAAGTTGATCACAACGAGTGAAGTTGTGAACAACGGTGAGTCACTCTTCAGGGGGAGAGTATGTTTTGATATGTGCCCAAAGATAGGAAATGTTTGTGATGTGTGCCAATAGGGGGAGAATGAGTGTGGCTAAGTTAGGCCTTCATAACCTAAAGGGGGAGTTTGCCCTCTAGAAAAGGAGGAGAATGAAGGGAACCATCATTCACATATTGGCATGAAGGAAGTTGAGGCTATGAGATTAGCCTAACTTAAAGGAGGTATTGTCAAACATCAAAAAGGGGGAGATTGTTGGTGCAATATTCCCTAGGTTGACCGGATTGACTGAGCTTGAATTGAATCAAGCTCGAGTCATGATGTTTGGGTTTCAATGTTTGACAATACATGTAGACAACACATGAAGATTGCAGGGACAATTGTTCATGTGGGAAGATTGTGAAGAAGAGTCAAGTAGGTCAAGGTTGACTGGATACTTGACTGGAAGTCCTAGTGAGTGAAGCTAGGTAGAAGTGAGAAGTCCTGGTGAGTGAAGCCAGGTAAATGAAAAGTCCTAACTGGGAAGTTAGGCAGAAGGAAAGTCCTGGTGAGTGAAGCCAGGTAGATGAGAAGTCCTGGTGAGTGAAGCCAGGCAGTTGGAAAGTCCTGGTGAGTGAAGCCAGGCAGAAGAGAAGTCCTAGTGAGTAAATCTAGGCAGAAGGGAAGTCCTGGTGAGTGAAGCCAGGCACGGGGAAATCCAGATGGGTCAAGGTTGACCAGACATCTGGTGAAAGTCCAAGTAGGTCAAAGGAATTGACTAGATACTTGGCACGAGGAAGAAAAGTCCAAGTAGGTCAAAGGGATTGACCGAATACTTAGCAAGAGGAGAAAAGTCCAAGTGGGTCAAAGAGACTGACCAGACACTTGGTGAGAGAGTCCTAGCTGGTCAAGGGTGACCGAATGCTAGGTCTTATGAATCAACAGGTCATGGATTGACCGGATGTTGGTTTGGGGGCTTGGGACTTGGTTTTGGGCAAAAACCAATGTCTGGATCGATCAGCTGATCGATTGGGAAGGTCCCCGTGACAAGCCTCGAGTGGGCAAGTCGCAGAACGCACAGAACGCCTCTGGATCGATCGGTGGATCGATCCAGAGCTCCCAATCGATCAGTGGATCGATTGGGAGTTAGCGATGTTGCGTGATAAGCCCTGGATCGATCAGCCGATCGATCCAGGCAAATTCCCAGAGCACAGAGGCGCTCTGGATCGATCAGTTGATCGATCCAAAGTCTCCCCGATCGATTGGGAGCAATCCAATCGATCGGGATCCGACCGTTGGCGCAGATAAAGGTCGTTGGCGTGCGACTTCTTCGGTAGTGCTTACACGATTCATCTCCGATCTTCACTAGCGACTCCACAACATCTCTTGAGGTTCAGATCGCCAGTTCTTGAAGGATCTTGGAGAGACATCCAAGTCAAGAGGCGAGAACACAACAAGAAAGAGAAGCTAGGGTTAGGGTTTTCGGTTGTAAAACCTGTAAGATTTCTTGTATTTATTTTTCCTTTTGCCTTCTTCTTGTATAGAGAGATTGTAGGGCTTCTCCGCCTTTGGTAGTTACCATAAAGGAGTGTTATTCATAGTGGAGGGTGCGTGAGTGTGTGGATCCTTGGATTAGTCACCTCTTGTGAGGTGGATACCAAGTAAAATCCATTTGTTAGCATTGTTGTAGTTGTTTCTTGTATTTCCGCTGCACATCTTTGAAGAAACAAGCAATGTCTTATTCACATGTTCGAAATTATTCACATGTTTTTCGATGTTGTGTTCTTTTGTTTTCTTTCTTTTCCTTGTGATTTGATTGTTCTCTTTGGTTAACCTAAAGTTATTTTAGGAAATTAAATATTAGCTTTCTATTAAAGGTTTTGTCTAGTCGGTGGTGGTTGCTCCCATATCCAAGAAGGCCATGTGCCTCGCCACGTCAGTACTGGGAACCTTTTATGAAAATTAATATTTAATAGAATTAATAACTTAAGGAGACTTGGGTCGAACGTGTTAAGTTCCGCAGGAGATCCAAGTCAAAACCTAAAAGAACAAATAGATTAAGTTTTGGATCAAACGTGTTAAGTTCCGCAGGCGATCCAAAATTTAATTTAAAAGAACACATGGTAGCTAGGAAAAGGTTCGGACCTTTGTACAATGGAACCTATAGGTTTTCGAGTAGCAACCAACAATTGGTATCGGGCTAGGGTTTTGCCTCTGTGTATTTGGTATTTAGTTTAATTATGCACATGTCATACATAATTTAGGCAGGATAATAGTAGGATGTGCTAACTTTGTGGATGCAGGATCCAACTATTATGGCTTTTAGTTAATTATGTGTGTGATTGGACCCTTGGACATGTCAAGGGCAATTTATATGTGTGCATGATTGTATTAAAATACAGCAGGAGCTGTATTTAGTTTTATTAGGATTTTATTTTGATCTAGATACATGTACATTCCTTTTATGGAATATAGGATCAAAATGTAAATTCTATTTATGTCATGATCGAATCTTGCAAAGCGTGGAACCTTCTAAGGACCAGAGGCGCAGCGGAACTAGGAGCAAGATGGATGCGACAGGTAGCGGTGGCCAAATATGGCAGCACTTGGGATGACAACACACGGAGGACAATTAGAGATAAAAGTCATAATAGTTGAAAATTAAATTTTCTATTTATTGCTTTTATATTAGTGTGCATGTTAGTTTACAAGTTTAGTAGGCTAGCATAGTTAAAATTCCTCATTTATAAATAACTAAGTGGGAGAGGATTTTTAAATAAATCCCATGGTCTCCATTACTGGTTTGTAAGTGATGCAAACAAGCTTGCGTTGGCTCTGAGTGCCTTCCTCCATAACGGATGAGCTTGTTTGTGGATCACTAGAACAGACTTCCATTTTTGGATGACTATAGGAAATTAATTAAGAGCGTGTGATTTTCCCCAACGGAAGGGGCATAATCTTATTAATGGACTTAGTGTCAAGTAATGGTATACACTTAGACACATCTAATAGTATCCTCCCCAATGGAGTCACTATTATTATTTGTGTGACCAAATAATACCAACTATTAATTTTATTTGTCAAAAAGTTAGGTTGACAAGATAATAAAATTAATGGGTTAAAACCCTCCTTTTACAAATGTTGAATTTGTATACGTCCACACTAACGTGGCATACAAAATTCACGGTGTGATGAGGTGTTGGTTAATTTAAAATAGTATTGTTTGAGGAATCAATATTATTCTAAATTTAGAGTTCTGACCAAAAGTTATTTGTGATTCTTAGGATGACTTTCAACCCACTGTCCATCATACTTCAACAAAATAGACTTACTGGACCTAATTACATAGATTGGAAAAGGAACCTGGACATTGTTCTGACTGCTGAAAGTTATAAATTTGTACTGACTGAACCTTGTCCTGATGCACCCACTGGTGAATCTACCCAAGAGGAGATTGAATATCATAAGAGATGGGTAAAGGCAGATGAGATGGCGCGGTGTTACATTTTGGCTTCAATGTCAAATGTATTGCAACATCAGCATCAAGATTTACCAACAGCTTATGATATTATGAACAATCTCAAGGAGCTCTTTGGTCATCAGGATAGGGCTTCTAGACAAGAAGCTATGAGAAAGATAATAACAGCCACCATGCAAGAGGGTACTCCTGTAAGGGATCATATCCTAAAGATGATGGCTTATCTGAACGAGATGAGATCCTTGGAGGAGAAATTGATGGGAAACCCAGATCGATATGATCATCCAAATGCTACCTAGAAGTTTTGAGCAGTTCACTGAACTATAATATGAATAAAAGGATTTATTCATTAGGGGAACTACTTTCAAGAAGCAGAAGGATTATTTCGTCACAATTCTAAAATTCACTTTGAAAATGGTTCTACTTCTAAACCGAAAGGAAAGAAGAAGAAGAAACAAGCTGAAGAAAGAAAGTGAATAAATCTCGAGTACGGGATTAAGCTGGAGTGAAGAAGCCAAGGGCAAGTGCTTCATCCGCAAGCAGTCAGGCGGGCTGTCCTCGTAGGAACCAAAACAAAGGTATATCTCATGCTCGTTGTTGAAATATGTTTAGCGGTGTTATCTACCAACACCTGGTGTATACGGGAGCCACCGATCATGTCTGCAATTCCTTGCAGGGGTTCCAGAAACCCGACGACTATCTAAGGGAGATTACCGTCTACATGGGCAATGCTACTAAGGTGGCAGGTGTTGCGTCTACTTGTCTTTTAGTAGAAATAGAAATTTGGTTTTAAGAAATTGTCTTTATGTACCAGTTTTAGAAAGAATTTAATTTCAGTTTCTAAACTGTTTTTAGATGGATATTCAGTTTCTTTCAAGATGATGTAGTTATTAAAAGAAATAAAGTGATTATCTGTTCCGGTGCATTAGTTGGCAATTTGTATATTTTAAATCCAATTTCTTCCACAAAGCAAAACATGGAAATTTATAACTCATCTTCTAATTCTAATAAGAGAAAAGAACCTTCGGAAATGAACCAAGCATATCTTTGGCATCTAAGACTTGGTCATATTAATTTAAGTAGGATTCAGAGGCTTATAGCCGATGGACTTTTGAGTTCATTAGAGTTGGAAAATTTTCCAACTTGTGAATCTTGCTTAGAAGGTAAAATGACCAAGAGGCCGTTCAAGGCCAAGGGGTATAGAGCCAAAGAAGTGTTAGAGTTGGTTCACTCGATTTGTGTTGTCCTATGTCCATCCTGGCAAGAGGAGGTTTTGAATATTTTGTCTCTTTCATAGACGATTATTCAAGATATGGATACATTTACCTAATGCGCCGCAAGTCCGAGTGCTTTGACAAGTTCAAAGAATACAAGGTTGATGTGGAGAAACGATTAGGTAAAGTATCAAGACACTACGATCTGATCGTGGTGGCGAATACCTCTTAGGAGAGTTTAGGAATTACTTATCAGAGGTCGGGATTCAATCCCAATTGTCCACACCTGGTACACCCCAACAGAATGGTGTGGCAGAACGAAGGAATAGGACTCTTATGGAGATGGTTAGATCGATGATGAGTTATTCAGAATTACCAAATTCGTTTTGGGGATATGCTCTGGAAACAGCAGTATACGTTCTGAACTTAGTACCTTCTAAATCAGTTTCTTCTACTCCCATAGAATTGTGGAATGGGCGAAAACCCAGTCTAAGACATATTCGGATTTGGGGTAGTCCAGCACATGTGCTGAAACCAGATGCTGATAAGTTAGAATCTCGTACAGAAGTTCGCATGTTTGTAGGATATCCCAAAGGAACGAAAGGTGGTTTATTTTATAGTCCTAAAGACCAGAAGGTCATTGTTAGCACCAATGCCCAGTTTTTAGAAGAAGACTATATAATAGATCACAAGCCCAGTAGTAAAGTTGTTTTAGAAGAACTTAGAGAGGACATGTCTACTTCAGTACCAACAGTACAAGATGAAGTACCACAAGAGACTGCAACACGTGTCACACATGATACACAACCACAGACAGTGCCTCGTCGTAGTGGGAGGGTTGTGAGGCAGCCTGAAAGATTCATGTTTTTGGGAGAGTCTTCGGACTTGATCCCGGGTAAACATGAACCTGATCCCCGGTCATATGACGAAGCACTCCAAGATATAGATGCAGTATCTTGGCAGAAGGCAATGAATTTTAGAATAGAGTCTATGTACTCTAATAAGGTCTGGGACATTATAGAACAACCTGATGGTGTAAAAGCCGTTGGATGCAAGTGGATCTACAAAAGGAAAAGAGGGACATACGGGAAGGTAGAAACCTTCAAAGCTAGGCTTGTTGCGAAAGGGTACACTCAGAAAGAGGGAATCGATAATGAGGAGACCTTTTCATCGGTAGTCATGCTTAAGTCTATCCGGATACTCTTATCCATTGCCGCTCATATGGATTATGAGATTTGGCAAATGGATGTCAAGACAACTTTTCTTAATGGAAGTCTTGAAGAAAACATCCATATGAAGCAACCAGAAGGGTTCATTGAAAAAGGCAAAGAGCATCTAGTGTGCAAGCTCAATCGATCCATTTATGGACTGAAGCAAGCTTCAAGATCTTGGAGCATCCGGTTTAATGAAGTAATCCAGTCATATGGATTTATTCAAAGTCCGGATGAGTCTTGTGTATATAAGAAGTGTAACGGAAACGTGGTGGTATTTCTTGTACTATACATAGATGATATTTTGTTAATTGGCAACAATGTCAAGGTATTATCGGGCGTAAGGGTATGGTTGTCCAAACAATTTGATATGAAGGACTTAGGAGAATGTGCACACATTCTTGGGATCAAAGTTATAAGGGATCGTAAGAAAAGAATGTTGTGTCTATCCCAAGCTTCATATATAGATACAATCCTTGCTCGTTTTAGCATGCAGAATTCCAAGAAAGGTTTCTTACCTTTTAGACATGGAGTAGCTTATCTAAAGAGATGTCTCCAAAGACATCAAAAGAGATAGAGGACATGAAAGCAGTCCTTATGCTTCAACTGTAGGAAGCCTAATGTATGCAATGCTATGTACGAGACCCGATATCTGTTTTGCCTGGGCATGGTCAGCAGATATCGAGTAACCCTGGACAAGGACATTGGACTGCAGTAAAGCATATATTAAAGTACCCGAGAAGGACTAGAGATTATATGCTAGCCTGTGGGTTACACGGATTCAGATTTCCAATCAGATAGGGATAACAGTAAGTCTACATCAGGCTATGTGTTTACTTTAGGAGGTGGAGCCATTTCATGGAGGAGTGTTAAGCAGAAATGCGTTTCGGACTCAACCATGGAAGCTGAATATGTAGCAGCCTCTGAGGCAGCTAAAGAAGAAGTATGGCTCAGGAACTTTCTAATGGACTTAGATGTGATTCCTGGTTTGCCCAAAATCATCACAATTTATTGTGATAATAGCGGTGCAGTTGCAAACTCGAAGGAACCACGAGCTCATAAGGAAAGTAAACATATAGAGCGCAAGTACCACCTGATACGAGATATTGTGAAGCGAGGAGAAGTTGTCATCGCCAAGATTGCATCAGCGGATAACCTGGCAGATCCTTTCACTAAGGCCCTTCCAGCGAAAGCTTTCGATCGGCATGTGGAGGGAATGGGAATCAGATGTATGGTAGAAGATATGGCAGCTTAGTCATGTTGGTTGCTACTCGGAAAACCTAGAGGTTCCACTGTACAAAAATTTTGTACAAAGGTCTGAACCTTTTCCTAGCTACCATGTGTTCTTTTAAATTAAATTTTGGATCGCCTGCGGAACTTAACACGTTTGATCCAAAACTTAATCTATTTGTTCTTTTAGGTTTTGACTTGGATCTCCTGCGGAACTTAACACGTTCGACCCAAATCACCTTAAGTTATTAATTCCATTAAATATTAATTTCCATAATTGGTTCCCAGTACTGACGTGGCGAGGCACACGACCTTCTTGGATATGGGAGCAACCACCACCGACTAGACAAAACCTTTTATGGAAAGATAATATTTAATTTCCTAAAATAACTTTAGGTTAACCGAAAAGAACAATCAAATCACAAGGGAAAGAAAAACAAAAGAACACTATATCGAAAATAAATTCGAAACTCGAGAATCGTATGCCTCTTGTATTTGGTATTATTTCCAAAAATAACTAGTATGATGCGGAAAGAAAAATTACTAGTCATACCTTTTAGAAAGACCTCTTGATCTTCTACCGTATTCCTCTTCTAACCTCGGATGTTGTGTGGGCAACGATCTTCCGAGATGAGAACCACCAAGCACCTTCTTCTTCCTTGCAAGTTTCGGCCATCAAAACTTCTCCTAGGATGAAGAGGTTCGGCCACCACCACCATGCTCCAAGGGATGCTAGAAAAGAGGCTTCTTTTCTCTCCTTCTTCTCCTTCTTAGATCCGGCCACCAAAGCTATCTCCACCATGAGAAGGTTTTGGCCAAACAAAGGAGAGGAGAGGAAAGAAAGGGCCGGCCACACCCAAGGAAGAAAAGAGGGAGAAAAATAATAGAGTCGTTCGCCTTGAAGCCTCCTCTACCCCATCTTTTATAATCCTTGGTCTTGGCAAATAAGGAAAATTTAATAAAAACTTCCTTAATTCTTTTGTCATTGAAAAGGAAAATTTATTTAATTAAAATAATTTTCTCTTTTCAAATTATAATGGCCGGCCACTCTTCTCCCCAAAACAAGGAGAGTTTTAATTAAAACAAAAATTAAAACTTCCTAATTTGTTTCTAGAAATTTATAAAAATTTCTCCAATAATTTTAATCCCTTCATGATTGGTTAATAAAAATAAATTTTATAAATTAAAATCTTTCTTTTAAACATGTGGATAATTTCCAAAAAGAAAAGTTATCTCTAAAAATTAAAATCTCCTTTCAATCTACAAATAAGGAAAGATATTAAATCTTTTCTTAATCTTTTGTAGAAACTAATAAAAGAGAATTTTTAATTTTTAAACTTTCTTTTAAATCATGAATATAATTAAAAGGAAAGTTTTTACCAAAATTAAAATCAACCTTTTAATCTACAAATAAGGAAAGAGATTTTAACTCTTCTCTTAATCTTTTGTAGAATCTTATAAAAGGAAGGATTTAAATTTTTAAACTCTCTTTTAAATTATATTATACACATAAGAAAAAATTTTAAATTTTAAATTCCTTTTTATTTAATAGGGCCGGCCACATGAATTCACCCATGAACATACCCATGGCCGGCCCTAGCTTGGTCTCCAAGCTAGCTTGGCCGACCCCTATAGGATGGGTAAGAAGGTGGGTATGCGGTGGGTATAAATCTCTATATACTAGAGGCTACGATAGGGACCGAGAGGAGGAATTGGTTTTGGTCTCCCGATGAAATTAAGCATCCCGTGTTTGCCCCGAACACCAATCAATAATAATTCATTCCACTAAAGAACTATTATTGAGGACCAATCCCAAATTATATTTTGGGCTCCTTCTTATGATGCTCTGTGTTTAAGATAACAAATGTCCACCAATTAAGTACAACTCAATTAATATCTAGCTCAAGAGTAGTACCACTCAACCTTCTGTCGGACTAAGTCCACTTGCAGGGTTTAACATGACAATCCTTATGAGCTCCTCTTGGGGACATTCTCAACCTAGATCACTAGGACACAGTTTCCTTCTATAATCAACAACACACACTATAAGTGGTATCATTTCCCAACTTATCGAGCTTATTGATTTATCGAACTAAATCTCACCCATTGATAAATTAAAGAAATAAATATCAAATATATGTGCTTGTTATTATATTAGGATTAAGAGCGCACACTTCCATAATAACTGAGGTCTTTGTTCCTTTATAAAGTCAGTATAAAAGGAACGACCTCAAATGGTCATACTCAATACACTCTAAGTGTACTAGTGTAATTATATAGTTAAGATAAACTAATACTTAATTACACTACGACCTTCCAATGGTTTGTTCCTTTCCATCTTGGTCATGAGCTAATGTTTATAATTTATAAGGAACCGATAACATGATCTTCTGTATGTGACACCACACACCATGTTATCTACAATATAAATTAATTGAGCAACTACATTTATCATAAATGTAGACATTGGACCAATGTGGTTCTTATTTCTAGATAAATGTTTATACCAAAAGCTAGACTTTTAATATACACTCTAACAAGTCATTAGTATAAGTGGGAGATTGTTGGAGTGTATACTGAAAGCCTAAGCTTTGTAAACATTTATTATGAATAAAGAATCACATTTGGTCTAATTGTCTACATTTGTTTGTAGTTGTTCATTTAATTTATATTGTAGATAACATAGTATGTGGTGTCACATACAGAAGATAATGTTATCAGTACCTTATAAATTATAAACAGTAGCTCACGACCAAAATGGAAAAGGATCAAACCATTAGAAGGTCGTAGTGTAATTAGGTATTAGTTTATCTTGACTATATAATTACACTAGTACACTCAGAGTGTATTGAGTAGGACCATTTGAGGTCGTTTCTTTTATACTGACTTTATAAAGGAACAAAGACCTCAGTTATTATGGAAGTGTATGCCTAATATAATAACAAGCACATATATTTGATATTTATTTCTTTAATTTATCAATGGGTGAGATTTAGTTCGTTGAATCAATAAACCCGATAAGTTGGGAAATGGTATCACTTATAATGTGTGTTGTTGATTATAGAAGGAAACTGTGTCCTAGAGATACTAGGTTGATAATGTCCTCAAGAGGAGCTCATAAAGATTGTCATGTTAAACCCGCAGTGGACTTAGTCCGACATGACAATAAGGTTGAGTGGTACTACTTGAACTTAGATATTAATTAAATGAGTTGTCGAACTCACTTAATTAGTGGACATTCGATATCTTAAACAGGAGACTAACACACTCATAATAAGAAGGAGCCCAAAATGTAATTGGGATTGGTGCGGTAGTTCAATGATAGTTCTCTAGTGGAATGAATTATCATTGATAATATTAAGTTGTGTGTTCGGGGCAACACGGGATGCTTTTATCGGAGACCAAAACCAATTCCTCCTCTCGGTCCCTATCGTAGCCTCTTATTTATAGAGTTCTATACCCACCTTCTATACCCACCCAATAGGGCCGGCCAAGCTTAGGGCCGGCCTAGGTATAATATTGGGTGGCCGGCCCTAGCTTGAACCCAAGCTAGTAGGGCCGGCCAAATTAAATTTAAAAAGAAATTTAATTTTAATTTTTATTATTATGTGGAAGATATAATTTAAAGAGAATTAAAATTAAAATATCTCTCTTGTAAAAGATCTACAAAAGATTAAAGAAAGAGATTAGATCTCTTTCCTTATTTGTAGATTAGAGAGATGTTTTATTTTCTCTTTAAAAATTATTCACATGTTGATAAAATTAAAATTATAGAAATTTCCTTTTATCAACCATGAAGAGATTTTAAAGAAAAAATTTATTTTTTAAAATTTTCGGAAACAAATTAGGAAGTTTTAATTTGTTGATTGAAACTCTCCTAATTTGCTCTTTTGATTGTGGCCGGCCATCATAAGTTGATTGGGAAATTTTATTTTATTTTTCTCAATTAATTCATGTCAAGGAAAATTAAGGAAATTTTATTGTAATTAAATTTCCTAATTTGCCTAGGCCAAGGAATATAAAAGAAGGGGTGAGGGTGCCTTCATGAGACACAACATCTATTATTTCTCTCCCTCTTTTGTTCCTTGGTGTGGCCGGCCAACCTCTCCCTCTCTTCCTCTTGTGGTGGCCGAACCCTACTCTTCCATTGGAGCTCTTGTGGTGGCCGGATACTACTCGGAGAAGAAGAAGAAGAAGGAGAGAAAGCTAGCATCTCTTGGAGCTTGGTTAGTATTTTGATTTTCTTCCTTGGTGAAGCTTCCTCTTTGTTGGCCGAACCTAGCTAGGAGGAGAAGAAGGTGGTTGGTGGTTTCTCATCTCGGTAGATCGTTGCCCACACAACGTCCGAGGTTAGAAGAGGAATACGGTAGAAGATCAAGAGGTTTTTCTACAAGGTATAACTAGTAATTTTTATTTCCGCATCATGCTAGTTATTTATGGAAATAATGCCAAATACAAGAGGCTTACGTTCTAGTATTTCGAATATGTTTTTCGATGTTGTGTTCTTTTGTTTTCTTTCTTTTCCTTGTGATTTGATTGTTCTCTTTGGTTAACCTAAAGTTATTTTAGGAAATTAAATATTAGCTTTCTATTAAAGGTTTTGTCTAGTCGGTGGTGGTTGCTCCCATATCCAAGAAGGCCATGTGCCTCGCCACGTCAGTACTGGGAACCTTTTATGAAAATTAATATTTAATGGAATTAATAACTTAAGGAGACTTGGGTCGAACGTGTTAAGTTCCGCAGGAGATCCAAGTCAAAACCTAAAAGAACAAATAGATTAAGTTTTGGATCAAACGTGTTAAGTTCCGCAGGCGATCCAAAATTTAATTTAAAAGAACACATGGTAGCTAGGAAAAGGTTCAGACCTTTGTACAAAATTTTTGTACAGTGGAACCTATAGGTTTTCCGAGTAGCAACCAACACCCTCTCGCTCATTTGGTCCCAACAATTATAACTATAAAGTAAATTGACAGTACAAACCTAAAACCTAAAGTTCAATAATTCAGAGGGAGATTCCAAACTAGTTGGCACCTCCAAAATAATAATTTACCCGACTGGATAATTAGAACTATGTTAAATAGGGATAAAAGCTTAACTTGATAAACAGTACTGAAAAAATTTTGGATGATAGTAGTTTAGGGAATTTGTATCTATGCTTGTCTAGGAAGATATGACTTCGACTTGGTGCATTTGGCTTAGTAGAACTAACTGAACTACTCCTTACTAATCCTAACTAGTTAGACAAAAGTTTAGTACTAAGTTCAATGGACAGGACTATTTGAAAAATTTCGAAGGCATTGTTACTCTAATGATTTTCAGGTGACTCACCACAGTTTAGATGTTTATTCAAAGAATGTTTGTTTGTTGAACCCTAAGCTAACTTAACTCTAGAATTTAATTTAACTCATCTCACAAAAGTATAAGATTCCTATGATTGAAAATATAGATCGAATGAGATGAATAAAGGATTAAATTAAATTAAAATCAGATCAAACTAAATTAGATTAAATTAAATTAAAATCAAATTCAAATATAAATTAAAATTAATTAATTTAATCAAAGTAAATTAACGTTAATCATGACTCATACCCTTTGTAGGAAATCTAGTGGATATTGGATAGTGGTTGTTCCAGACACATAACTAGAGATCACACCAGGTTCAATCAACTAACATACAAAAGCTTAGAAATAGTTACCTTTAGAAATAACGACAAACTTAAGGTAATTGAGATAGATAATATCGAACTCAAAATTTATTTTATTATTAAAAAGGTATTAATTGTTGATAATTTTAACTACAATTTACTTAACATTAGTTAGTTATGTGATTCTAGATATAAGGTTAGATTCCTATCTCTAAATGTTTAATTAAGGACATAGATAACTCTAACATAAAACTGAAAGAGTTTAGGAAGGACAACATGTATGCAATTAACCTAATCATCTCTTCACTTAAGTGTCACTTGACACAAAAAGAAGAAACCTGGTTATGACATAGAAGAATGTCCCACACAAGCTTTAGAAACCTAACAATATTAAATGGCTTAGTTAGAGGCTTATTAAAATTCCTAACTTAGATTCAACGATCTATAATGCTTGTCAATAAGGAAAGCAAACCAAATCAACCCATAAATCAACTAATCAAACTCAAACAAGTTCTATACTAGAATTATTGCACCTGGACCTATTTGATTCCTATGAAATCAAATCAATAAATGGGAGTTTGTATTATCTAGTAATAATAGATGATTACTCAAGGTTCACCTGGGTGAAATTCTTAAAAAATAAAGATGAAACATTTGAAGTCTTCAATAATTTTTGCAAACAAATTGAAAATGAAAAAAAATTAAAAAATCAAACGAATTAGAAGTTATAACGGAGGTGAATTTAAGAATAATGATTTTAATCTATTTTGCCTTAAAAATGACTATTATCATGAATTTTCATGCCTAAAACACCCCAACAAAATGGAATAGTTGAAAGGAAGAATATAACCCTACTTGAAGCCTCCAGGACAATGCTAAATGAATATCAACTTCCAAAATACTTTTGAGTAGAAGCTGTTAGTATAACTTGCTATGTATAAAATAGAACTGCAATAAATAAAAATTATAATAAGACTTCATTTAAACTCTATTATGATAAAATACCCAATATCAAATACTTTAAAGTATTTGAATGCCATTTTACATATTAAATATAAGAGAATACTTAGGAAATTTTACGAAAATAAATTTTTGTATGTTACTCATTAAACAGTAGACATAACAAAAATATACTGAGAATTAAAGAAACCATAAATGTAAAATTTGAAGAATCTAACTATAACTTAGAACAAACTTAGATTCAACCAATTAATTTTGTTAGAGGTAGCACGAGTCAAGGGAGAGCAAGTGAAAACCTAAGTCAAGAATATAAAGAAGAACATCAATCATAAGGAAATGAATAAACTAGAACCATAAGGGATAACCCAAACCACCCACTTGAACAAACAATTGGTGACCCAGACCTAAGGGTCCAAACTAGAGCAGCCGTTAGAAACCTAAGCCAAATAGCTTTAATCTCTAACATCGAATCCAAAATAATAGAAGAATCACTAAGTGACCCAGATTAAATCTTAACTATGCAAGAGGAATTTGAAAGAAATAAAGTGTGAGATCTAGTTCCATTACTAAAACATAAAAAATTAATAGAAATAAAATGGGTCTTTAGCAATAAACTAAATGAAAAGGGGGAAGTCATTAGAAAAAAGGCCAAATTAGTAGCAAAAGGATTCAGTCAGGTTGAGGGACTTGACTACGATGAAACCTATACCCCTGTCACCAGACTTGAATCAGCTAAAATATTATTGAGCTATGCGGCCTATAAGGGTTTCAAATTATATCAAATGGACATAAAATCAGCTTTTTTCAATGGATTAATTAAAGAAGAGGTATATATAGGTTAACCCCCAGAGTTTAAAAACTTAGAACACCCTAACCATGTGTTTAAATTAAAGAAAGCCCATTATGATCTAAAATAGGCTCCTAGAGTTTGGTATGAAAGGTTGACCGCATACTTAATCTCGAAAAGCTTCAAACAAGGTCAAGTAGACCCAACCCTATTCGTTAAAATAATTAATCAAGATTTCTTTATAGCTCAAGTCTATGTAGATGATATAATATTTGGGTCAACTAATTCAAAACTTCTATAAGAATTTATAACATTAATAGAATAAGAATTTGAAATGAGTCTAATAGGACAACTAACATTCTTCCTAGGTCTACAAATCAAACAAACAAATGAATAAAATAATATACAACAACAACAACAACCAAGCCTTGTCCCACTAGGTGGGGTCGGCTGTATGAATCCTTTTACGCCATTGAGCACTATCTCCTATTATATCATCATCTATATTTAAATAAATTTTATCTTATTTTATTGTTGCTAACCAAGTTTTTTTTGTCTTCCTCTTCCTCGTTTGATATGCATGTTTATCATAGTTTCACATCGCCTAACTGCAGCATTTATTGGTCATCTAAGTACATGTCCGTACCATCTTAAACATGTCTCTCAGAGTTTTTCCTCAATAGATGCAACTTCGACTTTCTCTCTAATGCTCTCATTTCTTATTTTGTCCATCTTCATATGTCCACACATCCACTTTAACATCCTCATCCCTGCAACTCTCATCTTCTACTCATGTGCTCGAGTCATAGCCCAACATTCAGCTCCATATAACATAGCAGGTCTAACTGCGGTTTTATAGAACTTACCTTTAAGTTTAAGAGGTACTTTACGATCACATAAAACACTCGACGCTCCCCTTCAATTCACCCATCCTGCTTGTATTCTATGTAAGACATTTCTCTCAATCTCTCCATCATTTTGTAAAAATGATCCTAAATATTTAAATCTCTCGGTTCTGGGCAACTCATCCTCTCCTATCTTAACAATTGTTTCATTACTTCTAATATTGCTAAACTTAAATTCCATATATTCTGTCTTTAATCTACTAAGCTTAAAACCTTTCCCTTCTAGTGTTTTCCTCCAAGATTCTAGCTTAGCATTTACTCCTTCATGTGTCTCATCTACCAAAATAATATCATCTGCAAACAACATGCACCACTGTACTGTGTCTTGAATATGCACAGTGAGTTCGTCCATAATTAGTGTAAAAAGATAGGGACTTAGAGTTGATCCTCGATGTAACCCTATCTTTATTGAAAATGCTTCAGTTACTCCGCCTGAAGTCTTTACTTTGGTTATTACATCCTCATACATATCCTTAATTAGTTCAATATATGTTACGCTAACATCTCTTTTTTCTAAAATTCTTCATATAATTTCTCTTGAGACTCTATCATAAGCTTTTTCTAAATTAATGAATATCATGTGTAAATCTTGTTTTTGCTCCCGATTTTTTTCAATTAATTGTCTAAGAAGATGTATAGCTTCTATTGTCGACCTTCCAGACATGAACCCAAATTGATTTTCTGTCACTGTGGTCTCCTTCCTTAATCTTTTTTCTATTACTTTTTCCCAAAGTTTCATAGTATGACTCATTAATTTAATACCCCTATAGTTTGCACAATTTTGTACGTCTCCCTTATTCTTATATAAGGGAACTAGAGTACTTATCCTCCACTGATCAGATATTTTTTTTATTTTTAATATCATGTTAAATAATTTTGTAAGTCATTCAATACCTTGTTTCCCTAAGCACTTCCATACCTCTATCAGAATATCATCTGGTCCAACGACTTTTCCATTGTGCATATCATTTAAAGTTTGTTTTACCTCTGAAGTTTGAATTCTACAATAAAAATTAAACTTTCTATGCTCATTTAACCTAATTAAATTAACTAAGTTAAATTGGTCACCTAAACCTTCAATAAAAAGTTGATGAAAATACCGAATAAAATAATATTTATCAATAAAAATATACACTTGAATTACTCAAGAAGTTTGGAATGGAAAATTCCAAGGAAATTAAAACCCTAATGACCACCAATGTAACCCTAGACAATGATCCAAATGGAAAATCTATAAACCTCAAATATTACAGAAGTATCATACGAAACCTACTATACCTAACTACTAGTCGACCTGATATTTTATTTGTAGTTAGTATGTGTACTAGGTACCAAACGTGCGCCAAGGAGTCACACTTAGCTAATGTTAAAAGAATCTTTAGATACTTAAAAGGCACGTCTAACGTAGGAATGTGGTACCCTAGAATAGTCAATTTTGAACGTATAGAGTTCTCTGACTCATATTATGACGACAGTAAACTAGATAGAAAAGGTACAAGTGGTGGTTGTCAACTACTTGATCATCACTTGTCAGCTGGTTTAGTAGAAAGTAACATTTTGTCGCTTTATCTACTACTAAGGAAGAACATATATCAATAGGAGAATGTGTTGCACAACTATTATGGATGATGCATACCCTAAAAGACTTCAATATAAACTTAAAAAAATATATAAGTATTAATCGATAATATTAGCTCAATCAACTTAATAAAAAATTTAGTACATTATTCAAGAACCAAACACATCGAAATTAAGCACCACTTTATCAGAGATCATGTAACTAAAGAAGACATTGAATTCAATTACATTGAGTACAAGTCAAACTTAGCTGACATATTTATCAAACTCCTCCCTGAAAGTGAATTTAGCAATTTATGTCGACAATTAGAAATGTGCTTCATAGACTAGGACTTGCATTTGTTTCAAATTCTAGATTAAATATTTTTTTAAAAAAAAAGTAGGATATGTTTTTTCTTAAAATAATTTTCAAATGATTTGCAAAGTCTAGAAAAAAATCATTACTTATGTTTTATAAAAAATCTCATTTATCTAGTTTTTCAAAACTCATTTTGGCCTTACTCTATATCAAACCCATAGAAAGTATGATCCTATAGATCTAAGTAACGAGCATCTCACAAACACACTAGGTTTACCTTGATTGTGTATTCAATAAATTAGAATGACGTGAAATGCATAGGTCTTTGCCTGAACTTCAGATACTTATATTAGTACATCAACATAAGTTTGGGCGAAAAATACCAAGATTACAGTGATCAAATTAAGTAATCCATTTTAGTCAAACACTAACTGGATACATTTACTTAACTTGATTAACTAAGTGAACACTACTATATATATATATATATATATATATATATATATATATAAAAGGTTCAAGGGGAGGTTATTTGCAAAAAAAAAAAAAAAATTAAAACTTAATCAATTTTTTAAAAATATTTTAGCTAGATATTTTAAAATTTCCACTGATGGTATTTTACTTAATCTTTGTGAAAACTATTTTTCAAAATACTTTTAAAAATACCTTTCAAAATTTGCTTTACAAAAACTCTGATACTTTTTTAAAATATCTATTTTAAAAAATAAAATATTTGAAAATTGTATTGAAAGTTGCTTCAAAAATATTTGAAAAGATGTTTTTAAAAATACTTTGAAAATTTTTTAAAAATTTTAAAAATTATCCTTTCACTTTGAAAATTATCTTTACCAAACATTTTTAGTCTGTTTGAAAATCATTTTAAAAATACTTCTAAAATTATTTTGCATAAAAAAATTTCTTTGAAAACACTTTAAAATATTTACAAAATTCTTGCAACATTTTTTTAAAAAAACATGTTTTAAAATCTATCTTGAAAACTGGTTTCTAAACTTCTTTCATAATTTAAGTTTTGAAAAATTATTTGTTTTAGCAAATTAAATTTTTAAAGTTTTGAAATCTTTATGAAAAGTTAAAAAATTTCTTTCAAAATACTTTAGAAAAATATTATTAAATCCTCCTCCAATAAACCTGTAGATTTTTATAATTATTTTGAAAGTTTTATATCTTGAAAATCTTAACTCTAAAATGATCAAAAGAATAAAACAGAAATTAAAATTACTTAATTTCTTAATTTTCTCTTGAATCATGATATTACTATTTCATTTTTGCATATCTTTTCCTAAATTTAACTCAGGTTGTCATTGCATAAAAAAATGGGAGTTTGCTGGTGTAATTATATTAACGGTCTAACTCAGGTTTTGATGAATGCATGACAAGTAAGTTAAGTTAGGTGTTATTATGATCTAATGCATTTACCAAGTGTGCAGAGAATGGCGGGTCAAGGGCACCTAACACCAGGATGAAATCCAATTAGGTTTGAGGATCCGATAGTTGGTACGAAGTCTAGATAGGTCAAATAGCCAACCTAATATCTGACGGGAAGTCCGTCTGGATCAGCGGGTCCTGATAGCTGGTCGAAGTCCAGTTGGATTTGTAGACCTGACAACTGACGAGAAAACCTAGTGGATCAAGAGGTTAGTCAATAGACTATAAGTTGGTAAGTGAAGGTAATCACTAGAAGAGAGTGACTCAGTGAGGACGCGTCACGATTGAGGGGACAATAGGCGTCTATCCAATTTAGGTCCATTTTAAAAACCTAAATTGAGACCCTAACTAGATCCTGGTCTGGAGGACAAGATCTAACTCATAAATTAGTTATATTATTATTATGCTAATCTTATTTTATAGGTTAAATATTTTTATATTGGACTAACACTTTTTGCAGGGCAAAGAGAGCATAAAAGACCTTGGGTGAATAGTACTCGAGACGCCTTCCAAGTGACGTAAGGTGCCTTGAGTACTGTTCATGGAAGGTGCCTTTGAAGACTTGGAAGGTGCCTTCCATCAAATAAAATCAAACTTCATCGACAATCGGGAGTAGAATTTTTGGGATAAACTTTTACACATTGGAAGCGCCTTCAGTGCTATGGAAGGTGCCTTCCACACTCTATAAACGAGCATCTCAGCCAAACCTTCTAACACATCAATTCTACAAGCTTCTATGCATCCTTTTGGCTTTTCAACTTCTCTGACTTCTTGCTACTTCCCTGATATGACCTTGCTACGAGAAGCATCCTTTTGGCTTTTCAACTTCTCTGACTTCTTGCTACTTCCCTGATATGACCTTGCTACGTTCGACTACCGCTGAGAAACCGTCCAACCTCGAACGTGATTCAATCATCTTCAAAAGTGTTTGGTAGCAAAGTTTAATTTTGTACTTAATTTTTACAAAAGGAAATGGAGCGACTTACACTTTCTTCTACTCTTTTTGTACTCGATCTCCTCTTCCAAAGGTTCTAGAAGAGATTATTAGTAGATTATCCGTCGATAGGTCCACGTACGGGACCTGGGTTTGGAGTAAGGGTCACTGAAGGCTTCGAACCAAGTAAAACTACTTTTGTCTGATGGCACAATGGGGCTGGCAATTGGAGGTGAATTGCCTGTAAAACAAAATGCTTTTCTCAATCTTTCAACTCAAATTAATAGCAACAGTATAATTATAAAAATTAAATTAAACAACTATAAAATGAAAGAAGAGGCACAAGATTTACTTGGTTACAATTTAGGTGGTTGTTAATCTAAGACAAATGAAAAGCTCTTAAAAGTCTCCTTCGATGAAGGAGGAGAAGCCTTTTACACTCATTGAATGCTCAAACAGTTATTGGGAAATGAATACAAGAGTTGATAATTAATTCTTGGTCCAGGGGTCTTTTTATAGCCCCCGAAAAATTTTATCCGGGGTTGGAAGGTACCTCCAATAAGGCAAGAAAGGATAAAACTTTATCCTTCGCCAACGACAGTTTTTGCCTAATAAAAGGCGCCTTCAAGTGATTGAAGGTGCCTTCCATGCTTGAAGGCGCCTTCCACCATAAAGGTGCGAGGGCGCCTTCAATCCACTTGAAGGCGCCTTCCACCAGAAAGGCACGAGGGCGCCTTCAATCCACTTGAAGGCACCTTCAGCAGCTACTACCGAGCTCCAAGTCTTCTCCTTTGGCTCTTCCACTGCTCCGCTCACTTGGGTGATTTCGGTCAACCGGAATAGGGCTCACCAGAATCCATTTTCTGACCTTCTCCTCGAACAGTCTTCCTCCCTGTCTTCTTGTCCCTCGGACTGTTGCGCGCGTCCTTCTCGTCTACCAGTGTACTCTTCCGCAGCACCTCGTCCCTCGGATGCACTGAGCCCGTCGACTCTCTTCCTATGCCATCCTTCTCGCTAGCTGCGTCTTTCGCTCGACTTCTTGTGTTCCTAAGCTCCTGCACACTTAGACACAAGGATCAAATACACAGAACCTAACTTAACTTGGTTGATCACATCAAAACTACCACGAGATACCAACAGTGTCTTTGTGATTTCTCGTTTCTTTTCTTTTTCTACTACGCATACTTTGTTTTAAAAAAATAAGTTTTTTTAACCACATGATTCACCCCCCCCCTCCTTACATGCATCTCGATTTAACAGAATGTCTATCTTTGGGAGATCCAATTCTATCTGCATTACTGTAGGCAATCAACTCTCATAAGGGCTGATGATATAAAAGAAGATCATATAGAATAGTGCCTTTGAGATATTGAAGAATTTTCTTAACACCTTTCCAATGGTGTTCAGTAGGAGAATGCATAAATTGATAGACACGATTGATAGCGTAAGCAATATCAGGTCGTGTAATGGTGACATATTGTAGGGCACCAACAATGTTTCAGTAGATCTTGGGTCAACCATTAAAGAGGAGGATGAAGGTGCAGTGCAACTACCTTCAATGATTAATGTGGATATAGGACATGCATCATTCATTTTAGCTCATTGTAGAAGTCCAGTAATAAATTTACTATAAGAGAGAAGACAACCCTCAGAATATGAAAGAAACTCTATGCCAAGGAAAAAATGAGCATTATCAAGATCTCGAATAGGAAACTTTTGATGAAAAAGATGGAGTAAAGTAGTAATGTCATTTTGATTACTACCAGTTATTAAGATATTATTCACATAAATCAGAATAAATATTGAAATTCCTCATTACATTTGTAGAATATGGAAGAGTTAGTTTTAAGCCAGAAAATCTCCTAGTATAAAGTCAAGTAGATAGACGATGAAACCATACATGAGATGCTTACTGAAGACCATAATATAGATTTCTAAAGTTGGCATACATGTGTTGGAAGTTTCAGGTGGATGAATCTAGGTGGTTTCTCCATAAAAATAATTTTTTCAAGGTGTCCATGAAGGAAAGCATTCGAAGTATTTGATTATTGTATCGATCAATTGGAGCTAACAGCTATAGATAGTAGCAATCTGATAATTATAAGTTAACGACTAGACTAAAGGTTTCATTGAAGTCAATACCTAGTTGTTGATTAAAGCCTTTAGCAATAAGGTGAGCTTTGCAATGTTCAATAGATTCATCTGTACGATACTTAATTCGGTAAACCCATTTAGAGCTCATAATATTCATAGATGGAGTACAAGGAACTAACCTCTAGGTTGCATTATGAAGAAAAGCATCAAACTCTGTAGTCATCACAACACGTCAATTTGGATCTTTGTCTACTTGTGTAAAGCTATAAGGTTTAACAAAATTTGAAGAAGCAATAAGAGCACATGGAAGAGGATAATGAGTAGCAACTGGTTGACATAGTGCATAAATATCACTTAGAGGAAGCATTCATCGAGGAGTATCATCATTAAAGCTACTTAGAGATGAGTGGTCAAACAGATGGAAATCAGAACTAGAGAGTGGATCATCACTAGTTGCTGAGTCTAAAGAAATTTATGGAGATGGAGCAAAACTCAAGATATCATCCCCCCTTATACTTTCAATATGTCCTGATGAAGTAATCTGTGGAGATTCTAGTATATTACTTGATGATATTAAAAAGGTGTCTTGATTATCTAAAGGAGGATCCGAGATAGTAACTGCAAACGAAAAAAAAAATATCAAAGTAACATGTCGAGAAATATATATCCGTCCGATCGAAATATAAAGGCAATGATATCCATGATGTAAATTGTTATAACCAAGGAAAACACATTGTTAAGAACGAGAGTTTAACTTGTGTTTCAATTAAAGTCGTAGCCAAGAATAACATGCGCAATCAAAGATATGGAAGAAAAAGTAATCTAAAGGACGATTATAAAGTCTTTCCAAAAGACACTTGTTTTGAAGTAGTGCAGTGGGTAAACGATTGATAAGGTAGATTGCGGTTTGGACGATGTCATCCCAAAATTTAAGTAGAATTGAGGCATGATTAAAAAGAGCTAAGGCAGTTTCAATAACATGACAATATTTTCTCTTAGCGGATCTATTTTGTTCAGGAGTGTGTGGACAAGAGACTCAATGAAGGATGCTAGAAGAGGTAAGATGACTGATCCTGTCTAAAATCTGTGAAGTGGTGTGCTAACTCCGGTGAACGAAGATCCTTGATAAAGATAGCCTCTTAGAGACCTAAAAGAACCTCTCCATTATCCTGCGCACATTGAGATAAACCAACAAAGTGTTAGTGACCTAAGACTGGGGTGGGGATCCTTGGCTAGACCCTCCGACATTCAAGTCAATTTCTCTCTCTAGCGTGAAGAAGAAGAACAGTAACTGAAGTACTTTGAAACAGAGTTTAGATGCTAGAACTTGTGTACCTCACCAACGGAGAGGAACCCCCTTTTTATACTATCTCATATGACCTCTGTAGTCGTGAAGTAGTTCCCGGTTTGTTAGGAGATGAAGTCATCTCCCGAGCTTCGTGCAATAATCTTTTTAAGGAGTCTTTTTTGTATCCCTAAATGCACCTCTTTTATCATTTGTGACTCATATTTATGATGAGATATGCATATGAACACGTCATTATAACTGAAGAAGCTTCTAAAAGATATTTCCCACCAAGTTTGCAGGGTTGTCCTACTCATATACTTCTGTTAAGCATGTTTCAACCAATCGTTCAAGCTGGTCGTACATATATTGAGAATACCTCCTGCTAAGTATGTTTTGGCCGAGAATGTTTATGAACTTTAGGAGGCTGAGTGCCCTTACTCTCGGTCAGACTTTATCCAACCGAACACATACTGACCATAAGCTGTCGGCCGGTAATATACCATAAGTTTCTATAAAGTTAAGTACCTTTACTCTCGGTCGGGCTTTATCTGACCGAGCACATGCAGGCACACATTGGTGCCCGCTCGACCTTCCCTTGGTCGATAATATGCTAAGAGTTTCCATAAGGCTAAATGTCTCTACGTTCGGTCAGGCTTTGTCTGACCAAGCACGTGTAGGCACTCATTGGTGCCCACTCGGCCTTCATTTGGCCTTCACTCAGCTGGTAATATACTAAGAACTTCTATAAGGCTAAATGTCTTTATGCTCGGTTGGGCTTTGCCTGATCGAGCGCGTGTAGGCGCACATTGGTGCCCACTCGGCCTTCACTCGGTCAGTAATATACTAAGGGTTTCCATAAGGCTAAATGCTTTTACGCTTGATCGGGCTTTGCCTGACCAAGTGCATGCAGGCACTCATTGGCACCCACTCGGCCTTCACTCGACCGGTAATATACTAAGAGTTTCTATAAGACTAAATGTCTCTACGCTCGATCGGGCTTTACCTAACCGAGCGCGTGCAGGCACTCATTGGTGCCCACTCGGCCTTCACTCGGCCGGTAATATACTAAGAGTTTTCATAAGGCTAAATACCTTAATGTTCAGTCGGGCTTTACCTGACCAAGCATGTGTAGGCACTCATTGGTGCCCACTTGACATTCACTCGGTCGGTAATATACTAAGAGCTTCTATAAGGCTAAATGCCTCTACGCTCGATCTGGCTTTGCCTGACCAAGTGCGTGCAGGCACACGTTGGTTCCTGCTCGGCCTTCACTTGACCGGTAATATACTAAAAGTTTCCATAAGGCTAAATGCCTTTACGCTCAGTCGGACTTTGCTTGACCGAGCATATATGAGCACATGGGTACTCGCTCGGCCTTCGATCGACTGGTAATGTACTAAAAGTCATACATAAGGTTGAGTACCTTTACGCTCGGTCGGGCTTTGCTTGGCCGAGCGTATATGAGCATACCGGTTCTCGCTCGGCCTTCGGTCGACCAGTAACATGCTGAGAACTATCTACAAGGCTAAGCGCCCTTATGTCGGTCGAACTTTACCAAGCCAGGCGCATATACGCACACTGGCTTTCGCTCGGTTTTCGATCGACCGATAATATGCTGAGAGCTATTTATAAGACTAAGTGCCTTTATGCTCGGTCGGGCTTTGCCTGACCGAGCGCGCGAAGGCACTTTAGCTATATACCTCTCTTATCTTTCTCGATCCTGACTCCTTCTTCATTTGACAGACCATCCTATCATAACTCATATCAATGACGATGAAGCGCTTGATACTCTCCTCCCCAATTAAAATGACGAGAGAGTATTTTACGATCAAAATAACGCTCAACATGCTTTTGAAAATGAAAAAAAATATCGAAGAGATCAAATTTTCTTTTCATAGGAAAAATCTAAGTGAACTTACTAAAGTTATCAATAAAAATAATATAGTAAAGAAATCCCTGATTAGAAAGAATAGGAGTAGGACCCCATACATCAGAGTAAATAATTTATAAAGGAAAACTAGAGTTGCAAAAAGTGGATGCAAAAGGTAGTTTATGAGATTTTACTTTCATACAATCTTCATATAAATGAGATGATGATGCTAAAGAAGTTAGTAAACAAAAATGATTAATAATATCTTAAACAAGATGTAGATACGGATGATCAAGACTTGCATACCAAGAGAATTTGTCCATACATTCTCCAGCAAAGGTTTTGAGAGAGGTGGATTGAAGATGATAAAGATCATTTTTAGTGTCTCCTTGGAGTAGAATAGTTCCTCTCTCAGGATCATTCACAAGACAGTGATTAAGATGAAATTCAAAAAATACATTATTATCAAGAGTAAATTAACGTACAGAAAGTAAATTTTTAGTAATAGAAGAAACATGAAGAGTGTTGCGCATGTGAAAAGTATGACCACATGAATGAAATGATGTGTTTCCAATGTGAACAATTTGCAAACCTGAGTCATTGTCTATTTGTACCATATCGGGTCCATGATAAGGTGAAGCTTTTGTAAGAATATTATACTCCGGTGTAACATGATGAGTTGTTTCAGAATCCGGATGTCATCATGGGGTTTCAGGAACTGATGACGTTGCATTAAGAGGGATTGAGAGTGAGAATGCTCCGGAATGAGATGATTGAGTACTGGATTGCCAAGATGAGGGAGAGGGTCGATTTGATGATACAAATCCTCCTCAAAAATTTAAATCATATTTTTTATAACAATTTTGAGCATAAGGACCATAATTGAAGTAAATCTGATAACATCCTCGATCTCGACCTCAATCTCGGCTCTGGCCTTTGAAACCTCCAATCTAATTTTGATGACCATGTTGGGGAGGAGGTTGATTATGTTGATCAGGTTGTGGAGCTTTGCTAATCATGTGTGTCGATAAAGATAGAAACTGACATCCTTTGATATTATATTTGTAGAAGCCTTTTATGAGAGGATAACATATCATGAAGAGTTTCTAGTGGCACTTGATCCCTGTGAGTCATCACAGTGGGAACAAAACTATCATATTGAGGACATAAACATGCAAGAACATGCATTAATAGTTCTGGATCAGAGACTGGATGTCTAATTACAGTTACGTTGTTGACAATGGTCTTAACTGATTACATATAGTTATTGATATAAGCATCTCCTTGTTGCACAAACTGTAATTATAGACGAAGTTGGAGAACTCGAGCTTGAGAGTAGGATGCAAAAGAATAATCAAGAGTTTTCCAAACTTGACGCAAGGTATTGAGCCTAACGAGCATGAAAAGTATAAATTCAGTAATTGATGAGATTAACCAAGTCAAGATTAATTGATGATTCTTAAACCAAATAGTATAGGATGAATCATCTTTTCGTGGTGGGGATGAAGTACCATCAACATAACAAAGTAAGTCATGAACACAAAGTAAAGGAATAAATTGTAATTTCCATAGTAAATAGTTATCATGATTAAATTTAATAGAAAAAGATGGAACCATAGGAATAGGAAAAGAGATATTTTGTGATAGCGAAGGGATCTCAGTAGAATGGAAAGAAAATATTTTTTTATTTTTTTCCTCTGTTTTCTTTTCTCTCTATTTTTTCTCTGTTTTCTTTCTCTTTGTTTTTTTTCCTCTCCGTTTTTTTCTTTCTTATTTTTTTCTCTCTGTTTTTTTCCTTTCTCATTTTTATTCTCTCTCGAACAGAAAGAATGAAAAAATAGAATAGATAATAAAATAAAATAAACAAATAGCAACTCTACCTTACTACGATTGATGTTGCCAAAGTTGCTATCATCGACGAGAAAAAGCCATTGATGAAAGGTGAAGAAAAGTTACTATTGTAGTCATCAAAGTTGTCAAGGTTGTCGTACTATAGCTGATGATATCAAATTTATTGAGATTCAATCAAAGCCCCAAATTGGAAAATTTTGGAAAAAAAATCATAGACTTAAAAGGGTGTAATGGCGCAACAAGTGGTATCAGAGTCATGGTCCATACCAGATATCATGTGGGGTGGTCTTGAATGAAGTTAAGGGTAGGTCCGGAGTATGTCAGGTTGATCGAATGCTTATGGGGAGGCTCCGGAGCAGGTCAGGGTAATCGGATACTCACGGGGAGACTCAAAGCAGGTCAAGATGACCGAATGTTCACGAGGAGATCCGAAACAAGTTAGAGTGACTGGATGCTTGCGGGAGGACTCCGGAGCAGGTCAGTGTGATTGTATACTCGTGGGGAGGTCCAAAGTAAGTCAGGATGATCAGATACTCGCAAGGAAGTCCAGAGCAAATCAGGGTGACCGGATGCTCATGAGGAGACACAGAGCAAGTCGAGTGATCAAACATGGATGCTTGCGGGGAGGCTCGGAGCAGGTCAGGGTGACCGGATTCTCACAGGGAGGTCCAAAGCAAGTGAGGGTAACGGGATGCTCGGAGGCAAGGCCTGGAGTAGCTAAGGGTGACCAGATACTTACGAGGAGGCCAGAAGCAGGTCAAAGTGACAAGATGCTTGCGGGGAGGCCCGGACCATAGGCGTAATGGTGGTCCTATATTTGAGGGAAGGATTGCTGGGATTCAATCAAAGTCCCACATTGGAAAGATTTGGGAAAAAATCATGGGTTTAAAAGGATGTAAGACATCTCTACTAGCATGAGGTCTTTTGGGTAGAGCTCAAGAGTAAAACTATGAGGGTTTAGGCCCAAAATAGACAATATTATGCTATTGTGGATATATGTGAACATCCTTTTGGCACAACAAAATCAGCATGTAGAAACTCCTGTAGCCACTGTAATAAAAATTCGAAAGAGGAAAATTGGGAGGCTGATACCATGTAGAAACTAATAGATAGAAAAGAAATAGAATAGAGAATAAATCTTTTTGATCATCTATTACTAAAGCTAATAGGCTTATTTATATAAGTTATCCAAATAATAATGAAAAGATTAAATATGATATACAATCGTAATAATTATAAGCATATTAATATAATAAATTTAGAAATATTATTTTACTATTTTATTATGATGCCAAATATAATAAATCATAATTAATTGAAATCAATTAGAGATTATTTTTTATTATTGTCATTAACAACGAGGCATGCCATAAAGCCCGTTGTGTCCACCGCGCCCACATTTCCATCCCTACTTGCACGCGGTCAATCTATTCTAGTTCATTGTCATAGGTGTAGAAGGATAGAGAAAATATATAACTCACTGATGCACCTACGGAGAGGATGAGTGTGTTTAACGCCTCTGAGAGGAACCTCTCCACCCTACGAAGCAAATAATAGATCAGATGTTACTCGATGGAAAAAAACAATCTTGACTGAATTGCATCCGATAAAGACATATTTGATGCCAGACAGAGAGGTTGACCTCCTTTTGTCAGTAGAAGCGGTAGTAGATGGCCATGACTATCGTGGATGTGATAATGAGGGTAGACATCACCGCCACGACGAGGTAGGTCCACCGCTCCGCCTGCTTCATCGTCGTTCTCTCTGCCACTAACATCTGGACCTCAATCGGCCTATCAGCCACATCATCATTCTTCTCCGGTTCCATGCCCACCTCCTTGAGTACGAAGTGGACAACGGTGCTAGGGCACCGGTGGAGACAAGAAGCCTGGAGGTAGGAAGGGTAGAAAGGGAGCAAGCAACCATCGAAGGGTCATGGAGGAAAGGAAGTGTTGGATCGTGAAAGTCGATAGAAGAGGAGGGGGGTGAATATCGATCAAAAAAAGTTATCATAGAGTAAGTAGCGGAAAAGTAGAATCACAATGCTAACAAGAACCTTTTTACTTGGTTCGGAGCCTTGGTCGACTCCTACTCCAAAGCCCGCACTCGTCGAGTGCTTTCGTTGGGCAATACACTAGCAGTTCGAAAAGATGATTACAAATTTAAAGTACAGAAATGCTAAAATAAATGAAATACCAACAACAAGGAAAAGAAATTAGCGCATTGTCGGAGAAGCTTTGTCGCAGGAGCACAGTGCAAGATCGCAAGCATCAGAAGATGTAGTCGTGAGATCATCTTTGCTCCAGGGCTCACCCTCCTTATATAGGAGGCTCCGAGCGCCCGAATCCCTTCCGGGCACCTGGAGTGTAATGTAGCCCAGCCAACCATGAAGCTCCACGTGGCGAAGCGTGATGAGGATAACTTTTGCATTCCAGGCTCCCGGATCCCTTCCGGACGCCTGGACCTCTGTTTTCCAGCAGCTTCAACTCCCTGCAAGAAAACGTTAGTCCAAAGCACAAATGCAAATAATATATCCTGCAAAACAAAATGTTAGCACAATTTTATAATTAAAAAAGAGTATTAATTAGATTTCGTCTCACCGAGACCGGAATCTAGTCAAGATCTCAACTTAGAGTTCTGAAATGGTTCTAAGTTGGATCGGCGCCTAAGTTCCCTTCCCGGGAACGCGTCCTCGCAGTCACTCCCCTCCAGTGACTTACCTTAACTTACCTGTCAGACGTCCGGTCAGCCTTTCGACCCGTCTGGACTTCGTGTCAGCTACTTGGTCAGCCCGTCGACCTAGCTGAACTTCCCTACAACACTGAGTTAGCACAATAGATAAAAACCATGTTAACAGAATTCAAGTATAACCTAGGATTATCTCCCCCTAGGGTTGCCTAGCTTCACTCACTATGACTTCTATTGTCTGACTTCACTCACCAGGACTTCCTCCACCTAGCTTCACTCACTAGGGTCCAGCTTCACTCACTAGGACTTCCACCACTTAGCTTCACTCACTAGGGCCCAACTTCATTCACCGGGACTTCCACCACCTACCTTCACTCCTAGGGCCCGACTTCACTCACCAGGACTTCCACTACCTAACTTCACTCACTATGATCTGGCTTCACTCACCAGAACTTCCACTACCTAGCTTCACTCACTAAGGTCTGCTTCACTTACCAGGACTTCCACTTTGCCTAACGTTTGGTTAGGACTTACCTTTGCTAGTCATCTAGTTCTGACTAGACTTCTCTCTCTCAAATAGCAAATCCTATTTGGGTGAACCCTTGGTCATATTGTCAAACATCAAAACCCTAGAGATCGATTCCACCAACAGGAAGTGTGTTCGGAGAAGTGATGGGAGAATAGTGCGGTCGTAGTAGCCTTCATCATCTCTCAGTCTCTCCGACGAGTTGTGTATCGAGGTGTGTGGTGTGATGAACAGAGGCAAGTGCGACCGAATACTTTATTGAAAAAGATAATATAGTAAATATCAAATTGGGTTATATACTAAAATGTTCAAACTTAATGTTGAATCAAATAATATTATGTTATAATTTAATTTTTTATAATCTTAATTATGTGATTATCTATCTGATAAATGATAATTACATAATTAAAATTATGTATGATAACTTCAACTAAATATTTTAGTGGTATTAATAATGGAGGGTAACTTATTTGATCGAGAGAATAAGAGAAATTAACGGTATGAATGGTAAAATATTGTTCCTTTTCACAATAATAAAAAAACAAAAATGACTAATTGAATAGGTATATATAAATATAAAAGGCCATATCCTAATCATCCGAGTGTCCTGTGTGATCAGCATTATAATCATCTATAGAAAAATAAATTAAGAAATTAATCAGATCATCATATGAAAGAATATTTCTATCAGCTTTGTCAGATATCGATCCTAAATATGATAAAGAGCACGATATCATATTATAAAATTTTAAATATCGTTCACTAATAATAAAATATAAAATCGAATGAGAAAATTCTTATCTCTCAACGTGCTAAAGCCAATCATTTGAACATGTAATTAGGTAAAACTAAAGTACAGTCTAAATTACAAGAGATGCATGTGATCCAACGTGAACTCCTGCCAAATATGATAGAAATATTTCTTTTTATAAAATAATGCAATTTTCTATTCCACTTTTTTTTTATTTATAAAAAGTCACTTTCTGTACACCCTTATCAATTACAATTTACATCTACCGACAAATGCTCGCTATTAATCCTAATTTAGCAACATTCTGTATGGTGTATGGCTGTGATAATTAGTTGGCTTGAGGTATTTAATTTTTTAACTGATTAATTTTAGAATAATCAGTTTTATAAAAACAAAAATTATTAATTATTAGGATAAATTAAGAGGCGGTCCACAGTTTGAAATCCACTGTATGTTTTTTTTCAAAAAAAAATGTCCTATAATTCATTATAGTTAAATCTCGACCCCAACAATCAAGTCTCTTCGTATCTTATAAAAGATAAACATCAAAACCCTTTGTTTTTCACCGAAACCACATCGAAGTTGCCCTTTCAATGATTTTGCCACATGAATCATACCGCTAGGGAGAATTTAGAATTTAGAGGTGGACTGGGCTTTAGATATAAAAGGGTTGGACTTTAATGGGCTAAGTAAAAAACTTCTCTAGTTTGTTAAGGCTTTTTTTTTTAAAATATCAATATTGTAAGAGTGATTCGTGTTGTGTCATGTTAAATATATTTCAACCCTCTGTTGCCCAAAGTTAGCAATAAGCAGTGATGATGCTTGTCAATTATATTCTTCGAGCAAATTCCGAATTGGTTTAAAGAAGCTCAATGATAAATTGCTCAGCAAACAATCTTTTCCATTAGCTATATTCTTTTTTGGCTGGGCTAAAGTCCAATGTTCCTGTCTGAAAACTAGGAGATGGTATGCTAATATCAGCAAGTAGTGTTTAGGAGGATGATGTGCCAATCGAAATCTCAGAGGGCCCCTTGATGATCGCCAATGTTAAGAGATAATGGATTGAAGGATGGTGTATCGTCGTAGATATGGAAAAACTCCTTGATAATTCCGCGCACACTCAAATGAACCAACAAAGTATTAGTAACCTAAGATCGGGGTGGGAATCCCTGGCTAGACCCTCTGATGCTTACGTTAGTCCTTTCTCCCGCTGGTGGAAGAAAAATCGCAATAGAAGTAGGGTTTCAATGCCACAAATAATGCTTGTGTATCTTGCTAACGGAGAGGATTTCTCCTTTTATATCACCTCACTTAACCTCCGTAGTCATGAGGTGGCCCTCGATTTGTTATAGTTTGTTAGGAGATGAGAAAAGTACAACCTGGACTTCGTGTTATAATTCTTCAAGAAATTTTTTTTCTACCCCAGATGTACTTCTTTTATCGTCTATGAGTTGAGTTTCTCATGAAGCGCTCTTTCAAATATGTCCCTTTAACTTCTTAATGAAGTGACTTTAAAGGAATATTCTCTAGCAAATTTACCAAGTTGGTTTAATAATGTTGGTTGTTTATCTGCTGCCCATATTGAGAATACTTTCTGTGAAGTGTATCTCGACCGGTAATATATTTAGAATACTCTTCAAGAAGTATTCCCGGTCGGACATATATTAAGAACATCCTTTATGGAGAATTTTAGCTAGTCATGTATTGAGAATACCCTTTAGAGCATATCTCGATAGGTCATGTATTGAGAATATCCTTTATGAAGTTTCCCAACCGATCATATATAGAGAATACCTCTTATAGAACATCTCGACCGATCATGTATACAGAATACCTTGCTTAAAGTATCTCGGTCGATCTTCACTTACCTAAGCATATATATAAAGAATAATCATATTCAATTATCTTGCCAATGATATTTTAGAATCCTTATCAGGATAAGTTTCTTCCGACTTGATCAACCTTTGCTAGCCGAGTTGATGTATTAGGCCTAATGTCCTATATTCAGTAGGTCCTCATCTATCCCGTCGTGTAATACTGAATAAGACTGAATGTCCTTTAGGCCTGGCCAGGTTCATATCTGTCCGGGCATACGCATGGAACCTTTCGTTCGATCAACCCTTGTTCGACTAATCATATATTTCTTTATATTACCATCAACTGTCCTTCTATTCTGACTTTAACTATCCCATCATTCTTCCTACCTACTAACTATAACTCATATCACTAGTCTTCTCTTCAAGTCTAGTCGAAGGAGGTGTAGCCGACTGACTAACCTAAGTCTACTTCTGCCCTTTTGATAAATATTGATTTTTTTGAACATTTTATATCTACTACAGTGATCCCGTGACACCCTCAGCATATATCTTGTAACTAAGTTAAATAGAGGTGTAATCCTAATTTCTGCGACACCAACCTTTACTCTTTCTTGCTTCATCTTCTTCCAGAGATATTATTGAGAGTTATGGATTCAAATCTTCCTCCTTCGGATTAACTATTGTCTGAGAAAGAGAAGTCTTTGGCAGAGGTTGTACAAGCTTTAGATTTCCATCACTCGCACCAAAGAGAGCTGGAAGTATTTTTACTAGCAGCTCAGTCTCAAATTCGGTCTGAAGTAGCTTTGAGGAGCAAAGCTTATTTGGATTTAAAGTAGAAGACTGAAGAATTAGACGATCTAAGATCTCAACATGCTTCAGAAATAACCATTTTCTCCAAGAAAGTTCATGTACACGGTTTACTGATATCGCAACAACAACAAGACTTGGACCAACAGAAAGCTATGGTAAATTTTTTGCAAGCTGAATTAAATCGGGTTAGATTAGAGCTAGCTTCTTTGCCACAAACCCAAGAGGGTGAATCACACAAGCGCAAGAGGATGGGACAAACATCTTGTTGGGGTTGCAAGGTTGCAAACATAGTCCCATATTGAAAATACATGGAAAATATCATGGATTTATAAGAAAAAGATATCTCCATTAGTAAAAGGCTTTTTGGGTAGAGCCCAAGAGCAAACCTATGAGGATTTAGGTCCAAAGTGGATAATATCATACCATTGTAGAGATATCTAAATTCTTTTCGATCCTTCATGTTGGTATCAGAGCGAGGTCACTCTTCACCGGACTAACCGCCGGAAGAAGCATGAACCAGAGCCATGATTCAAGATCGAACCATGTGGGTGAAACCTTGAACGAAGTAGGAGAAGCTCTGAGCAGGTCAAGAGTGACCTGATATTCAAGGGGAGACCCTAAGCAGGTCAAAAGTGACCCGATGCTTGAGGGGGACCCTATGGTCCTTTGTTTGGAGGGGACGGGGGAGGGATTGTTGGAGTTGCAAGGTTGCAAACATAGTCCCACATTGAAAATACTTGGAAAAGATCATGAGTTTATAAGAAAAAGATATCTCCATTGGCATGAAGCCTTTTGGGTAGAGCCCAAGAGCAAAATCATGAGGACTTAAGCCCAAAGTGGACAATATCATATAATTGTGAAGATATCTAAATTCTTTTCGATCCTTCACATCTCCTCTTTATCCAAGCTATCATTCCACCACACGTCCATACTTGGGATGGGCAGGACAACCAGGAAGTAGGACAAGTAGCAAATTATTTATCTGGTGTATCTTTTTATGGAAGATTCATGAAAGTTCAAGAGTTTTGATTGTATAATTATTAATGACAATATAAAGTTCTATGTTTATATCTGGTGATGCTATTTACCTCGCCAAGTATTTCTTGGTTCGTTCAGGTTTAATTTGGTTAATCATACGTTATGAACTGGATAAAGCTTCATGCCTTTGAATTCGGCCAAATTTATACTCGCCCGGATATGTACTGTAGGATCGATGACGTGCTAGAGGGGGTGAATAGTACTCGTGGCTAATTCGTTCGTTTCGCAAAATACACAGAATATGCAGCAGAATAAAGAAAGACATAAAAGCAATCGCTAACGCGATTTCTTTTACTTAGTTCGGAGCTTGTGACGACTCCTTCTCCAAGGCCTGCGATCGTTGATCACTTTTGTTGGGCAATAACTATAAGCTCAAGAAATCATTACAAGAAGAACAAGTACAATTGCAATATTAAACTAAGTTACCGATAATACAAAGATGATGGAAAGGTTCGTCGATTTTCAGTGTAGTAGTTGAATGTTGTTGAAGCTTTTTGGAGCAGCACATAGGAGCACAAGTAGTCTGATTTTTTATATTTCTGAAGTGCTGGTCGAGACCCCTTTTTATAGCCTCTTCAAACCTAATCTAGATCCTCTGATCTTGGGATCAAGTTTTGACTTGACCTGGATCGGTCAACCAATACCCTGGTTCGGTCAACTTAACCTGCTGAACCCGTCCGACCTTCCATCCAGATCCAGCCTCTCTGGATAGAGCCTTCGTCGGTCGATCGATCCCGCCATTCGATCGACCGATCAACTGATGATCTTCGCCTCATCCCATCCAATCAACCCATCTCGACTGAGTCCTGTCTATCCTCAGTTCGGTCGACCGATCTCGAGGTTCGATCGACCGATCCCTCGATCGTACCTAGTCTAATCTCTGGAAATCTGATCCTGTTGTACTGGGTTTGGTCGACCGATCTGACCATTCGGTCGATCGATAAAGACTAAGTCTGCCCCTACAAAACTTATTAGTTTCCTACAAAATAGAGTTAGATAAATAGCAATTAATATGTAAATAAATAACTTGATAGTCTTCGGACTGTCCGATTCTGATTTCGGATTTCCTCTGAAAACCCTAAGTCGAACCGACACCTACGGTTCCCTCACTAGGAAACATGTCCTCACCTACTCCTCTCAGGAGAAGTTACCTGCTGCCAGACTGGTCCTCCAGACCTACTGAACTTTTCCTCAGCGACCGACCTGTCAAGACTTTCCGCCTAGGGTTACCACCCCCTAGGACCTACGGTTACCTCCCCCTAGGGTTTTCCATAACGTAGGGTTACCACCCCCTAGGGCCTAGGGTATCTCCCCCTAGGGTTTTCCATAACCTAGGATTACCACCCCCTAAGACCTAGGGCTACCACCCCCTAGGGTTTTTCACCTGCCTAACCACAGTTAGGGCTTTCCATCACTTAGGGTTATCGCCCCTTATGACCTAGGGTTACCACCTCCTAGGGTTTCCCACCTACCTAGAATCCACTAGGACTTTTGTCTAGGACAACTTAAGACTTTCCTGCAAGCTCAATCGACCTTGTTAGATCACAAGACAACTTAACTTAAATCCTTTGCCATAACAAAAACTTAGGTTCGATCATCTGGTACTCCCTATACCAACAATCTCTCCCTTTTTTATTATGGAAATATGGTTCAAAGTTTAGTAAAACATAACAATAACTAAAGAAATTTTAGCATGATCATAAATACAATAATTTGTAAAAAAAACTCCCTTGTACTTCCCCTTTCATAAAAATTATGTTTAACTCTTAACTTTAACTTTTCTCTCTCCCTTTGACATAAATAAAAAATTAATATAAGTGGAGAGAAGGTTATTTGACAAAAAAGTTTTTTACTCTGTTTAACTTTAAGCTCCCCCTGAAGGGTAGCACAAAAAAAACTTAGCTAATTTTTAAGCGTTGAAAGTGAGTTAGCTTTTTCAAAAAAAAAAACTTAGTTAAACTTAGGTTTGAAAGCAATTGTTTTGAAAAACACTTAACTAAATTAGAAATGCTTTTAAAATACTTATTTTTTTCAACAAAAACTTAGCTAAACTTAAGCTTTAAAAATTACTTAGCTGTAAAAAAAAACTTAGATAATCTTAAGTTTGGAAACTGTCTTAGCTTTTTCTAAAAAAAAAACTTAGCTAAATTTTAGCTTTGAAAACAATTGCTTTGAAAAATACTTAACTAAATTAGAAATTCTTTGAAAATAGTTAGCTTTTTCAACAAAAAATTAGCTAAACTTAAGCTTTGAAAATTACTTAGCTGTAAAAAAAACTTGTCTAATCTTAAGTTTTAAAACCGTCTTAGCTTTTTCTAAAAAAACTTAGCTAAATTTTAGCTTTGAAAATAATTATTTTGACAAACACTTACCTTAATTAAAAATGCTTTATTAAGTACTTTAGCTTTCTAAAAAGAAATTTTGATAACAACTTGGCTTTTAAAAAGACATTGGTAAAAACATAGCTTTAAAAATATTTTGATAAATACTTAGTTAAGTATTTAGCTTTATAAAGATTTTGATAAAAGCTTAGTTAAGTACTTAGCTTAAAAAAATTTTGATAAAAAATTAGCTTAAGTAAAAAAAATACTTTTTCAAAAATATTTTAACTTACTTTTGTTGGTGCCGGAAGCATCCGACGATCAACCCCGTATTTTGATAATGGCAAAGGATTCAAAGTTAAGTTGGTTTGTGATCTAACAGTTTGAATGAAATTGCAGGAAAGTCCTAAGTGTGCTTAGGTAAAAGTCCTAACTGCGGTTAGGTAGGTGGAAAACCCTAGGGGGTGGTAACCCTAGGTCATAGGGGGTGGTAATCCTATGCGAAAAGTCTTGGTAGGTCGAGGGCTTCAGGCAAAAGTCCTAAGGGGTGGTAACCCTAAGTGGAAAGTCTTGGTGTCGCGAACCAGGTGAAAGACTGGATGGGTCGGGGAGCAGGCGTCCAACAGAAAGTCCGGAAGCATCGAGCGCTGAGCAAAAGTCCAGTCAATCTGGAGGATCACACTAGCAACAGGTAACTCTCCTGAGAAGAGTAGGTGAGGACACGTTCCCAACAGAGGGAACAGTAGGCGCACTACAAGAAAAAAGCTAATAGACAATGCTTTTAAAGCGTTGTCTTTGTGCCTGAAAAAACATTGTTAAAGGCACTGTTGTTAAAAATCTTCTCAATGACAACGCTTTTAAAGCGTTGTCGTTTGTAGCGAAGACAACGCTTTTGCAACGCTTTAAAAGCGTAGTCATGTTTTGCAAAGACAACACTATTACAACGCTTTAAAAGCGTTGTTGTTTTTTTACAAAGACAACACCTTTTTGCAACGCTTTAAAAGCGTTGTCGTTTTAAAGAAAAAAATAATTAAAATTATTTTAAAATCATTATTTCTATATTTACGGAATTATTATTTTTCTTTTACCATGTCTAGGTTCAAATTTTACATATAATCAACTCAGCTAATGATTTCAAACTCATACCAAAATAATAGAATTCTGACATTGAAGTAATATTAGTATTTAATTACATGAGAAGCTGGTAAATATCAAAATTAACACTAATTCTGTTTCAAAGTAGATAGTGATATTCACAAATAAAACAAAAGACCACAAAATAACTAGCCGACCTCGAAGCCAACAATCTGTTTACTTCTACTAGCTACACTAAAAAATTATTATCGGCTTGAGAACGAGACAAAACAGTACAGTAATTACTACCACAATACTGAAGAAGTAGCTTGTCTTTCTCAATCTATTGCAAGAATAAGCAATTGGATTTTGTCTAGGATCTTTGTGAGCTTTGAACAGATTGAACAGTTGGCCTGAAATATAAACAAAAAATTACAGTCAATAGTTTGAACCAAAAAATTACTTCTACTAGCTATTTTCTATAAATGAACCAAAACTCATTACTCAGAAATGAAATGCTTGCAGAAAGAAAGAAAGAAAGCTTGCAGAAATACAACGTTTCTTCAAACTGCAGAAAGAAAGCAAATATCTTGTAATACATGAAGTATATATAGTAAGCTTGAAGTGTTTTTTATTTCATATTTACATGAATTATATATCTTGTAATACAAGCAAATATCCTGAAGTTCAATAATACAGATCTATAGTAAGCTTCTATGCCTACAACCAATGAAGTTCTATAAGAACTTCTTATGAGACATCAGTTGAGGTTTGTGTTATTTACATTCCTTTCTAATTTTAATAGAGAATGATCATGGCCAGCATGCGAGTGAACAACTTCAAGGAAATTCAACAACGTTATACTTTAACAAGGGCCTTAACTAGATTGAATAACTTACTTAAAGGAAGTAATTAATGTCTACCTGAACATTGCTTTCTTCCATTAAAACCTCCTTAGCTTTTTCGCAAAGCACCCTAACCTGAAATTTTATTTAAAAACTTATAAATATAGTTATTAACTCACAATGATAAACTGTAAGAAATTTCAAATATTATTTTCATAGGGAAAAAAAGAACACTAAACAAACATTGGACTGCAAAAGCTAATGTCTTTGAACTCATTGTGAACTTGTTTAGATAAGAGAAACTTCTCTTTCTGTCAGTCGACTAACACAAAACTTGCATGAGACGATACTCGAACTTGTGGGATGGCAACAATTCTGCATGAGATCAGTGAGGCTTCCACAAGGTCCCAAGACGACAACGACTTCACTCATGGTTTGCAATGTCGGTACAACTTGGCTCATGGTCTAACTTCTTCCTCTTTAGTATTTTTCCCTTTCTAGAACTCCGAACATCCTAAGCCTAAGGTACTGATCCAATTAGTTATGCTATAATTCCTTGATCAATCCCCATTTACACATGCATCTATCTTTCTGCCCTATACATGTATTTACCTTCCTTATAATGGTCGATTGAACTAGTGAATATTTTACCACATTGGCATTCATGATCTACAGAAAGAAACCCAAAAAGAGAGTCTATGAGAAAAGGCACCATTTATTTAACTATTCAGGATCTATAGTAAGAATTCTTCAACAAGTAGAGTTGATATATTGCAGATCCACAAAAAGCTTCTAATTTATTGGAACAAATCCACACAGGCAATTCAACAAACAAGTTAGCTTCAACCCTAAACGAGTAGTGAGAAGGTACCTGGAACCAGATCCTCCTCCCCTGATCCCACAATGCAGTGAGGCGGATAAGGAGGCTCAGGCTTGTTTGGGTGGTGGGAATCGAGGAAGACGAGCACAGGCCCCTCCATCTCGCAGAAATGCCTAGCTAACGTCGCTGCCTCCTCTACCATGGAGGAAATCTGCTTGTTGGGCTCGATCGGGGCCTGCCCCTCGCATCCACAGGCAATGATAAGATCATGGAAGAACGTTTAAAAAAATGGAAATTTTGCAAGGAAGGAAGAGAGGTATGCGATGTACGAGGTTGCCAGCTCCGACAGTGCAGAATCCATTGAGGATGTCGACAAGAACAAGGCCCAGAGAGGTGCATGAATCCGGTCGGAGTGACAAATCGAAGTCGGCTTCCTCCTCGAAGGGGATCTCGCCAGTTCTACATTAGCAGTTTCAAGTATGGGAAGAGCTCAAATTTCTCTACAAACTCCATTGTTTAAAGCTTAAATCATAGGATATGTGGAACAATCTAGGGAACTGGATCAAAGACCTACAACCGAACCAATTCGTTAGGAAGAAAGATCGACTAAAGATTAAAATAGATCTAACACCAATATCTACCATTTTACATATACAGATCCCAGTAATCACTAGAAACAAACATCTCAACCAAACCACACGCCATAACAGCATCACAGATCTGTGAATTGCAAAACACCCACTCAACCTCAAATCCGTAAAGAATACGTATGAATCGAGCAGAAAACCCCCAAAACAAACATCTTGACCATAGAAGGAATAAATCGAAGGAGCGATCAGATGAAAATAAGTGAGGGAAAGGGCGAGATGTAACCTCCTGCTCGATGAGCTGCTTGCACTGCATGAGCTGCGCAATCTGCTCGTCCGGGTTGCCATGGGTGTCCGAGGCCGGCACTGGACTCATGCTCATCTTGTCCTCCTTATACCAGTCACCGCCTCAACGTCGGGGGCGAAGGAGGCAAAGAGATGAGTCGATCTGTCGTGGTCGATCACCTCAGCACCGGGATCTGCCGCTTGACGAAGGTGTGGTCTTGACGGAGAGGAGTTTGGAGGAGTGGTTCGCCGGAGAGGAGTTGGATGGAGAAGGCCGCATGAGATGAGGAGTTGGGAGAAGGGTTTGGGATCAAAAATGATCAAAAGATACGAGTTGGGAGAAGGGTTCGGGTTTTCTACTCCTTACTTAGATCCAACGGTTTGTATTAATCAAGATTTAGATGAGAACTTAACAATAGACAACACTTTTTAAAAAACGTTGTCGTAGACACTAAAACAAAGTCTAATAGACAACGCTTTTTACGAAGCGTTGTCTTTGACCGATAAAAATCACTAATAGACAACGGTTTTTAGAAAAGAGTTGTCTATTAATAAGAAAATAATGAAATAGACAACGTTTTTTATAAAAAGCGTTGTCGTTTAAATGTTGTAGAATCCCAATTTTCTTGTAGTGGCGTCGGGTCGACCTAGGATTTCCGGTTGGAAATCTGAAATTAGACCCGAACAGTCCAGAGACTGTCAAACACCTTTCTTATGATATTATGTGTGCTAACCTTGTCTTGCAGGGTATATGTGTATTTTGTGAACTAACACGTTGTGCAAGGACAAAAAAGCACACTTGGCCTCGGATGAACAGTGTCTGAGGCGCCTCCATGGAGCTTGGAGGTGCCTCGGGTGCAAGCCAGAAGAAGTCAGCGCAGCAGAGCTGGAGGCACCTTGGATGAATCTGAAGGCGCCTTGGACCAGAGCTTGGAGGCGCCTTGGAGTGGCTTGAAGGCGCCTTCAAGTGGATGAGGTGCGACCGGATCAATGCTGATCAACACGGCTGACTCGGTGGGTTGGAGGTGCCTCGATGGGCTTTAAGGCGCCTTCAGCAGTGTATAAAAGGAGGTCTCGAGCAGCAGTATAGAATATGACCTTCCAAGCAATCCTTGCGCAACTAGCTGCTAATGAGAAGTTCCGACGAAGCTACAATTTAACGCCGGCGACTTGGAGCTCAGAAACGGTCATTTCTATTGTCGTTGGTATATTTAATTATTATGAATTGTACTTGAAATTTGTAATCCTTTTCGAAATTATAGTTGTTGTCCAACGTAAATGCTCAACGAGCGTGGGCCTTGGAGTAGGAGTCACCACAGGCTCCGAACCAAATAAATACCTTGTGTTTGTGTTGTGTTCTTTTTTATTTCCGCTGCTTTACTCAATTAGTGTTTTACGAATCGAACGAAATAGCCACGAGCGTTATTCACCCCCCCCCTCTAGCGCTTCTCGAGTCAACAAATGGTATCAGAGCGGGGTTGCTCTGAATTGGTACAACTACTGTTCGAGCATTTTTTTCGTCGCTTTTTCGTTTAGGGTAAAAATAAGTGCTACAAACTAAATTTCATAATTAGTAATAAATCAAAATCTGTCTTAAAGAATATCTCCATCTTTTTCTTCCAGTTCGCAAATTTCCCCTCGAACTTTGGTGGGTAGATATTCGATCCAGCCATCTCTTGTGCTTCGGTCCACTATTAGTCTTTCTAAAGCGTCCTCGCTCTGATATCACTTGTTGGTCCCTTAACTGCCAGCTAGAGGGGGTGAATAACCCTACAAAAAAAAAACAAGCAAACATCTTTCTCAGAACTTTAGAAATAAAACACTTGTATAAAAAAACTGATTAATAGATAAGAAAAAGAAGCACATCAATTTACTTGATTTGCAATCAGGGGATTACTAATCCAAGACGTTTGAAAGCTCACTAATGTCTCTTTCAGGTGGAGAAACCTCTTACAACGGTCAAATTTCACAATTACAAAGCTAAACTCAATTAGGATCGATTACAAGTATTGTTTTTAGCTTCTGGAATTAGTGTTGTATTTATAGCCCTGATCGGGACGCCTATAAAGGTTCCAGGCGCTTAGAGGGGGATAAAATTTTATCCCCATCGCAATGGATCGTGACAGCTGGCATTTCGATAAAGTTTCTGATCCAGACACCTGGATTAGGTCCGGGTGCTCAGACCAAGCTATTCCAACTCGACCAGGACGCGCGCCTAGGGTGCCATGGGTCTGGGCTCTCAGAGTTTGGGCGTCTGGAGTACATTCAACCTCTAGTTGACTTTTCCTCCGGGTCTTCTGCTCTAGGTCTGCTCGCGTAGGTGATTTCGGCTATGTGGAATAGGGCTCACCCGAACCCATTTTCTGACCTCCTCGAGCGTCCTTCCGCTCCAGCTTCTCGTCCCTCGAAACTGTCTTGCACTTCCTTCTCATCCACCAACATACTCTTCTACAAGGCCTCATCCCTCAGACGCACCAAGCTCGTCGACTTTCTCCTATGTTGTCCTTTTCGCTAACTGCTTCTTTCGCTCAACTTCCTATGCTCCTAAGTTCCTACACACTTTGACATAAGGACATCAAAATATAATAGGGCATAACTTGACTTGGTTGATCACATCAAAATTATCACGGGGTACTAACAGAAGGTACCTTTAATGCCATGGAAGACGCCTTCAACACTCAATAAAAGAACATCTTGACCAACCCTAAAGATACACTTCAATTACAAGCTTCTACGCATTTGTTTGGCATTCTGTCTGCTCCAGCTTCGTGTTGTTACTCTGCTGTGACACTACTGCTCCTAACTACTATTGAGGAGTTGTCCAACACCAAGCCTAATCCAACCATCTACGAAGGTGTTAGGTAATGAACATTTAATTTTGTACCTAATTGTTACATAAAGGAAAGTGCAGCGTGTTACACTTCTCCTATTCTTTTTATACTCGATCCTCTCTTTTGGTGGTTCCGGAAGAGGTCTTTTAGGGATTACTTATCAATAGGTCCATAGGATCTGAGTCTTGGAGTAGGAGTCGTCAAAGGCTTCAAACTAAGTAAAATCGATCGAGTTCTTGTGCTTTCTTGTTTCTATGTTTAGTTTTTCCACTGCGTACTTATTTTATAAAAACAAAGAGATAAAATTTTTTGAAAACCATGTGATTCACACCCCCCCCTCTCTCATGTGTGTATCAATCCAACAAGTGGTATCATAGCCCTGTTAGCTATGAATTGGTGCAACCAGCAATCGAACAGGGGGTTATTTTTTCGCTTTAATCCTTCAATTTTAAGTTTTTTTAAAGCAATCTGAATTGGTATGATTACCTCTTCAAATAATTTTTTTGACATAAATTTTTTATTGCTCGAAGTTGGTTCAACACCACTCGAGATATTTTTTTAGTTTCTCTCTCTCTTTCCCACACTACTAATCCCAAGATAAAGTCTTAGAAATTGTTTCTTACATATATCTATCTTGCAAGATCTTCTAGCATCAATGGCTCAAATCAAAGGACGAAGTATTCACGAACCTCCACCATACGAAATTGATTGCTTCAGAATATGGAAGCATCAGATGGAGTGCTTCATCATGATGGGTGACTTCGACTGTAGAATAGCATTGAAAAGATCCATCCAAAATTTAGAAGCAAATTAAAAGGTAATAAACTTTATTTTAGAATTATTGTCTAATAAAATTGTATGCAAAATCAGAAAATTCAAATATGCCTACGACTTTTGGACCTAAACAAACTTCACGAAGATCTATCTCAACTGGAAGATCAAGTCAAACTCGAGCTCAAATCTGAGTCTGAATCTCCAGAGTTAGCCTCAGAATCAGACTTAGGAGAATCAGACCAGACCAACTTTATGGCATTAATGGTAAAGGAGGAGGTAGAAGGATCTGAATATGAGTCAGAGCAAAAGTCAGAATCTAAATCTGAGACTACGATGGATAAGGAGGAGAATTCTAACGAGGATTCAAAAGGTAAATTAGTAAATTTAAAAGTTAAAGATCATATAACATGCTTTAAATACAGTGAAAAAGGGCATTACAAAAGTAAGTGCCCTACTAATAAGACTCAAGCCACATAATCGGAGGCAAATGAGAAATCAATACCAAATGCCCAGAAAGAAGACCCAAAGATCCAAGGGAAGAAAGGTTAATAAGTTTACGATACATAAAAAATCTCATTTTTTCTACACATGTTAGAAATTTAGATGATCACTACTGCTCAAGTTTAGATTCTCACCAAAAATTGGATATGCATGCTCGCTCAAACAAATCAATTAATTTAACTAATCAAGTTAATTCAAAATCATTTAATAATCTTTCAAAGTTTAAAAAATTTATCTTCGAGTTTTAGAAAATTAGAAAAAAATGAATAAGCTTTTGAAAAATAAACTTGATAAACTAGAAAAAATTATTGATAATTTTATCAACATACAAAATTTAGACTTGGATTACAAGTCTAAATCAAATTTAAAACTTAAACTCCAAAAACCAAGGTATAATCAAGTATCTTTTAATTATGAAACCAATTAATAAAAATAATAATAAATTTAAACTAAAATAAAAAAAAATTAAAATAGAGGTTCAATAATTTAAGGGAAGGAACTAAATTAATTGGTACCTCTAAAATAATAGTTTACTCGGCAGGGTAACTAGGGCTAGATTTAAAAGGATAACTTGACTTTTGTCCAACTTAGTATCAAGGTGGGCGAGATGATAACACATTAGGGAAACTCAGTCTAGGGAGTCAAGTAGGATAAGGTGTATCCTTCTTGGTCTACTTAGCTAAGTGAAACTAACTAAAGCTACCTCACCAAATCTTAAACAAATTAGACCAAGGCTTGAAAGATTAAATGCCCAATTTCTTAAAAAGTCTAGCTTTGTCCAGAAGTGGTCGTTGCTCGGATACTCAAGAAGACCCCTGTGTCTCGCCACAATCTGGAAGTCAATTTTTAAAATATACATTTAATTGACTGACGATTAAAACTGAATCTAACACAAAGTTAAACTATCTTCGAATAGAAATTCAACTAACTCATCTCACAAAACTATAAATATACATTTATCTGAAAACTTAGACTAAGTGAAATGATTAGATCAATAGAATTCAAATTTAATCCAAACCCAACTTGATTCAAATTAAAATTAAATTAGATTAGATTAAATTAAATTAAAATAAAATTAATTAATTAAAATAAAATTAATTAAATTAAAGTAAAGTAAAGTAAAGTAAAGTAAAATATAATTAAATTAAATTAAAGTAAATTAAAATTAAATTACAATTAAATAAAAATTAACTTAAACTTAAAACTTAACTTAAACTTAAAACTTAACTTAAACTTAAATTAAAACTTAAAAATTAACTTAAACTTAAAAATTAAACTTAAAATAAAACTAAAACTTAAAATTGAAACTTAAACTTAAAACTTAAAACTTAAAACTTAAATTAAAAATTAAAAACTTAAACTTAATTAAATAAAATATAAATTCAAACATAAATTAAATTTGAAATCCAAAAATTGTTTATTTTAGTTAATTAATTCAAATTTTAATTAATTAATCCTAATTTAATAATTCATAAATTTAATCATTCCGATCAATTAATCAAACTTAATTCATGGTTAATTTTAGATTATTTAAGTTAGAATTTTTAATCCAAAATAAATTTAAAAAAAATCAAATTATGTCTACTTTAGACAATACATGTTAAGTATCTCTCTAAACACATAAGATTACCTTGTTTGAAAATCTAGAATGGTTAACATGTTAGGAAAAGAAAATTAAGTCATGACTACAATTGCTTATATAGATTTCAAAAGTATACACTTTTTAAAATAATTATTGACTAACCCTTAGTGTTTAGATCCTATAAGGTCAACTATAAACTTGTGGACCCTCAGACACAGGTGATTAATAAGGATTTTCTAAGAAACTATCAAGTTAAGGGGGAGACTTATTTGAAAAATAAATTTAATCACATACTTTGAAAATTTATTTTCAAACTTCTGTTAAAATAGTTCAACATATTTTTTAAAATCCTTGTGAAAAATTCTTTTTAAAAATTACTTTACAAATTTTTTAACAAAAATATTTAAAAAATATTATTGAAAAACTTTAAAAATTATTCTGAAATACTTTTTTTATTATGAAAATAGCCTAAGTATTCCTTTGATTTGGATCAACCCCCAAGACACATATGAAGTTTTCCATATAGTTAACAAGGACTCCTAAGGGTGTGTCAAGTTGAGGGGAAGTCCTAATTAAAAGATTAAACATAATTTTTAAAACTTTTTCAAAATGTAGTTTTGCCCATCTTTGAAATGATATTTGAAAACTCATTGAAAATCTTGCAAAACATTTTGAAAAATCATCTTGCCAAAAATTTGAAATTTTTTTTCAAAATTCTTTCATAAAAATTAGTAGAAAATTGTTCAAAAATGTATATGTTTTTTTAAAAAAAATCTTTTTGTGAGGTACTTAATAGATTTTTTTTGGTAAATATTTTAAATAAATTCAAGTACTTAACGTTTTTTTCTTAAAATATTTTAAATATTTTTTTAAAAATCTCAAATACTTTAAATGTTTTTAAAAATTAATACGTATGTCTTTCCCAGTTATTGTTGGTGCACAACCTAATAGAAAAGTGAATTTAAGTTTATGTTTTTTTTATATGTGTCAAAGGAGAAAAGTGATTTTAAGTTTGAAAAGTTAAGAATATTTTTAATCTCTCAAACTTTGAGATAAAATATTTCTAATCTTCTAAACTTTTTGAATCTCTTAAACTTTGAGATTAACCCTTAAAGACTTAAGCTTAACTTAAGAAAATTATCAAACATCAAAAAGAGGGGAGATTGTTAGTGCAATCGACCTCTAAGATTTTGATATTTGACAATGTACCTAAGTCTGGTCAGTTTGACCAAGGGTTTATCTAAACAGGACTTAATGTTTAGAATAGAGAACTCTAGTTAGGATTAGATGATTATCAAGGGTAAGTCCTAACCGAAGGATAGGCAGATGAGAAGTCTATTAAGTGACTAGTTCTAACTGGAGGTTAGATAAGGGAAAGTCCTGGTGAGTAAAGCTAGACCCTAGTGAGTGAAACTAAGTAGTGGAAGTCTTGATGAGTGAAGTCAGACCCTAGTGAGTGAAGCTAGGTAGTGGAAGTCCTAGTGAGTGAAGTCAAACCCTAGTGAATGAAGCTAGGTGGTGGAAGTCCCCGTGAATGAAGTCAGACCCTAATAAGCGAAGCTAGGTGGTGGAAGTCTTGGTGAGTAAAGTCAGGCAATGGAAATCCTAATGAGTAAAATTAGGCAACCCTAGGGGGAGGTAACCCTAAGTAATGAGAAGTTTTAGAAGAGTAAACTCCAAGCATGTGTAGCGAATCTTGAAATCTATTAACACTGCTTTACTTTATTATTTTATCTATTGTGCAGTGTTGCAGGTAAGTCTTAATAGATCAGCTTGGTCATATATTAAGTAAGACTAAAGAAAGTCCAAACAAGTCTGGAGGACCAGATAAAGACGCGCCCCATTTGAGAGGACAGTAGGCGTCAGTCCAGTTTAGGTTCATTTTGGATCCTTAAACTGAGACCTTGACTAGTTCCTGGTCTTGGAATGATAGAAACTAATTATTACTACCTATTTTTATTGTGCTAACTTTGTCTTGTAGCGTATATTTTGTTTGTGTTAGACTAACATATTTTGCAGGGTAAAAGAGTACAAAATACCTTGATAAACAATACCCGAGGCACCTTCCAGGTGACGGAAGGCGCTTTGAGTATTGTTCATGGAAGTCACCTTGGGGGGCTTGGAAGGTGCCTTCAGTCGAATAATGCAGAACACTTCGGCAACAATAAGAAGCTGGAATTATGGGATAACTTTTGGAGTTGAAGACGCCTTCAGTACTATGGAAAGTGCTTTCAATGCTCAATAAAAGACCATCTCGACTAGCCCTCAAGATACACTTCAATTACAAACTTCTACGCGTCTGTTTGATGTTCCGACTATTCTAGTTTCATGCCGCTACTCTGCTACGACACTACTGTGCCCGATTATTGTTGATCCGACCATCTATAAAGGTGTTGGGTAACGAACATTTAATATTTTACTTAATTGTTTCATAAAGGAAAGTATAACGTGTTACACTTCTCCTATTCTTTTTGTACTCTATCCCCTCTTTCGACAGTTTCGAAAGAGGTCTTTTAGTGGATTACCCATCAATAGGTCTGCGGGACTTGGGTAGTGGATTAGCAGTCGCCGAAAGCTCCGAACCAAGTAAAATTGACCGAGTTCTTATGCTTTCTTGTTTCCGTGTTTAGTTTTTCCGTTGCATAATTATTGTATAAAAGCAAAAAAGATAAAATTTTTTGAAAACCACGTGATTTATCTCCCCCTCTCTTATGTGTGTATCGATCCAACAGACTAAGCTTTAGATATAAAAGGAGTGGGCGTGTTGTGCTTTAGTTTGTTAAGTTTTTTTGGAAAAAAAATCATTATTGTAAGAGTGATATTTCGTGTTGTGCCATGTTAAATATATTCCCAACCCTCTGTTGCCCAAAGTATAAGAGCAAATTCTGAATTGGTTCAAAGAAGCTCAGTGATAAATTGCTCAACAAACAATCTTTTCCCTTAGCTATTGTTCCTGTCGGGAAGCTGAGAAGATGAACCTGTCGGAATGACGCGTCTAGAATGTTAACCATATCTCCATGACCCAGATAGTGAGCTATCTTCTATGTTGGCCAAGTCATCGTGAGGTTTCCGGTCAACGCTACCTGCAGCCAACGGCCGGGGTGCCTCGGTCCCCGGTACCCCGATGCTCAAGGCAGGTCCCACGAATATATAAGCAGTAGTGTTAGAGTGTATACTAAAAGCCTAACTTTTGTAAACATTTATTTTGAAATAAAGAATCACATTGGTCAAAAATGTTTACATTTATGCTAAGTGTAGTTGTTCAATTAATTTATATTGTAGATAACATGGTGTGTGGTGTCACACACAAAAGATCATGTTATCAGTTCTTTATAAATTATAAACAGTAGCTCGCGACTAAGATGGAAAGGAGCAAACCATTGGAATAGTTATAGTATAATTAGGTGTTAGTTTATCTTGACTGATAAATTACACTAGTACATTTTTAGTGTGTTTAGTATGATCATTTAAGGTAAGTTCTTTTTATACTGACTTGATAAAAGAACAATACCTTAGTTATTATGGAAGTGTGTGTTCTTAATCCTAATATAATAATAAGCACATATATTTAGTATTCATTTCTTTGACTTATCAAAGGGTGAGATTTAGATCGATAAATCAATAGGTCTGATAAGTTGGAAAATGATATTACTTATAGTGTGTTTTGTTGATTATAGAAGGAAACTATGTCCTAATAATCTAGGTTGATAATGTCCCTAAGAGGAGCTCATAAGGATTGTCATGTTAAACCCTGCAGGTGGACTTAGTCCGACATGACGATAAGGTTGAGTGGTACTACTCTTGGACTAAGACATTAATTAAAATGAGTTGTCAGTAACTCAATTAATTAGTGGGCATCCGACATCTTAAACACAGGGAGACTAACACACTCATAATAAAAAGGAGCCCAAAATATAATTTGAGATTGGTGCGGTAGTTCAATAATAATTCTTTAGTGGAATAAATTATTATTGATGAAATTAAGTTGGGTGTTCGGGGCGAACACGGGAAGCTTAATTTCATCGAGAGACCAAAATCAATTCCTCCTCACGGTCCCTATCGTAGCCTCTTGTATATAGAGAATTATACCCACCACATACCCACTTCTTACCCATCCTAATGGGGTCGGCCAAGCAAGCTTGGAACCCAAGCTTGGGCCAGCCAAAGCAATTAGGATGAGTAAGATGGTGTGGCCGACCCTAGCTTGAACACAAGCTTGGTGTGGTTGGTCACATCATATTAAAAGTATTTTATTTATTAAATTTTTCTTATGTGGATTCCATGGTTTTAAAAGAGAGTTTAAAATTGAAATCTTTTCTTTTTATAACTTTCTATAAAAGATTAAGAAAAGATATGATATCTTTCCTTATTTGTAGATTAAAAATAAGATTTTAATTTTGAGAAAACTTTCTTTTTTTTTGTAACCATGTTCATGATTTAAAAGAGAGTTTTAAAATTATAAAATTTTCCTTTTATAAGTTTCTACAAAGGATTAAGAAAAGATTTGATATCTGTCCTTATTTGTAGATTGAAAGGAGATTTTAATTTTAAAGATAACTTTCCTTTTTGGAAATCATCCATATGTTTAAAAGAAAGATTTTAATTTATAAAATTTCCTTTTATAACCAACCATGAAGGGAAAAATTATTAGAGAAATGTTTATTAAAATTTTCAGAAACAAATTAGGAAGTTTTAATTCTTGTGTTATTAAATTTTCCTTGTTGGAACTTGAAGGTGGTCGACCACTTGATTCATGAAAAGGAATTTGTTTTTAATCTTTTAAATTTTCCTTTTCATGGCAAAGTAATAAGAAAGTTTTTTATTTAAATTTTCCTTATTTGGCAAGACCAAGGATTATAAAAGAGGGGATAGGGGTGTCTTCATGGCGAACAACTCTATTCTATTTTCCTCCCTCTCTTTCTTGGTGGTGGTCGACCCTTGCTTCTTGCTCTTCTCCTTTTCTCTTCCTCCTTTGTGGCCGGTAGCATCAACACAAGAGGAGTCCTTGGTGGTCGGTTCTAGCTAGGAGAAGAATGAGAGAAAAGAGGCTTTGTTTCTAGCATCCCTTGGAGCTTGGTGGTGGCGGCCGAACCTCACATCTCTTGGAGTTTTTTGTGGTGGCCGAAACTAGCTTGGAGAAGAAGGAGCTTGGGTGGTTCTCGTCTCGATAGATCGTCGCTCACACGATGTCCAAGATAAGAAGAGGAATACGGTAGAAGATCAAGAGGGCGTTGCATACAAAGAAAAGTATAATTAGTAATTATTTTCCGCATCATGCTAGTTTTTCTTTGTATGAATTCCAAACACAAGAGGCATATAATTCTAGGTTTCGAATTTGTGATTCGAGTTCGTATTTTTTTTTGTTTTTCGAATTTGTGATTCGATTGTTCTTTTTGGTTAAACCTAATGTTATTTTAGGAAATTAAATATTAAATTTTTATAAAAGACTTTGTCAAGGCAATGGTGGATGATCCTATACCTAAGAAGGTCTAGTCCCTCACCATGTTTGACCTGGGAGCCGATTTTAGAAATAAATATTTAATCAACTTTGTAACATAGGTCGGACTTGAATCAATAGTGTTAAGTTCCGCTTGCGATCTAAGTCTAAACCATTAAGAACAGATAAGTTAAATTTGGATTCAATAATGTTAAGTTCCGTTTGCGATTCCTAATTTAATTTCTAAATAACACAATAGGTTGTTTAGGAAAAGTTCGACACTTGTACAAAATTTTTGTACAGTGGAACCGGTACGATCTTCCTAGGACCAACCAACAAGTCGAACCATGGTAGAATAACTAAATAAATACAAGACGAGTACAGTGACGTACCCTGGCCCCGGGGAGCGCCCTCGGATGGATCGGTGAGCTGCTTATCGAGTTGTCATGACCCTGAAGAGTAGATGAACGCAAGTCAGCTGAGGAGCCAGATCTGACTGCCTGAAGTCGGACAAGGCATGAATCCGGGAGGCTACACGCAAATCAGGATATGACATCGGCACACAGGTTGGAATATAACAATGGCGCGCAAGCCGGGACATAATATCGGCACGTAGGCCGGACATATCACAACAATGTGTAGGCCGAAATACAACGATGGCTCGAAGGCCAGACCAATGTCTAGAGCGCCCGTCGGCGTGGATCGGATACTAGCTCAACGGCAAAACTATATGGCAGCGCGGATCGGAGGATGACAATAGCCGTGAAATCTGCGGGAGCCATGGATTGCCCGATGGATGCTGCTGGATGCAACGACCAAAAGAGGAACGATGATGAAGAACGTGGTCTGGCGGCTAGCAAAGGTGGTGAGATCACTAGCTGGGAGTGGTGCTGATGGTTGGAAGTTGCTCGCCGGAGGCTGTAGAGTGGATGACAGCGCTAGAAGGCAGAGGTGTGCCCGATGTCGATACCCGCTAGCGGCGATGCCTGCTGGGGGCGGAGGCGAAGGCACCTGCTGGCAGCGGCGCTTGCTGTAGGCGCTGGTCACAAGAGGCGCTGGCCACTAGGGGCGGCTGCGATAGCTGCCGGAAGCGACGAGAGGGATGGCATTGCTCCTTGGCGACCTTTGAGCCAGAGGAGAAAGGGGACGGTGGTAGACGTTGAAGACTTACGGCGCCGAGGGAGGCCGGCGGCTAACCTGGGTGGGATAAGCGTGGAGAAGGGGAAGACAGCGGTCCCTCTCGCTTACCCAGGCGGCAGCGCTGCTAGAGACGGAGGTGGTGTTCCTCGACGGCGTCAATGTCAGAGAGAGGAGGAGGCGACGGAGAGGGAAAGTGGGGGTGGCCTTGCTAGCCAGAGATGGCCGGTGCCGGGGATGCTGAGTAGGAGCGACGTCAAGGGCGGCGTCGGCGGCGAACCAGGCGGAGGCAGCAGCTCCTCCTCTCTGTGCTCAGCGGCCGCGTCGCTTCAAGCACAAAGTCCACTCCCTTTTGACGCATGAATAGGACCCCTTAGCCCCCACGGGCGGGATCAGCCGGTTATGACATGGATTCTTGCAACATAGGTCGAGAGGTCGAGGGTCTGCGGCAGCAAATGCGATAACATCAATATCTGTCCGTGCTAAACACTTGAGACCACCATGTCATAGCCGGGCCCGTATTCACCGTGATTTACTCCCTCTCATACTTGTGGGGCCGGGGTGAGGGGGCCGCTGGGTTGGCGGTTCCAACCTTTTTTGCAACATGAATAGGACCCCTTAAAGTTAGGGCTGAGCTAGAGCCCAAGACAGCCATAATGTAGATCCGTCTATGTGTGCCCCTAAACATGAAGCTTGGCCCCACCGATCATAATTAAGAGTTAGATTTAATTATTAGTCTCACTAATGCATCAATAAATAGCAAGCTAAGTTTTCCCCATGAACCCACTCCAAGCCAATCAAGCAGAGTGATCCCGCCTTAAATTGATGAAGCTAAACCATTAGCGAGCAGGCTGGAGTGTTGATTGAAAGAAGAAGACCACTTGAAGAAGAAGACCACTAGAAGATCCGTCGGAAGAAAAAGACCTCGTAGAGGTAGGGCTTGTAGAGAACACCAAAGGGAGAGGAAGAAGAAACGTCAACAATAAGTTAGGGGATCTCTGACGCTAAGTTAGCAAGGTGGAGAAAACAGTGGAAGCTAGTAGGTTTTCTCGATGAGGAAGCCATACCTGTGCCTGTGAGAGTGGGACCCTTTTATAACATTTTGTAATCCCCGTATTAAATAAATATCATGATTCAATGTATTTTTGCAATATTGAGTGATCACATTGCCCATACATTACAAGTATTTCGTACTATATCAATATATTATTCCACATGTTTTCAACAACACCATGTGGAACATTAATTGTAGCATTAAGTCATAATCTGTGAGGTCCATTGAGCTCCCTGGGGCTTAATCCATCAAAGGGAATGGTGGATTAGTAAAGTAGTCCAATTTCAGCTAACGAATCAATAGGCCTAAGAGTATAACCTGTTCATTTTATAAGGAGTTGAGGGGTGTTGGGCTTCAAAAGTGGGGTCTTTGTTTAGGAATTGTTTGGAGCGGAGCCCAATGACTCGGGTGATCTGGTCGGGAGTCTCAAGGGAGCAGAGTATTGGATCGAGAAGCGCTAGAGGGGGAGTGAATAGCGCTCGTGGCTTTCACGCGTTTCAGATTTGTAAATCAACAAAGTAAAGCAGCGGAATAAGAAATAAAAACAAGACGAACAAACACCAAGATTTACTTGGTTCGAAGCCTTGGGTGACTCCTACTCTAAGGTCTATGCTCCTTGAGCGTTTACTTTGGGCAACAACTAATATAGCACAAAAGAATCCAATTGAATATTACAATAAGTGCAATAAAAGCTATACCAACAACAAAATGGAAATTTCGAAGCTCCGGGTCGTCGGGGACTTGTCGTAGCTTAGCCGGGTCGTTTCTTGAGCAGCACACGAAAGATGAATCGCTTTTGAATTGATGTTCAAGGCTGCTGGTCGAGACCCCTTATAAAGACTATTGGAGGCGCCTCAAAGCCCCTTGAGGGCGCCTCCACAGTGCCGAGTCAGCCGTGCGAATGAGCGCTGAAGTTGTCGTCGCTGATCCACTTGAAGGCGCCTCTATACACCTTGAAGGTGCCTCCAATGCTGTTCGAGGCGCCTCAAACCACCATGAGGGCGCCTCTAGCTTCGCTACGCGCAAAGTCTACTCCTTTGCACCCGAGGTGCCTCAAGCTCCAAGAGGGCGCCTCGAGTATTGTTCATCCGAGACTAATATTGCTCCTTTGTCCCTGCAAAACATGTTAGTCCACAAACCAACCACATATCCTGTAAAAGAAAGTTAGCACACACAATAAACATAATAATATAAAAGTTTGACAGTCACGAACTATCCGGTTCTGACTTCGGATTTCCAATCGAAACCCCTAGGTCGAACCAACGCCTACTGTTCTCTACGCGGGAAACGCGTCTTCACCTACTCCACTCTGGAGAGCATACCTGATGTCAGTCCAGTCCTCCAGACCGACTGGACTTTTCACCTAAGGTTACCACCCCCTAGAACCTAGGGTTATCACCCCCTAAGACCTAAGGTTACCTCCCCCCCTTAGGATTTCCTCCACCTAGGGTTACCACCTCCTAAGACCTAAGGTTACCGTCCCTTAGGGTTTTCCTTCACTTAGGGTTATCATCCCCTAGGGTTTTTCTCCTGTCTAACCGCAGTTAAGACTTTCCTGAAAAACTTCATTCGCACATGTTAGATAACACATAATCTTAAGTTTGAATCCTTTACCGTTATCAAAATAAGGGTTCGATCGTCGGATGCTTCCCGTACCAACACAGAGTCCAGTGACTTGAGTGATCCGATCGGGAGTCTCAAGGGAGCAAAGTATAATGATTTAGACAATCTGGTCAGGAGTCTTAATGGAGTAGAGCCCAGCGACTCGAGCAATCTGATCGGAAGTTTCAAAGGACTAGAATCTAGCGACTCGGACGATCTGGTCGGGAGTCTTCCTAGAGCAAAGCCTAGCGACTTGGGTGATCTAGTCGAGAGTTTAAGAGAACAGAGCCCAACGACTTGGGCGATCCAATTGGGAGTCTCAAGGAGCATAACTCAACTTGGGGGATCGGTCGAAAGTCTTGAGGGAGTATAGCTTTGCAACTCAGGTGATCCAGATGGAAGTCTTTCAGAAATGACAATCCGCATTGGTCTTACTCATGATCCTTAACCTTAACTTCTACCAACTTTGACCTCCACCTAAACCAGATACTCGACCGATTTTATTCCACATGAGGATGCCCCCTATATTTATCACCGTATCACATACGATCATCACTGGTTCTTAATTCTTCCTTATGCCGAATGCTCCAAAATTTAAGGACAATTTAAATTACTAGAGACGTGATCCAACATGTGCCAAATATGATATAAACATCTCTTTTAATAAAATAACACTATTTTCCATTCCCCAAAAGTCCCTCAATTGCATCTACCTACTAATGGTCGTCAGTAACCTAATTTAGCACGATGCTCCAGGAGTGAAATCATCAAAGCCGCCCCAGGCTATGATGCACTGAAAACGCATCAAATTATTATTTAAATAGTTACGATTTAATTTTTAATTATAATATATTATAAAGATTTTTCTTTTAAATAGAACGTATAATTATAAGATATTGATTTTTTAATTATTCATCATGAATACTTCTTGATTTATCCCGACAGTCGATAGACAATTTCTATAAGATGGAATCGATCATTCAAACTCGGTATTATCTAGTTCAACGTATTTGTTTTTAATAATTAAAGTCTCTCCTTTCTTTAATTAATATATGATATTTAGTTTACGTTGATTAATTTTGAGGCTAACTGATCCACCCTAATAAAATTTTTCATCAACTATCAAAATAAATCAGTAAGCATTTATCATACTAATATTTTTAAGTTAATTGTATATTAAAGAAAACTTATCTATTAATTTATTAAAGTTATATGAGAGATATCCTATGATTATTATACCATTATCTGAAGGATAATTAAAAAATTTTATTTAAATTAACATCATTTATTCAATTTACCTCTATTAATTTTAAAATAACTGGACTAACCTCACACAGCAATTTTCATCGGCCATCCAAATAAAAATCTAAAAGCATTTATAGCAAACAACCTATCAGATCAACTATCAATTAAAAAAAAATTATCGGTTAATTCTTCAATACTGGAATTCAATTCTTATACATCTCTGAACAACTGAAAAGACACTCTACTCTGCACAATTACCTGGGTACCATGAAAGCCGCTTCGTATCTTATAAAAGGCAAACATCAAAACCTTTATTTTCTTGGTTCACCGATCATATTTGGAAACCACATCGAAGTGTCCTATCAATGATTCTGCCACATGAATCGTTCCCCTAAACATGAAGCTTAACCCCATCACCATACTTAAGAGCTAACTTTAATCATTAGTGTCACTAATGCAGATATTGCAGTGATAACTGATAAATAGCAAGGTAAGTCTTCCCCCAATAGAGCAGAGCATCATCACTAGCTCGTTCTTAGTTCTTCCTGATGCCGAAGCTCCAACGTCAGAGTCATCCGATGAAGCTCCCGCCCAAGACAACGACGACAACGAAGAGAAGTGCTTGGTCGCAGAAGCTTTTAGCTGGGTTTAGGAGGATGCTTACGGGGTTGATGATGGCGCCTACTCAACGACGACCACGAAGAGCTTCGATTCAGAAAACACGTTTTTGATTTGCACGTTTTTTATTTTGATTTTTTGAAAAATACGAGTTTTCTATAAAACGACTTTTTGTCATTCTCTATTTTTCTAGAAAATGCTAGCTATTTTTTTAAAAAACAGACACGAAAAATATAAACAAAACATCATTTTTCAGAAACGTGCGTTTTTCAGAAAATGAAAATGAAAAACATACAAACCAAACACACCCTTAGTTTTTGTAAATACCGGAAAAATGGCGAATAAAGATAAGAGAATTTTCCGGAATTTTTGAAAATTTTTCGGAGCTCGTATGACGAGTTTACAGGAATGGAAATTGGAATCCGGGAAAATCTCTTTGGGTTACCCCGTTTAAGTGAGGAAATGTTGATTTTCTTTTTATTCTTATTTCTTTTCCCTTTTCTTTATTTTTCGCCGTTTCCTCTTTGCCCGCGAGCCCTAACCTCCTTCCCCGAGCGGTTTCCTTCCCCCCTCTCGCGACAAAACTCCTCGGCTTCTTCTTCTCATTTCTGCCCTAGCCATCTTCTCGGCTGAGCTTTCTCCACCCGACGGCGCCACCCCCCAGTACATCGCCAAGCTTTCCTTTCAGACCCAGCGCAACCCTTGCTACGCCCTTTCGCCGAGCGACGACGCCACTACAGTCGATCGCCGAGCCCTAGCGCTGGCCACCCTTGAGCCCTCTACCGATCGTCGATCTCCCTTCTTCCCCTAGCGACACTGCCGACCATCGGAACAAGTCGGTGCCATCCTTACTCTTGTGTCGTGCTCTAGTTTTAGTCTCTCGCCGGTGTGTATCTGCTTGGGTTTAGTTTCGGACAGGAGCAAGCAGTGCCGAGTCCTTCTTATGTCTCTGCTTGACAGTGCCGAAGACAACACAGAGTTGTGCCTTAGCCGGATCTTGGAGGTAAGTATGGTTGGTATTAGGTTAATAGTGATTTAATTCTATACTGTGGTTGAATCTCGAATCTGATTTGTGATCTCCACTCTTGACCTCACTTTTGATCCGAATAGGGTACTGGAATTCCAGAAGAGGATAAGACTTGCTGTGGGGTTTTTCTTGGATCCGGCAGTCACTGCTTCCAGCAAACTCTTTGATTTCCAACAGCAAGAACGGCTGTGGAATTTGAGGTAAGGGAAGGGTTTTGATTATGTGTTGATTAGGGTTCGTTAATTGTGTTGGATTGGTTAGTTGGATCCAATTTAGAACTTCTTAATTGGATTAGAATTTAGTTTAGCTAATGGTTGTATGATAAAATTAGCTAAACTAGGCATTATGTTTGATACCACAGGACTTTAACGCAAGACGAGTATCTCGATGTCGGATTTGGACATTCGTATTGGAGGCCGGTACTTCTGACTTTATGTCGTTTGATATACATAGTAGTGAATTTAACAAATTGCAATAATTATATTTCTTATCTGTTTCGGTTAGTCACTACCCGATATTTGTTACATGCTTGGTTGATACTTGTTTTGTATATCATGTTATTTCTTACCTGCTTATACATGCTTATAGGGGGTAGTGATATACCATGCTTCACCATGTTCAGAACCTAGGTTTTATACCTTATCTTATCTGTGTACCTTTGATTTGTTTCATTGACCTAAGGTGCACCTTCTATATATATATGGATTAGCTCAGGATATTTCCATGGTTAGTGTCATGCACCATTCGCATGATTGCATGCTGTGCGATGTTCCGCTCCATTATTGTTGAGCACATCGCCAGTTACATGGATCTGCACACACCACCACTCATGGGTTAGTGGTCGATTCAGGCAGAGTGTGTTACAGCAGGGTCTTTGTTTGGCTTCGTTGGTCAGCTCATGGGTAGTGTGACACAGCGTGGTAGCCGGCAGAGATTCCTCCCAGTCATCGTGTACCGGGAGATGAGAGCATTGCGCTCCCCCATTTATGATTTGGGGTAGGAGGATAGGTGTACTCCGACAGCATCCCGTCCACTCGGTCACTTATCAGGAGCAGTGACGACAGAGTGCACGGTTTTCACAGCCCTACCCACTCTGTATCACTATTGTGTGTGAGATGGTTGACTGGTGTCAGGGGTGACCAGGACGCATCATTGGCATCATACGCATTGATGCATTTATTTCTTGTGATTGTGTTTGCTGCATTTATTTGCTGTATTTTGGTTGGATGGCCATGTTTGACATGCATACAGGATTTCTATACCTCTCGGACTGTTTATCCTTGTACCAGGTCCTGGTTAGTACAGTTTTCTCCTGTGTACTACAGTTGCATTTTATCCTTCATATATCAGGAGACTGTACGCATGATTAGTGCTAGATGTTATTTCTCTACTATGTATATCAGTTGTTACCCGCTGAGGAGTTGACTCACCTCGTGGATATTTACTATTTTCAGGTTGATGCTGTCAAGAGAGAGTTCCAGTTGCTAGTCCCCTGCAGCCCACGAGGATGTTTATTTACCTTTTGGCTTTATGTACTAGACTATGTTTGGACTTGTTTTGTTTTGATACTTGGAGCTTGCATGGATTGTACTTATCGATGGACTTTTAATTGGATTTGTTTTACTATATGCCTGCCTAGGCGGCAGAAGAGGTAAGTTGATTTGATCGTCGGATTTGTGTTTTATGAGTGTTGTGGAGTAGGATATCGGTTTTGAGCTTTATGGGTGTAGTTGAGTAGGGTGGATTTTCAGTCTTATTATCATTGCTTATTAAACTGCGTGGATGTCTATGTGTTGTGGTTTGTTTATTATTGTTATTTATTCTAGTCGCATGTGGCTGAGGTATATGGTGATGTAGTAAAGTTTCAGATTGTCCGTCGTACATGGGAAATGCTGCCGAAATTTCTTCAGACAGGGACTCCTCCGGGGCATGACAATTTAGTGGTATCAGAGCCAGGTTGGCGATAATTGTTTGATTTCCGTGTGTTGGATTTTCGAGATTTATCTGATACCAATTTATTGGTATCAGAGCGGGTTATGATACCTGCTTTTGGTGTTCTGGATATTTGGATATCTGTTCCGGTTGGTACGGATTTCCGTTATGGTTATATTTCGGACTTCTGTTTCGGATTTGTATAGATTCCCGGTGATTTACTCGTTCGGAATTCCGAGGTTAGTATGGGAACTGGACAGCGACGGAACATCTTCAGACAATAATTAGGTATGATGTTATTTTGTAATTGTTTATACTTGTAGTAATATCTGTGATATAATTTAACAGATATGAGGAGATCTACACGTGTTACTGCGAGACGTGGTACTGGACGACCACGTACGAGGACTTTGGGATCTCTGGATTCCCCAGAGATGCCTACTGGGGCTGAGCTTGTCAGACAGGGACAGACTCAGCATAACGAGGGCGCGTCGGGCTCTCAGACCCCGATGGCTCCTATAGAGGTACCTACCTCGGCTGTGCCGAGTGTACCTATCCCTACGGTATTTCCGGTACCACCAGGGGTACTACCGGCATACCCCGCACCTGCTCCGGCCCAGTCTACGGCGTACTCGGCACCACCGCCACCTGGACCTACAGTGTACCCGACACCAGTGGCACCTGTGCCCCCAGTACCTACAGTATACCCAGCAGCACCTGCACCAGCGATGTCGGCTGCTCCACATCAGGTACCATTACCTACCGTACCTCCAGCCGCGGCCACCTATGTTCATCCTACAGTGCCACCGATGGCTTATGCTCCAGTTTATACAGCAACACCGGGAGTACCTCCTCCGGTTTATTCAGCGGTACCACTTGTAGCACCAGATCTAGTAGTTCCGCCAGTTCCTGCAGCTGTCCCGACACACCTCACTGATATTGTTGCGGCACGAGCTAGGATTCCAGTATTAGCAGAGTCGATTCACACTCTTCCGAGGAGACCTTGACCCGAGTATGGCTCTATCATGGATAGAGACTATGGAGCAGACCTTCTTCTATATGGCTTGCTCCGAGTGGGAGAAAGCAGAGTTGGCTGCTTTCCATTTACGGGATGAGGCTAACGCCTGGTGGATTACTCAGCGTTCCATCATCGGCGAGCAAAACATTACTTGGGCCATGTTCAGAGAGGCTTTTGAGAGCCATTTCTTTCCACTAGCATATCAGATGGCTCGCCGGTAGGATTTCATGAGTCTACGGCAGAACAATCGCTCGGTGACAGAGTATAATACTGAATTCAACCGGTTGGCTAGGTTTTGTCCAGAGTTAGTTGCGGAGGACAGATCCCGCATGATGTAGTTTATTCAGGGACTGGACAGTCATCTGCAGTTAAGGCTTGCTGGTTTAGGGATCGCATCTTACTCAGATGCACTGGATCGAGCCTTGATGATAGAGTTAGCTCAGTAGAGAGCATTTTCGGGCAGGAAGAGGAAGCATATGGGTCAGACATCTAGACAGATCCAGCAGCCACCGGCTACACAGAAGCAGAACTGGAAACGACCCGACAGCGACATTCGCTGTTTCAGATGTGGATCCAGAGATCACATCACCCCAGCCTGCTCTCTGGGACATCCAGTTTGCTTTTATTGCAAACTGTCTGGGCACCAGAGCCGAGATTGTCAGCTGAAGGCTCGGCCTGCACTTAGGAGGTGGTCGAGAGGGCAGTCTAGTCGAGATGGGGCATATTGAGGAGGCGGCTCAATCTTCACATCGTCGGCGAGATAGCTTCCGGGACCTTATTATCCGACGTAGGGGCAGTATCAGATGCAGCCTCAGCCTCTAGGCCAGTACCAAACTCAGTCCCAGCCATCGGCACAGTATCAGTCACCGCCCTCTCAGTTTTCTCTGGCACATTATCCAGCACAGCCTCAGTGGCAGGCTTCAGCCCAGCCGCAGCAGCCGCTGGCAGCGTTGCCACCTCCTCCTCCGCCAGAGACTGGACGTATTCATGCGATTACCAGAGAGGATGCGCAGCGAGCCGACAGATCCGTTTTCCGCGGTACGATTTCTATTTATGCCTTATCTGCAGATATACTGATAGATACTGGTAGCTCACATTCTTTTATATTTCGTACTTTTATGCGGAAGATTGGTAGATTACCCACTTGCAGACCCCAGCGATTGGCTGTCTCTCTACCGTCCAGTGATACTTTGGGCGTCACCCAAGAGGTCAGAGGTTGCCCATTAGATTTTGGCAACCTAATACTTACGGTGGATCTTTTAGTATTGGAAATAGTCGATTTTGATATTATACTTGGCATGGACTGTTTGTCAGCATATCATGCCACAGTTGATTGTCAGACGAGGGTGGTCACATTCCGGCCATTATGAGTTTTTGGTAATGTCATTTGGGCTTACCAATGCTCTAGCGGTATGTTATGGATTGTTGTAGTGGAGCATTGCTCCCACATGTTATGGATTGTTGTGGTGGAGCGTCGCTCCCACATATTGTAGATTGCTCGTAGAAGAGTGTTGCTCCCACATATATGGTATTTCCTGTGATGGAGCATTGCTCTCACACTGGAGGATTTATTCTTTAGTGATTTATATTGTTGGTGATTAGATTTCAGATTTATTGTCAGAGATCTTATCGTTAGGAATGTCTTTGGTATGGACATTGTGAGTTCTAAGTTTTACCATTTAGGCTTACAAAACCCTAGATGTTTATATGGACTCGATGATTTCGGTATTCCTAGGTTGTTTGGATCGGTTTCCATTGTCCTTGTTGACAATGTTGTAATCTATTTTTTTTGTTTTTGATCCAAGCTCGATACCCCCATCTTTTCACTTGAGGTATGTGATTTAATTTACCGTTCAACATTTTGTACGCTTTACCTGTTGTTAGTATTTGCTGATGATAGATACCGAAATTTGGGGACCAAATTTTTATTAGTGGGGAAGAATGTAAAATACCGAAAAAATGGCGAATAAAGATAGGGGAATTTTTCGAAATTTTTCGGGAATTTTTCGGAGTTCGTATGGACGAGTTTACGGGAATAGAAATTGGGCCCCGGGAAAGCCTCTTTGGGTTACCCCGTTTAAGTGAGGAAATGTTGATTTTCTTTTTATTCTTATTTCTTTTCCCTTTTCTTTATTTTTTGCCGTTTCCTCTTTGCCCGCGAGCCCTAACCTCCTTCCCCGAGCGGTTTCCTTCCCCCTCTCGCGACAAAACTCCTCGGCTTCTTCTTCTCATTTCTGCCCTAGCCATCTTCTCGGCTGAGCTTTCTCCACCCGACGGCGCCACCCCCAGTACATCGCCAAGCTTTCCTTTCTGACCCAGCGCCACCCTTGCTCTGCCCTTTCACCGAGCGACGACGCCACTATAGTCGATCACCGAGCCCTAGCGCTGGCCACCCTTGATCCCTCTACCGATCGCCAATCTCCCTTCTTCCCCTAGCGACACTGCCGACCATCGGAACAAGTCGGTGCCATCCTTACTCTTGTGTCGTGCGCTAGTTTTGGTCTCTCGCCGGTGCGTATCTGCTTGGGTTTAGTTTCGGACAGGAGCAAGCAATGCCAAGTCCTTCTTGTGTCTCTGCTTGACAGTGCCGAAGACAACACAGAGTTGTGCCTTAGCCGGATCTTGGAGGTAAGTATGGTTGGTATTAGGTTAATAGTGATTTAATTCTATACTGTGGTTGAATCCCGAATCTGATTTGTGATCTCCACTCTTGACCTCACTTTTGATCCGAACAGGGTACTGGAATTCCAGAAGAGGATAAGACTTGCTGTGGGGTTCTTGGATCCGGCAGTCACTGCTTCCAGCAAACTCTTTGATTTCCAACAACAAGAACGGCTGTGGAATTTGAGGTAAGGGAAGGGTTTTGATTATGTGTTGATTAGGGTTCGTTAATTATGTTGGATTGGTTAGTTGGATCCAATTTAGAACTTCTTAATTGGATTAGAATTTAGTTTAGCTAATGGTTGTATGATAAAATTAGATAAACTAGGCAATATGTTTGATACCACAGGACTTTGACGCGAGACGAGTATCTCGATGTCGAATTTGGACATTCCTATTGGAGGTCGGTACTTCTGACTTTATGTCATTTGATATGCATAGTAGTGAATTTAACAAATTGCAATAATTATGTTTCTTATCTATTTCGGTTAGTCACTACCCGATACTTGTTACATGTTTGATTGATACTTGTTTTGCATATCATGTTATTTCTTACCTGCTTATACATGCTTATAGGGGGTAGTGATATATCATGCTTCACCATGTTCAGGACATAGGTTTTATACCTTATCTTATCTGTGTACCTTTGATTTGATTCATTGACCTAAGGTGCACCTTCTATATATATATGGATTAGCTCAGGATATTTCCATGGTTAGTGTCATGCACCATTCGCATGATTGCATGCTGTGCGATGTTCCGCTCCATTATTGTTGAGCACATCGCCAGTTACATGGATCTGCATACACCACCACTCATGGGTTAGTGGTCGATTCAGGCAGAGTGTGTTGCAGCAGGGACTTTGTTTGGCTTCGTTGGTCCGCTCATGGGTAGTGTGACGCATCGTGGTAGCCGGCAGAGATTCCTCCCCGTCATCGTGTACTGGGAGATGAGAGCATTGTGCTCCCCCATTTATGATTTGGGGTAGGAGGATAGGTATACTCCGACAGCATCCCGTCCACTCGGTCACTCATCAGGAGCAGTGACGACAAAGTGCACGGTTGTCACAACCCTACCCACTCTGTATCACTATTGTGTGTGAGTTGGTTGACTGGTGTCAAGGGTGGCCAGGACGCATCATTGGCATCATACGCATTGATGCATTTATTTCTTGTGATTGTGTTTGCTGCATTTTGGTTGGATGGCCATGCTTGACATGAATACAGGATTTCTATACCTCTCAGACTGTTTATCCTTGTACCAGGTCCTGGTTAGTATAGTTTTCTCCTGTGTACTACAGTTGCATTTTATCCTTCATATATCAGGAGACTGTACGCATGATTAGTGTTAGATGTTATTTCTCTACTATGTATATCAGTTGTTACCCGCTGAGGAGTTGACTCACCCCGTGGATATTTACTATTTTTAGGTTGATGTTGTCAGGAGAGAGTTCCAATTGCTAGTCCCCTGCAGCCCACGATGATGTTTATTTACCTTTTGGCTTTATGTACTAGACTATGTTTGGACTTGTTTTGTTTTGATACTTGGAGCTTGCATGGATTGTACTTGTCGATGGGTTTTTAATTGGATTTGTTTTACTAAATGTCTGCCTAGACGACAGAAGAGGTAAGTTGATTTGATCGTCGGATTTGTATTTTATAAGTGTAGTTGAGTAGGGTGGATTTTGAATCTTATTTTCATTGCTTATTAAACTACGTGGATGTCTATGTGTTGTGATTTGTTTATTATTGTTATTTATTCCAGCCACATGTGGCTGAGGTATATGGTGATGTAGTAAAGTTTCAGATTGTCCGTCGTACAGGGGAGATGTTGCCGAAATTTCTTCGGACAAGGACTCCTCCGGGGCGTGACAGTTTTTATCCAGAGAAGAGAAGGCTTTCTTTCTTTTTTAGCCGCCTAATTGGATGTAGATCGACTTCGGCCGTCCGTATTATATCTAGGGGTGCAAATGAGTCGAGTCGTTCATGAGCTGCTCATGAGCGACTCGATCAAAGCTCGACTTGAATTTGACCGAGCTCGAGCCGAGCTCGAGCCGGCTCGTTTAACATTTGAGTCGAGTTTGAGCTCATTTAACACTGGCTCGAGGACTCGGCGAGCCTGGTTAATTTAATATTTTAATAATTAAAGTTATTATTACTTTTAAAATAAAAAATAAATTAAGGTGGAGTTTATGATTAAAGCATGTCATTTAATCTTTTTGAGATCTACCGTTTTTGAGATCTACCGTTCAAATCTCCACTGGGACAGATTTTTAATTTATTTTTTGAAGTCGAGCTCAAACTCACAAGCTCGAGCCTATGCAATTTTCTCGAGCTGGCATGAGCTCAATTACAGTCCTAATTATATCTGTATCTTTTTCTATATATATATATATATATATATATATATATATATATATATATATAATGTGTTACAGTTGACTATTAAATTACAAAAACCATTGCGAACCCTCTTCTTTAATGTAAAGACCAGTAGGCAGTAGCCAAGTAGATAGATATGCGCGTGTTCTTAGACCTTCAGCTACGAGACCAAAATCATCGCTCACGCAATTTGGTGAAGTAGCGGCCAATTTGACGGTTTGGTGGCTATCGCAGAATCACCGTGTGCGAGTGAGTGCGTGCATTCACCTGCCCGATCGACCGATGCCTCGCTCGCTAGTCGCTATATATATGCCTGCCTCCCTCAGTGGTGAATTCATCAATCGCCGCCATCAAATTAGTTATCAGATTGCGAAAATGGTGGCGAAGGTGGCGTCGAGGGTGGAGATCCTGGCGAAGAGTGGCCTGAGCGAGATCCCCGCCGAGTACATCCGCCCCGAGTCGGAGCGGCTCGACCTCGGGGACGCGTTCGAGACGGCGAAGAAGGGGGCGGAGGACCAGCTGGGACCTCAGCTGCCCGTCGTGGACCTCCAGGCGCTGGAGTCCGGCGACGAGGCTGCGCGGCGGGCGTGCGTGGAGGAGCTGCGCAGGGCGGCCTCGGAGTGGGGAGTGATGCACATCACCAACCACGGGATTAAGCCGGAGCTGGTGGAGCGGCTGAGGAAAGTGGGGAAGGAGTTCTTCGACCTCCCCGTCGAGGAGAAGGAGCGGTACGCGAACGATCAGGCGTCGGGGAAGATCCAGGGCTACGGGAGCAAGTTGGCCAACAACGCCAGCGGGCAGCTGGAGTGGCAGGACTACTTTTTCCACCTTATTTTTCCCGAGGAGAAGATCGACGTCTCCATTTGGCCGAAGCAACCGGAAGATTACATGTAAGTTCATTTAAGCTCGAGAGCAGCAAATTAATTTACGCCATAGTCGGAGCCGCTCTTTACGGAGATGCGTTCGTGCAGTGAAGTGACGGCGGAGTTCGGAAAGCAGCTGAGGGTGGTGGTGACGAAGCTGCTGGAAGCCCTCTCCGAAGGCCTGGGATTGGAAAAGGGGACTCTGGACTCCGAGCTCGGCGGCACCAAGGACCTGCTCCTCCAGATGAAGATCAACTACTACCCTGTCTGCCCGCAGCCGGACCTGGCGCTGGGCGTGGAGGCGCACACCGACATCAGCGCCCTCTCGTTTATCCTCCACAACATGGTCCCCGGCCTCCAGGTCTTCTACGACGGTAAGTGGGTGACGGCGGAGTGCATCCCGGACGCCCTCATCGTCCACGTCGGCGACAGCCTCGAAATCCTCAGCAACGGCCGCTACAAGAGCGTCCTCCACCGCGGCCTCGTCAACAAGGAGAAAGTCCGCATCTCCTGGGCCGTCTTCTGCGAGCCCCCCAAGGAGACCATCCTGTTGAGGCCGCTGGAGGAGCTGCTGGCCGACGGCACGCCGCCAAATTTCCCGCCGAGGACGTTCGAGCAGCACATCCAGCACAAGCTCTTCAAGAAGAACAATCCGGAGGCGGCGACGCCCCCAGCCAACGCAACCAACTGAGTTCGTCCGTCCCCATGTGTCTTCTTAATTACTTGTGCTTGCAGTTACCGGCCGGCGTGCATCTGGCTACCGCTCGCGTAATATCGCTCTGTTTTCAGTTTTTCCATCCGTATGAATAATATTAATATTTTGGCCCATTGACTCTGTTTTTTTTTTTTAATATCACCGGCAGGCATACCACATATTTATTATATTAGCATTCTCGGATGATGTTGGGGTTAAACGAGGGGTGAGCAATCAATCCGTCAAATCGATCAATCCGTTTATATCGATCCGAACTGAATCGAAAAAAAATGATCCGCCAGATATAATGTCGGATGTAGGGTTCTAATATTGCATTATCTGATCTAGTAGGGTCTGATAGTTTTTTATCCCAATAACCGAACCAACCCGATCTGATCACCCCTATTTTTAGCAACTAATGTTGATACGCTGCTACACATTATAATAGTTATTTCCGATTAGCTGCTATAATGTATAATGAGTAATGTCTGTTATCATTTTAAAAAATTTTATTTTTTTTGTTATATTTATATTTATATTTTATATTTCATTGGATATAGGGTCGGATATCCAAATAACTGACAATCCGTCGGATATTTGAAACATAAAAACCGTCGGATATAGGGCCGGATGTATTTGATCTAGTAGGACCAGATAATTTTTTATCCCAATAACTGAATCGATCTATGATCACCCCTAGGTTAAATCATGCAGATCTAAGATTCAAATCTGGCCAATTTACTTTGCCGCCATATTAGCATACTCATTTTATTAAAATACACTCATTAATATATACTCATATTCATTATTTAGGTCTTATTATCCACTCATTCATATTTATTTTTATTTTTATTTATATTAAATGAATAAATATATTTTAAATTTTATTTTTTAAGAACATTTATATTGGTATTAATTGGTGAATATTAGAATACACAAATAATGTTACAATTAATATAGATGAGTGTTATAGCACTCATACAAATGTATAACGTTCAAGTTTTTAATACACCCGAATATATAAAAAAATCCAAAAAATAAGAAAATGTTTTTTGAATATAAGGAATATAGAGAAATGAATGGACAATGAAATTCACAAATAATAATGAATATTAATGTTAAAATATATATAAGTATGCATTAATAAAAAGAAAATATTGTCCCTGGATAATGGTATTACGGCAGGGCGCATTCTTAATTTTCCAGATATATAAGGATCAAGTCGAGATTTTGACAAATAAACGGATAAATTTTTCTTAATGGGTTGATGATAGATCGTCTCATAAGTCATCTCGAACCCTTCCGATTTACCATGGTGACTAATAGAAAACTTTTATGAGACGGTGCCAGTTAATTTCAGGATTAGTTAGTGTAAACTTGATACTTGATGTCAACTTAAATAAAAAGAAAATATTAATATAATGAGTATGTGTTATGATTTTTAATAGGTGATACACTCAAATACGGTATTAATATAATGAATATGTAATATGATTTTTTAATAGATGATATATATTAACGCTCAAATTAATATAGATGTCCAAATTCTATACTCATTAATTGTGTTCAAAGAATTGAACTTTAATAAGTGTATGAGAATTATAACACTCATCTATATTAATGGTAACTATTTGTGTTATAACATCCACATATTAATATCAACGTAATACTCATATGAAATAAAAACTTAATTTTTTTATATAACATCCACACACACATAAATAAAAGCTTAATATATATATATATATACACACTCATCCATGAACACCTAGTATATTTTTTTTTTCAATTTACACTTCCTTTAGCATAAATACTATACCCTAAACTCTAAATTTTAACCCCTATATTTTTTCAAAAAATTAACATGGGGTGCTCACAGATGGATATGTAGGGTAAGAAATTTGATATGTTGCACACCCATTGGTGAACAACTACTGTTAATGTTTTATTTTAATTTTTTTTAGGACTTAAGATTTATAGTTTAGAGTTTATGGTTTAAAGTATAATATTTAGGTTAAAGGAAGTGAATATAACACACACACACGTGTGCTCTTTTTATCATGCTCGGACGCCATGAGTGACGACCATGAGTGACACTCATAGCCGCCAAACGTGTTGTTTTTTTTAAAGCTTTTGATTGTGTCAATCAACTTTGACATTAGGGTTTAGAGTGTGAGTTGTAACATTAAGCACAAAACAAAAAATTAAATCAATATTTTTAGTGTGCACGAGTTGTGTAGGGTAAGTTGTGCATGATATCTATAAGCTAATGGTGCACACCTTGTAGGTATCATTTGTATTTTTGTTACATTTCTTTAGCTTAAATACTATAACTTAAATTTTAAACCATAACCCCTAAGTTCTAAAAGAAAAAAAAAACATTTGGAGCTCACAAGGTGTGCACCGTGAGATATGTAGGCTAACATTCTTGTATATATATAAGTGGCAAAAGGCAAAATGCTCTCCTCTAGCGCCCTCGCCAGCTCGCATAGGACCAACATGTAGAAGGTAAATCACAATGATTGAGGAGACAAATGGATGGAGGGTAAGTTATACGGGGTGCAAGGATTTATACCCCGACCACTAAACCTTAAGCGACAAACCTCCTTCCACTTACCACCTCATTTATGTCCGTTGGGGGTAGCATTCTTATATATATATAGCCTACACATCACATGATGCACACCTTACGAGCACCAAATGTAGTTTTTTTCTAAAGTTTAAGGTTTAGAATTGAGGATTTAGGTTATAATATTTAAGTTTAAACAAATAAATAAAATAAAATTACACACAGTGCTTATAAGATATGCACCATGAGGTGTGTGTGTGTATATATATATATATATATATATATATATATATATATATATATATATATATATTCAGAATAATTTTAATATGGTCAATCGAGTTAAATTAGGTTCTGTGCATGATTTGGTCTATTGAATCATTCGATAATATGTAATTTTTTCATTAGAAAATGTAATGTTATGTAAATCTTTTATGATTTCATCAATTAAATTATTCCACTATTTGTTATGTTTCATTGTCTAGTATCTAGTATAGGTGTACTGCAAAAGTTTTTTTTTTTTTTATGATGGAATCTACCCCATTGTTTGGTGTTATCATTGTATTATTAATATTAAGTGTTATTGTCATAACAAAATAAACAAGTATTTTTGATTCATTCCAAATAGTAATCTAGTTTATTATTAGAGATTGTTCTAAAATAGAAAGAATATTTTATTCAAACTCTAATGAAATAACTTCATCCTTCTTACTTATTTCTGATAAGGTGGTATGGTACAAGTTAAAAGTTTTCATTTTGTTTTTATTTTTTTAGAGAAAGATATAACTTGTCATATGTCACCTCTAATTTCAACGGATTAAATCAATTAATTAAGAAAAAAGGGAATGAAATAAATAATTTGAATATATTAATTATAGACTATTCATAGTATTTAATTAATTATTAATTATAGGATATTTATTTTATAATATTATAATAATAATTATTGGGATATATGAGGTATTAGGATTATAATATAGATATTAATTATAATAATATATGATCCCGTCTAAAAATTGAGAAGATGGAATAATAGAATTGATGTGGCTGGAATACTGATCAAATCGTCATGACCCGGAGGGAGAGGATATGATAAGCTGTCTTCTATGTTGACCAAGTCGTCAGAAGATTTCTGGTCAATGCTACCTACAGACAACGATCGGGTTTTCTTGACAGTGTCGACTCGATCCAGGTCCCAACAGGAGCAGCAATGAAGCAAGGGTGTGGCAAGAAACTCTTCCCATCAGGCGTTAAATGGAGCTTAGGGAAGTTGTCACTTGCCTCCCTTTTGTGGCAGCAAAATAAACCAAAGACCTCCTTCCTCTTCTCTTGTCCAAGCCCCAACCTAAAAGGGCACCTCCAATACATTAACTAAATGTCCTCTTTTTTTCTCCCTAATTTTGTTGGGTCCTCTAAATACATCCACATCAATATATAAATATATAGATAATAATAATAATAATAATAATAATAATAATAATAATAGGTAGGATATTATATAGGTAGGAGTAATGATACGTAGAGGGAAAAAATCTTAGAGAAAAGTTTAGGGATATAATCATAAATTAATGGCCCACTATTTTCTCTTTTGTGAGCCTCGTCACTTTATGTGTCTATTTCTGAGATTTTTCCCTCTCTGTATCATTTTTCTTAGGATATATAGGATATTTTAGTATTTTATTAACTTACTTTTATAGAATTATCCTTTTATAGAGGATAGAGAACCAAGATGAAGTGAGAGAATTTTGATATCGTAAGAAGGAGCACTCTATGTTTACACCATATCTAAATAGAATTAAAATAAAATATATAAGTGATAATTTTTTAAGTGAATCTTTAGATAAGATATGTCTCATAGAAAAACTATGTTGTTTAATCAAAATATATTCTTCTTTTTCCTAAACTAAGATAAGAAGTTCTGGATAAATTGACACTTCTGATTTAAATCAAATAATTCAGCATATTCCACATTAATAGGAGTACATTTATGTTTTTGTTGTTGGTGCAAAAAGTGATAGACAATAGAAACTAAGTTTTAATTATGGCAAATGGTTCAAAGTTAAGATTTTTTATTGTCTAACAAGGTTGACTGAGTGTGCAGGAATGTCTTAAGTGATATTAGGCAAAGGAAAGTCCTAACTGCAGTTAGGTAGGTGAAAAGTCCTAGTTGTGGTTAGGCAATGAAGTTCTAGTCTGGGGGGCTGACAAAGTCTTGGAGGGTTGTGGACTTTGGGCAAAATCTTATAGTTAAAGACTCTAGGTGAAAATCCTAGGGGTCGCGGACACCAGGTGGAAGACTGGATGGGTCATGGATCGAACGTTCAGCATAAAGTTCTGAAATCTCTGATGCTGAGCAAAAGTCCAGATGGTTTGAAGGACCAGTCTGGAAAAAGGTAATTTTTCCTGAGAGGAGTAGGTGAGGACACATTTTCTGTTGAGGGAACAGTAGGTGTTAGTTTGATCTAGGATTTTTGGGAAATCCGAATGTTAGAACCAGACAGTCTGGAGATTGTCAAACATTTTATTAATCATATTTTATTGTTCTAACTTTGTGTTGCAGGATATGTTTAGTATTTTGGACTAACGTATCTTTCATGGATTGAAAAGTACATTTCAAGCTTGGATGGACAATGTTCAAGGTGCCTCCGGGGTGATTGGAGGTGCCTCGGGTGGCTTGGCCTAAGGCTTGCACGGAGGGGCATAGAGGCGCCTTCCATGTGCTTGATGGCGCTTTAGAGACTAGATGGAAGGCACCTTCTATGAGCTTGAAGGCGCCTTCAAAGGGATAAACTTTATAGATTACGGAGGTTATTGTCTCCAATGCTGTGGGGATAAGCAACATAATTGGAGGCGCGTTCAATGGGGTTGAAGGCGCCTTCAGCACTCTATAAAACAAGTCCTTGAGCTGTCAAGTAGATGCATGAACACAACTTAAATTCACGACTACTCTCTTGTGCGTTGCTCTAAAGACGATTTGACGAATTTGTAACGCTACTCCGACAACCAGATGCTTGCAATTTCAACACCGTCATTGTTGGTATATTGTAATTAAATTATTGCACTTGTAATTTTGCTATTTGTAAAGATTTTCTGAAATTATAGTGTTGTCTAACGAAAGTGATCAACTATCATAGGTCTTGGAGTAGGAGTCATCATAGGCTCCGAACCAAGTAAAATTTGGATGTGTTAGCATTGTGTTTTTTTTTTCTTTCCGCTGCATTGTTCTCTATTTTTCGAAAAGTGTAAAAAAAATCACAAGCATTATTCACCCCCTATAGCACAATGATCTTGCATCTACTTCATGAGTATGATATTTTCTAGGCATTTATGATAATATCAAGCATTTTCCTATCTCGGCATTTGTAATTTCTAGAGTTTTAGCCCCGGTTAGGGAAGGATCGGAGAAACTATCTAGTTATGAATCGGATATAGAGCCCATAGGGGATGCTTGATTACAATTTCGAATAAGCTATTACATATTTGCTCTAGTTTTTGTTGTTTTTTACATTGAAACGATATTTCTTTATCCATGGCCAATGAGTTTCAATGTATTGAGTGTAGCTATATTTATTGAAGCTTTCATTTTCATACTTATCTTAATTGTTGGTTCAGTTTATACATGGAGAAAAGGAGCATTAGAATGGTCTTAACTAAATATTCATACAATCAAAATAAAAAGGAAGGAAAAGATTACATTAAGACTGTTAGTATTAGCCCTAATACCAATTATGAGATGATTGTAAAGAGCTCATTTTGTATCATATATCATTATTAATAAAAAATAAAGTTGTTTATTATATTTATTTCAGTTCATTGCCGATTAAATAAGTATAATAATGCCCTTGGACAGTAAGTTCTTATCTACAGCATATCAATTGGTTGAATTGATAGTGAGATATTGTATATATACATAGAACACTACTCTTAACTATTCCTAGTCGAGCATTAATATAAAAAGACAATATTAATACGTTGAGACTAGCATGTTGGTCAACGGATGACTTAATCTCACAAGTCATAAATATGCGATATTAGGTTGATACATGAGTATATATTAAAGAATATATACTGAATGACCTGCCATGAGAATGTTTCATGGATCGTTATATGAGTGTCATAAACATTCTCATGTGACTATTGGTATGAATAGTCCTTAGACATGAAGTTGCTATGATTCCTTACATAAGGAGTTGTGTACTTTGGTATCGACAAATATCACCTGTAACAAGGTGGATAATAAAGTCGATCTGGGTACGCAATGAATTATGAGGAGGGATGTGAGTGATGTAGATGAGATCTATCCCTTTCATATGACAGAAGTGATATCTGTGGGCTCCTTGATTAGTAGGACACAAGAAAGCATGACCATGCACAAATGAGTCAATATGAGATATTGAGTTTATTTGATTGAGTGTGTCTACTTAGATATCAAGAAACACAAAGGTTGATAAGAGGATGACACAGTCTATGCCTCATTGATCAATCTAGATATCAAGGATAGAGGGACAAAGTCATACAAGATAATAGCCACGGACAGGTTAGGTCGGATCTCGACTTTCACGTCACATGGGTAGCAATGATGTCTTGCTAGATATCACTCATTGCTTATGTATCTAAATGTTGATTTGAGTACATTGCCAATGTTTCGAGAACCTATTGGGTCACACACAAAGAACAAGTAGATTTGGAGATAGATTCATATGATAGACTCAATTGGATCTAATTATTGGATTAAATCCAATTCAAACTAGACTCAAGGAGTCAATTCAAATTAATGAAATGTGATTCATTGAATTTGAAATTGTATGAGATTAATTGAGTAAGACTCGATTGAATTAGAATTGAGTTATACTCAAGTGAATTAGACTTGAGTTACACTCAAGTGAGGAAACTTGAGTTAAACTCAAGTGAGGATAAATGGAGAGATTTATTGAATTTCAAATTTCAATGATTCATTTCATTCAATTTTCGAAATTGAATTTGAAATGAGGAGTTTCAAGTGTGGTCCTTAATGGAGTGTAAATGCTCATTAGGGCTATTAATACTAATTAAGTGTTTTAATTAGATGAAAATACTTAAGCAATTTTCTTTTCATTTTTTGGGATAGTTCTTCATTCTCCTTGCTCTTCTCCTCTCTTGGCCGAAATCCTTTCTCTAGGTTACTAGCACAACCTATCTCTATTTTGTGAGTTTGTTCGACAAACGAACGCTTGTTCGTGTAGATACCGTACAAGCACGAACGTATGATCGTGCTGAGATCCAAGTTGTTTGGAGTCCATGAGCACGCACCAAAGGTATACCCCTCTTATAATTTTATGAAAAAACTTAGTATATTTTTCTTTCCCTTCGCATGGATCTCGTGGAAGGAACTAGATGGTTTCCATTGCGCATAAGCATGTTTAGCGCTCTAGTTCCTTGCAAAGATAGTTATGAATTTGATTAAATTTACCTTGCATGACAAAATAACTACCAATTCAGTTATTTCAACTACATTGAATGATCTTTCTAATTGGTGAAGACTTTCGAATTTATGGTCATTTCTCTATGGTACTAGTTATTGTTTCATTGAATTTGCTTCATTAATATGCTCGTGATCCGACTCTGATTGTTATGGATTAGTACCAAGATCGAGTCCTAGGCAAGCTGACCTAATTTTATAGCCAACGCAATAACAATGAAAGTAGTTCCTTCTTTAGTAAGATTATATGAGCAAATGCCTGAATGATGCAAGCCCAACCCACGTTGAAGCACAATATGAGCCTTTAAATTTTAAACAAATATAAATTTTAACTCGAGATTCAGAATCAGACTCTGTTTATTGTCATGCGTACAAAATTCAAAAACCTAAGATTGTTATTGGTGAAACTATAACCTTCAAATTTTCAGCCTCAAATTCCACCATTTAAACCCTTTTTATGAACTTTTTACTATTTTTTGTAATTTTTATTTTTTAGGTATTTAGGGTAATTTTCATATTTCTAATATTTTTTAAGGAGGATTTGTCTCGATCCACGTATTGATTTGAATTAAGATCGTTAAGTTAATTACTTTCCTTTTCAGTTAAAATTCTATTTTTTCTTTAAAAAACTAGAATTAAGATTTATTAATTGTAATTTCTTTCCTTATTTGAGTCTTAGATTGTGGTCTATATAAGAGTCATGATTAGATGTTGAGGGATTAACCCTCAAATTTTAATAAAAAGTTTCTTTCTTAGAGGTTCCTCTTCTTGTCTTCTCAATCTTTCCTCTTCTTGTCAATTCGCAGGATAATCAATATCCTGCTCGATGTCAGTTGGTATCAGAGCATGAGAAGGTCATCAACAAATCTAATGGTGAGTCGTTGTGGTCATAGTCGCGGTCATAACAACAGGCAGACTTCAACAGAGGAAGCTGAGCACCGTGGTCATAGCGTCTAGGACATAATGACGATTGAGGATTTATGGAAGCAAGTTGCGGATTTAACCCAATGTATGATGGCGCGAGATCTTAAAGATCATGGATCTGAGTCTTCCTTCGAGAACCCATATCACCGACGAGACTCACCTCAGGAACATCGTGGATGAGAGGAGTCTGCTGGAGACTTCGGATTTTGAGATCTGCCCAAATTTTCTGGTTTGTTGCGAGCAGAGGATTTCATCAATTAGATCAACGAAATAGAGTGGATCTTCGACTACAAGCGAGTTCCAGATCGGATGAAAGTGAAATTAATTGCCATCAGATTCAAAGGGCGAGCATCAGCATGGTGGGAACAAATGCGGTGCTATCGGGACAAATACGGTAAATCCCAAATAATTGTCTAGGAAGACATGAAGAAAAACATGAAGGAACACTTCCTTTCCTCAGCCTACACCCAAATTATGTCCTAGCGACTTCACTCATTAAGACATGTATAAGATCGGTCAATTAATATATAGAAGAATTTTTCTAGCTGGTGGCCCGAAATAATCTATCCAAGATGGAGGAGCAGCATGTGGCATGTTACTTAGGGGGTCTGTGCTTGGCCTTGCAAGATGCCCTTAGTCTTTATTCACTCTTGACGGTGTCAGTGACCTTTCAATGTGCACCGGTGAATGAAAGACAACAAAATAGGAAACCAGCGAGGAGAGGCGATCAGAACAATCAGTCATCTCACCCTAAAAATTCTCGTCCTTCACAGCAGCAGCCATCGCAGTAGTTATCACAGTGACCACCGCAACAATCGCCACAGGTTTGCTCTAAGGCTCCTGTTAGATGCTATTAATGTGGTGAACAAGGACTTATAGCGCATCAATGCAGGAAGCCCTCTTATATTGATCCGAAGAGCAAAAACTTGTTAATTGAGGAAGAAGTGATAAAAGATACAATAGCAATTGGTGATCCGATGTATGAAGCACCTTACAAAGTGATTTATGGTGATGGTCATGACAATTTGGTCATTTGTAAGAGTTTGCTAACTCCTAAGGGTGATTCAGGGGGCAATTAGTTGAGAACCACTACATGCATCATCGTATATAAAGTTTGCAAGATGATTATTGATAGCGGTAGTTGTGAAAATGTAATATCCACATATGCTGTCTAGAAATTACAACTAAAAATAGACCATCATCCTAAACCCTACAAGTTATCTTGGATGAATAAAGAAACAGAGGTAACAGTAGACCAGCGATGCTTCATTTCCTTTTCAATTGATAAATATTTTGATAGTGCTTGGTGTGATATGGTGGTCATGGATGCATGTCATGTATTGTTGGGGTGACCTTGGCAGTATGATCATAGTGCTATTCCTGATGGGCAAAAAAATACATATACCCTTAATGTTAAGGGGAAAAAATTATGTTGGCATCACGGCGGAAAGGAACTACTCCAATTCCGGTAGTGAAAATACTAATATGCTTTCTATATCCAAATTTTTGGATGAAGTGGAGCATAGAGTTGTATATACTTTGCTACCATGCCAAAGCATTGCTCTGACCATGGGTGCTAAGTTACCAACCGAAGTACAACAACTGGTAGTGGATTTTGATGAGATGATGTCAGAGGATATTCCTTCTGAGCTACCACCTATGTAAGATATCCAACATCAGATTGACCTTCTTCCGAGGTCGAGTTTGCCTAATCAGCCAACTTATCATCGTAGCTCTAAGGAAGTAGAAGAATTGCAGCATTAAGTGGTGGAGTTGTTGAAAAAGTGACATATCCGAGAGAGCATGGGCCCATGTGCAATTCCTGCCCTACTAGTAACGAAGAAGGATAACTTATGGAGTACGTGTGTCAATAGCAGAGCCATCAATAATATTACAGTGAAGTACAGATTTCCAATTCCCCGCTTGGACGATATGTTCGATCAACTATCTGATTCTAAGCTTTCTAAAAAATTGACTTTAAAAGTGGATACCATCAAATCAGAATAAGGTCTGGTGATGAATGGAAGATGACATTCAAGACGCAGGATCAGCTATATGAGTGGATGGTCATGCCTTTTAGACCATCCAATGCACCCCAGCATCTTCATGAGATTTATGCATCAGATCTTACGGCCCTTTATGGAAAAGTATGGTGGTATACTTTGACGGCATCCTCATTTACAGTTTGATATGAGCATCACACTTCGGTCATCTCCATGCTATCTTCAAAAATCTTAAAACGAAGTGCTTATTTATAAACAAGAAAAAGTGCTCTTTCTTTACTATATCGATAACTTTTCTTAGCTTTATTGTGTCTATTGATGGTGTGCATGCAGATCAAACAAAGATAGATGCAGTCCTGGAGTGGCCTCAACCGAGGACCTTGCACAATATCAAAAACTTCCATGGCTTAATTTCTGTTTACCGCGAGTTCATCAAAAATTTTAGCACTCTAATTGCTCATATCACTAAGCATCTCAAGGGACGAGAGTTCAAGTAGTCTAAAGAAGCAGATACTAGCTTTCAATGGTCAAACAAAGGATCAAAGGATGACTGAAGCACTAACTCTGACCCTTACTAACTTTGACAGATTATTCGAGGACAACTGTGATGCATCCGACATAGGTATCGGGGGTGTTCTGAGTCAATCTGGGTGACCAGTTACTTTTTTCAATGACAAGCTCTCCGGGTCCAAGAAAAATTATTTTACCTACGACTTGGAGTTTTATGTCATTATGTAGTCCTTGAAACATTGGCGACACTACCTAGTATAGAAGGAATTTATCATATTCACTTATCATGAAACATTAAAGTATATCAATGGTCAACACAAGCTGAGCAAGCGACACGTCAAGTGGGTGGCTTACTTGCAAGAGTTCACCTTTATATTAAGGCACTAAGTTGGAAGTCTGAACCATGCCGCAGATACCTTGAGTCAGCATTCTTCATTACTCACCACCATGAGTACTAGCGTTGCAAGCTTTGAGATTTTTCTAGATATGTATACAACTGACCCATCATTCGGAAGAATTTTCCAGGAGGTGTAGATGGTTATCGACATGATTTTATTTTACATAATGGTTATTTGTTTCATGGGTTGTCATTGTGTATTCCAAACTGCTCTCTAAGACAACAGATTATGAGTAAGTTTCATAATGAGAAGTACTTTGGACGTGATAAGACGTTGGCTCTCATCTCTATCAATTTCTATTGGCCCAAGTTGACTAGCGATGTGGCTCACTTGTTGATCGATGTTCTGTATGCCAACGGTCTAAGGGGGTTCTAACCAATGTAGGCTTATACACTCCCTACCCGTTTCTGAAGCTCCTTAGCTCGATGTTAGCATAGATTTCATATTCAATTCTTATTATTGTTGATAGATTCTCAAAGACAATGCATTTCGTAGCTTGTAGGAAGACTATGGATGTTGTGTGGATTGCTCACCTTTACTTCAAGGAGATCATGCATTTACATGACGTTCCTCAATCCATGACTTTAGATCGAGATACCAAATTCATCAGTTACTTCTGGAAGAGCTTATAGGGGAAATTAAGAAACAGTTAAATTTTAGTAGTGTTTACCACCTTAGACAGATGGACAAACTAAGGCGGCGAATCAGAGTTTAGGCAATCTTTTGAGATGTCTTACAGGAACTAAACCAAAGCATTGAGACTTAGCGTTACCTCGAGCAGAGTTTGCCTACAATAGATAGAAAAACAGGACCACATGATTGAGTCATTTTGAGATTATCTATGGTCAGAATCCATCAGGAGTTCTAGACTTAGCCCCTTGAAATGTTCCTTTTTTTTCTTTTATTATATATATATATATCACGCGGACATCCCAAATCTCAATTGCATATTCATCCATAATCGATTCTTAATTTAACTAAGGTACATAAATAGCTCTTAAAACATTGACTACTAGCAACCTTGGATACTGGTCATTCAGTTTCAGAATTTATTCTTCAAAAAGAAACATTTAACTAATGCGGAAACTAAACTAGAATGTCATCGGGTTGTACTGTCATTGTCCCGAGCTTGCTCACTGATCAATAGCTCTTGCTTCATTCATCCCATTACCTGAAATAGTTAAAATCTATGAGTTGAGAGACTTAGCATATTCAAACCATGCTATGCATTAATTAGTTCCTATATTCACGTGTCCAAGTGGGGAATTCTAACTTAACTAATCTTTATTCATAGTAAAGTATTTTACTTACACCTGCATACTAAAGCATGAAGATAATTATACTGCATGCAAGGACCTACACATAATCGTGAACATAAGAGAGATTTGAGCATAAACATACATAGGCATAAACATAAATATAAATGAACATAAACATGAGTGTGAGCATCAAGAGCATAGGCATGAGCATGAGCATACATAGCATAAACATACACATGAGCATAAGTAGAAACATAAGCCTTTATAGTTTAGCGTGCTCTCAGAGCATAAGTCCCCAGATCATACCACCGTCCTATACATGAAGTTAATTGATTTCTTAGGCAGGCTTCCCAGGTTTGCTCGAGACATATCTTACATGTTCCCATACTCCTACCATAATTGGTAGGGATCTGAGCCTTGGAACGGACACCCCTACTCATATATACTTAAACTGATACTATGGTATAAGCTCCCCGAGCTCGTCCGGAGCATATCTTACCCATAGTGTGAGCTACTCAGGAGGGGATCCCCGGATCACTCTCGAAGCTCCCCAGATAAAAGGTATCCGCACTCGAACCTTGGAATGAGAGTGATACACGCTACCCAAATTGTAGCTTCGTAAGCTCCCCGAGGTGTAGGACTCCCCCGAATCAATACTTGGGAGGCTTTCCGACTTGCCGAGACATATCCTCTCTATACATATGTAACTAATTCTATGGTAAGCTTCCTGATTTGCCAAGACATATCTTACTCATACATACATAATTAATTCTAAAGGCAAGTTTCCCGGGCGCGAGTCCCTGGAGCATATCTTACCCATAAAGTAAACTCCTTGACTTGCTTGGGTCATAACTTGGTAAGTTCGTCGGACTTGCCCAGATCTTAACTTGGTAAGTTCTTCGGGCTTGTCCGGATTATAACTTGGTAAGTTTTCCGGGCATAGGTCCCTAGAACATAACCGGGTCAGTGGTCTGGGCGTGGGTCCCAAGGGTCACACTAATTACACTTAAATATGTACATAGGTATAACCATGATCACTACTTAAGTATGGAACATAAATATAAACACATGTATAAGCATAAACAAGATCATTACATGAACATGGGCATGACCAAAAACATGCACCTAACATTAACTTGATCACTTTATAAGTATGGGCATAAACATAAACAATGTAGAAAAACCTGATTACTAAACATGTACATAAACATAAACATGATCCCTACATAGGCATGAACATAATCATGTACATAAACATAAGCATGATCACCGATCCTGTTAGAACGCTGAATCGATGACGCTGGGCACGTGGCGCTCTCCGAACTGGTGACGTGGATCTCTGACCGACCGTATGGATCTCCGGCGAACCTGCAAGGAAGTCAGGCCGGGAAGGGGTTCCCGGCGACGACCTTCCGACGCTCAAGTCAGGCAAGAGAAAACTATGAAGTGGCTCCGAAGATGCGAGATCGCGTACCTCCGTCGAAGTCTGAGGGCTTTTATATAGAGCTGCGGGGAGACGTATGCACACATACCGAGGCATACACGTGTCCTTTACCATACCTTAGTATGGGTTTGTCAGAGGAACATGCCTGACACCATTCTGCTACAGTCTGATCATCTCTCTGATGGGACATGGAGAGGATATGATGTTTTGGATAATCATTATTGGATGACGACTTTACTTTCTAGCTATTGATTTGCAGGATGTATTCATTGGTTTGAGTAGCAGGATTATATTGTAGAGAGATTACCGGATCTTATGGTATATCTCTAAGTGTGGTGTTGGATGGAGATCAGTGATTTCACATCATGGTTTTGTTTATGGATACAACAGACTTTAGGTTCAGAGTTTTGCTTTAGTATAGATTTTCATCCTCAGACTGATGGATAGTTTGAGTGCCCTATACTGATGTGGGATGATCTGTTGGTAGTGGATTGTGGTTTTCAGAGGTAGTTGATTTATCCCGCAGTTGGCTAGATTGCAGAATGGGAATAGCGGGAGTAGGGTGAGTTCATAGCTCACAGAGTTGTCGCTAGTCACTTGGAGGTGGATTGTCATGTTTGGAGATATGTTTATGATACTTGGGTGGAGTGATATATGAGTATGTTGATCTGGATGTTACCCTTGGATGAGGATCCCTGAGTTGATCAGTAAATTTGAGGACCAAATTTTTATTAGTGGGGGAGAATGTAAGATATCGTAAAATTACATAATAAATATTATTGGACGAAAAATCTTATTGGATTTTTCCGGAGTTTTTAGAAATTTTCTAAGAATTTTTCGGAGCTCGTACGACGAGTTTTGAGGGGACGGATTCGGGGCTAGTTGGAGGCCTATTTGGAATACCCTTAAAAAGGGAGTGGATTAATTTCATTTAATCTAAATTACCTAAGTATAAATTCTTTACCTAGGTTTAATTTCCGAACCATTCCCCTTCCTCCCGATTTCTTCCCCCTTCATGCGCGCGAGCTCTCTTCGTCCCGAGCCTCACCAGCGCCGGCGATTCTCCTCTCCTCTTCTCTCAACGTCGCCGGCGCAGGACAACCCTTGAGTGTTAAGGAGGGAAGTGGCAACCGATCTTCCTCTCTTCTTCCTTCCTTTCTCGCGCGGATGAACCCGACATCGACGGAGAGATTCTTCCCCGACAAACCTATTCTCGCCAAGTCACCTGAGGGAGAGCGCCGGATCTCAACGGTATCATCCATCTCTGGAGGACCGACCACCTTCTCGGCCTCTCGGCCATTCCTTACGCGCGATCGGTGGTGATCAAGTGGCTAGGGCACGGCAAGGCTAGAGCCCGACGAGGGAGGGGAGATTCGAGCCCTAGTTGCCTCTTGTGGATGTCCAGTGCCTTCCCGTCATCGGATCTTGGATCAGGGAGGTCCACTTCACTGGATTCCGGTTCCTCCTTCTTATTGGTGTTGATTGGCTGCTGATCCTAGAGTGGATGGACTGCCGAAGCATAATTTAGGTAAGGAAGTGTCAGGAAGTGCTGTGAATTCAAGGATTCTCATGTAATTGGGTTTGTTTGTGATGTTCTTCCTGATGCTGGACTTGTAGGAGGCATCAGATCAGCTTCTTGGTGGATTCTTCGTAAGCATATCACTGCCCCTTCACTTCTTGTAGTTGTTGAGGTCTCGGTGGGAGGATTAGGGATCAATGGAGGTGAGTAAGGTCTATATTTGTTAGAGTTGCAGCAAAATAGATACTCTACATCTAGGTTCTGGGTTAATCTTGGAAGGAATTGGTGTGTAGGCATTTTTGTATATTTTGGACAGTGGGAGTGGGGGCTGTGAGCTCTTGATTGGTGGCTATGCCTCAAGGTAAGTGTTTACCACTAGTTTTCTTATTAGGTTTGCTTTGTTTTGGGTGATCATGGAAGGTTGAAAGAAGGATTAGGGTTTTACTTCCAATTGTAAGTTGTTGTGTTTTGGTTAATTAGTTGTTGATGAGTGTTTGATTGTGCGAAGTCATGGATTAAATGATGGATTATGTAGGGTGGATGAATATCATGACTTCATGTTTGTCATTGGGATCATTAGATTGATTATTAGAGGTGGGGTGTTTAGTTTATGATTTGAAGGATTTATGATGAATTTGGATTAGTGTTTGGTTGATGATGAATTATGTGAGTTGGATTTAAGATGTGTTGATTAATGAGTTTTGGATTGATTAATAGATTATGGATTATGGTTGGATTTAGAAAGAGTGGAGTTTAAGGATGGACCTATCATCTACTTTGGTTTGGATCATTGGGTTGAAACTAAACAGGGTTACCTAATCGACGTAGGATTAGGTTTCGGGTTTAGTTTATTGTTGATTATGTGACTAGCTAAACATTATATATATACCATGTGATTCGCAGGACTTGGATTCGGGACGAGCGTCTCGAAGTGGAATTGATTTATCTTCGCAGTCGACAGATAAAGGCGGGTATTTCTTCTTTGGCCTCTATGTAGATTTTCTTGTACTTAGTGCATGGATATTATTGGATGAATTAGGCTGCTTTATCTTATATCATGATCGGTTGCTATTTTTCCTGCATGATACTTATGCTTGACCTTTGTGATGATCTATTTTAATTCATATACAGTCTCCACTCTTGATATCTACTCTGTTGTGATTACACGTGTAGAGTATGGCTTGTAGGGATTGTCGAGTTGTTGGTATTCTCATGCTGATTGGGTATATGATGTGGACTGTACATAGATGGGTATGTGTTATAGGAGTCATCTAGTTGACCGTGCATTTACATGTGGTGTGTACATACGTATTTGTCATGTACTTTTGGAGGAGTTGTGTTGATTGTATGTTTAGAGTATATACACATATCTGTTGTATTGTTATTGGAGGATACATGTTGATTGTACTTATCTTTTGTGTACATGTGTCTGGTGGGATTATTGGAGATTTTTGGTTGATTATACATATGTAGTGTGTACATATATTTGGTGGGATACGTGGAGGTATCATGACGATTATACTCATGTTGGAGGTATTTATGAGGTTTGGAGTTATTGCTTGGATGATGATTTTATATATATATATATATATCATGTTCATCATTCATTGCATCTGATGACCATTGTCTCCCTTGTGGTGAGAGAGTCGTCAGTTGGTTTGGTTTAGCACCGCACACTCGGCCACTCATGGGTAGTGGTAGCTGGAGCAGTTGCCGCTCATCCTGTCGTGCCACCCGGTCACGAGGTTTAGTGAGATCCGGCGTTGTGAGCAGTCAGGGACCCTGATGCTATTTAGCTAGATAGCTATTAGCGGGCTGTCCGCCTCGACCACTATATAGTGGGCTGGAGGGTAGTATAGTCGTCACAGACCCAAGCCTCTCGGCCATACAGGGGTCGTGGTGTTCGGAGAGGTGGCGGGGGTGACCATGGAGCATGCATGCACTTTTGCATATGATGCACAGTGCATCTGGGGGTTATATTTGCATACATGCCTAGTAGATACTAGTTGCATGTGATTGTCGTTGTTGCACTTGATTGAGATATGGTTGTTGCATTTGGTTGTCATGCTGCATACATGTCATTTATTTTATATGTATATACAGTTGTATTTATATTGCACAGGTGTCATAGGTATGTCTGTTGCAGATCCGGTGAGTATACTGACCATTGTACCAGGTGTTGATTCCAGATTGGGTATGTATCTGTCATTATGTTAGTTATGGTTTGTACAGTTGATATGTCAGGTTATTATGTCAGATATGTTTAGGTGCATTGATTATGATAGTATGATCATGTTCTTATTCCCCTACTAAGACTGTATACTTTGATCTCCATGTTTATTTATGGACCATGCACTATCTTGTCTATTACCCGCTGAGTTACCTATACTCACCACCGCATGTATACATTTATGATTTCAGGTAGCCTGTAGATGGTTGGTGTCGCTCGGAGTATCCTGTCTGCCGGGTCCTACGTCACATTCGAAGACTGTGTTGGTTTTCTTTTGTATATTCTTTTTATTTTTGGCATTGTATTTGTGTATAGCCATGTGGCTATCTTATGGTTTTGGTGTTGTATTTGTGTTTAAGCCGTGCCGACATGCATTGTATTTATTTGTGTTGTGTGAGCTTTCCCTTTTCGTTTTTCCGCTGTGTTGGTTTTTGGTACAGCCGTGTGGGCTGTTTTATATATAACTGCGTGGTTGTGATTGTTTCATTACAGCCATGTGGGCTGTTATTATAACTGCGTGGTTGTGTATATAAATATTCCAGCCGCATGTGGCTGATGTATTTTGTTTGTAGTGATGCTTCATATTGTCACCGGTACAGGGGAGATGTTGTCGGATTTTTGTCTAGCAGGGACTCCTTTGGGGGCGTGACAATTTAGTGGTAGCAGAGCCTTCCGTCGTACGATTCTGCGTATGGCCTGGTCGTCGAACATGCCTGCTTTCAGAAAATGATGTTCCCCAATGTCCCCTTGCCCTTGTCTTCTTTTTCCCCACACCGAGTGTCCAGCCGCTCGGCAGTCTCCAATCGTCTGACCGGACACAGGTATTGGTCCAACCGGGAGGATTCCCGGTCGCGTGCTCGGCTAACACTGTTTCTTCACAGCAATGCTAAATTATGCCTCTGCTGAGCGGGCTACCCGCTCGGCCCGGCGACCTTGTTCATCATGAGCGTCGGAAACCCGACTCCTTGTCGGGTTGTCTTTGATTCCGCTTGGACCCGTTCGGCCGGTTGACCCTACTCTTCTCCGATCGGCCGAGCCTCATGCTGACCCTTTTGACTTTTGACCTCTACGTGACGTTGACTCCCCTCAAAGGGGGTCCCCTGCCCTTACCACCGGATCACTTGTGTCCCCTTCAAGTCTAGTCGAAGGAGGCGATTAGTCCGACTGACTGGACGCCCGTAGCGCTGAGCGGCGCATCCAAGAAACCATCCTCCGCTCGGCTCGTGTGGAGGTAGCTACGGCTTCAGTCAACGCCACCCTCCCTCGGATCTCCTCGGAATTTGCGCCAATCTCCGTCATTAAGGGCGAGCACGCGCTCATTAAATGTACTCCAGTGGCCGAATGCCACGTGGCGCTGCTGTCGTCATCGTACGACAGCGGCATCGCGGGCGACGAGACTGAGGCGGTTTGAAATAGACGGCCCGATGCGTGCTTCAGTTCCCGTGACCTGCATCCGACGGTGGAGGCCGCTCGGGCTTAACCCTATAAAGTCTTCGCCTTCTCCCCCTCCTCGCCGCATTTGTGCTTTCGTGTGTCCCGTAACCTCCTTTGGATGTTTCAGTGCTCCGGCAGCTTCGGTTCTCCTCTTTCCGACAATTCCGTGTTCCTCGTCGATCTTCATTCTTCTCTGTAAGGTTCTTCTTCTTTTCTATCTTTGGTTCTTGTGTTTTCTTTGCGTTTCTTTCCCGAGTTTTGGTCCTCTGGGCACTGTTTCGTTTGTCATCCTCTTCCTTCTATCATCTGTGTTTCTTCTCGCCTTTTATGATTTCGTCCGTTCGGACAATGGCTAGTTCCTCTCAGCCCCAAGACCAAGCCCTTGGCCCGTGGTAAACTACCATGGAGTCGCGCTTCGATCGACACGACGTCGATATTCTGATGAACAATTTTGACATCCCCTCTGATTTTGAAATTATCTTACCCTCCCCCTTCGCTCGACCACACAAACCGCCGCACGGAGCTTTCTGTGTTTTTCGCGACCAGTTCACAGCCGGTCTGCACTTTCCAATCCATCCCTTCATCGTAGAAGTTTGTAATTTTTTCGGCATTCCGCTCGGAAGCTTAGTCCCTAACACTTTCCGCCTTCTATGCGGCGTTGTCGTCTTGTTCAAAATCCATAACATTCCCCTCCGACCGGAGGTCTTCTATTATTTTTATTATCCTTAACAGTCCGAGCTGGGCACTTATATATTCCAGGCTCGGCCCGGTTTAGTCTTCTTCAATAAACTGTCCTCTTCCAATAAACATTGGAAAGAGTTCTACTTCTATCTTCGTCTCCCCGAGCGGGTCGCTTTCAGAACCCAGTGGCAGGTTGGACCGCCAATCTCCCCTGAGTTGAAGAGGTTCAAGACCCGACCGGACTATCTGCACGCTGCCAACATGTTAGTCGGTCTGAAGTTTGACATCAATAAGTTCTTGCCTGAAGGGGTGATGTACATATTTGGCCTGAGTCCGATCAGGACCCCCCTTCCGAGCGGCTTCGGTAAGAATTTTATTTGTGCATTCGCTTTGATTGCTAACTGATTTTCTTCTTTTTCCTTTGCAACGGGCATCGTTATGGAGTCCGTGATGGCCGACATTTTGAAGAGGAAAGCGGCGGCGCTCGAGGCCGCAGCTGCCAAAGGGATGGAGCAACTGGGCATCACCCCGGTCGGCTCTAACGAAGGAGAGAGCGACACGAATGCGGGGGAGTCGGCCGCTTAGGCTTCTCTCCCGGAGCCGGCGGTTGGCATAACTTCCAGCCGAGGGCCTTCCGCTCGGGTGGAAGGCTCCGCTCAGGAGGAGGAGCGCCCTCTTCGACAAAAGAGGTGTCGAGCGGAGACACCCCTTCGATCGGCCACTTCCGCGGTCTATCCGTCCGAGCGGACCACCGCAGATTCTCGCGGCAAAGCCCCAGTGGTGAAGGCGATTTCGTCCGATCGGACTCCGTCCCATCTGGACGCGCCCGCGGACCCCCTCGAGGTCGTGCCTGTCAACGCCCTTCCGCCTTCTCCCTGCCGAGTCCAACGCTCGGCCATTTTGTCCCAGATGTCTGCACCGGCCTCCGATCCTTCCCCAGCTTCCGCCCAAACGACTCCCGGTCGGCACCGCACCATCAGGGTCTCCCTGCATCTCCCCACCGAAGAGCTGATGCCCGAATCCGATCGGCCAACCGCGCCCGAGCACATGATCACCATGAAGGGGCCCCTAGCCGAAATGTGGGCCGACGCTCGGGCACGTGTCGCAATGATTCCGCTCAGCAATCTGGCCAATAGTCATATGCAACAGGCCACTGGGGTAAGCATGTTTTCTCAAGTCCTTTACGCCTTCTTTCCGATCGGCTATTAATAATCTTGCTTATGTCAGAGATGGGTGGAGGAAATCGTAGTCTCCAATCGTCTAGCCATGGTGGACGAGGAGCTAAAGAGGTTAAGGAGTTCGGGCGGCGTGCCTTCCCAGGGTCCATCATATGCCGAGTTGCAGAAAGAGCTCAAGAAGACTCAAGCTCTGCTGGCGACGGAGCAAAAGAAAACGGCCGACCAGGCGCATACTCTGTCCGAGCTCGATCGACAGGTCAAATCACTTGACCGAAAAATAAGTCTGGCCACCGAGCGGAAGAAGACAACCATCGCCGACCTGGAGAAGAAGAATGTCGAGGCTCGGGGCCTAGAGCAAAGAGTTAAGGAGATGATGGATCAGCTGGCCGGCGAGAAGGCGGCCCGATCGGATGAGGTGACGAAGCTGGAAGCTGCTTTGCAAGAACACCAGGCCGTCGCCGACGCCTCCCGAGCGGCCCTCAAAGAATACCAGGAGGCTGAGCCAGGCCGGGTCGCTGCCTTGAGGCTAAATTACATCCGTTCGGTTGAAATCTCCGAAAAAGTATGCGAGCGGATGTATACTGCTTTTGAGCTTGCTATGATTGCCACCACAACTTACTTGAAGTCCAAGGGTCAGCTCCCTGATTCCGTCCTCATCCCGGCCCAGGACCAAGCGACGCTCCTCAGCACCATCCCAAAGGACCTTTATGATTTTCTTGAGTAAAAGTCTTTATGTAATTCTGCCGCTCAGCCAAAACTATCCTTTTTGTAATTCGGCCACTCGACCTTAATTCCTCTGTTTTCAATGAAAAATGTATCTGTGTGGTGCAACTTCATTTTTACTTTGTCTGCTTGTGGGTGATTGGTCGGGGCCTATGACGCGCAACTCGGCCAACTAGGCCTCTCGAGTGAGAGTAGGTGACATTCGACTTGTCACTACTTTCCCTTGCCGATTATCTTCAAACGTCTTTCGTTCCGGCCGGAGGGTTTATAGTCGCCGGTGCGGCTCTCGATTTTTAACGTCGGAGCTCGACGGTTCTTCCGACCGGAGGGTTTATAGTCGCCGGCGCGACTCTCGATTTTTAACATCGGAGCTCAACGATTTTTCGACCGGAGGGTTTATAGTCGCCGGCGCGACTCTCGATTTTTAACGTCGGAGCTCGACGGTCTTCCGGCCGAAGGGTTTATAGTCGCCGGTGCGACTCTCAATTTTTAACGTCGGAGCTCGATGGTCTTCCAGCCGGAGGGTTTATAGTCGCCGGCACGATTCTCGATTTTTAACGTCGGAGCTCGACGGTCTTCCGGCCGGAGGGTTTATAGTCGCCGGCGCGACTCTCGATTTTTAACGTCGGAGCTCGACGGTCTTCCGGCCGGAGGGTTTATAGTCGCCGACGTGACTCGATTTTTAACGTCGGAGCTCGACGGTCTTCCGGCCGGAGGGTTTATAGTCACCGGCGTGACTCTCGATTTTTAACGTCGGAGCTCGACGGTCTTCCGTCCGGAGGGTTTATAGTCACCGGCGTGACTCTCGATATTTAACGTCGGAGCTCGACGGTCTTCCGTCCGGAGGGTTTATAGTCGCTGGCGCGACTCTCGATTTTTAAGGTTGGAGTTCGACGGTCTTCCGGTCGGAGGGTTTATAGTCGTCGGTGCGACTCTCGATTTTTAACGTCAGAACTCGACGGTCTTCCGATCTGGCTGACGATGTCCTATACTTGCGCTAATTTTCCGATTTTTTACTCCTGCATTTCAAGTATACAGCCGAACGGAAAATATACAGCATACATTACACTGGCACACCTTTCACCCCACCCGGTAAGGCTGGAGGTGGTTCGCGCTCCATGGTCGATCCAATTGTCGTCCGTCTTCATCCTCTAGATAATAGGCACCCGAGCGGAGCTTTTCGATGACTTTGAAGGGGTCCGCCCAAGGAGCCTCCAACTTGCCAACATCCCCGACCAGCTTTACTTTCTTCCACACTAGGTCGCCGACCTGGAATGCTCTAGGGATCACGCGCCGGTTGTAATTCTGCTTCATCCTCTGCCGGTACGCCATCAGCCGGACGGACGCCTTGGCTCGCTCTTCGTCAATTAAGTCCAACTCCATGTTCCTCCGCTCGGCATTATTATCATCATAGTTCTGGATCTGGACAGACTCGACGCCGACTTCAATTGGGATAACCGCTTCGCCTCCGTACACTAAATGGAATGGCGTGACGCCCGTTCCCTCCTTTGGGGTCATGCGGATAGCCCATAGGACGCCCGGCAGCTCGCCCACCCAACTTCCTCCTATGTGGTCAAGTCGAGCCCGGAGAATTCTGAGGATTTCTCTGTTGGTTACTTCCGCTTAGTCGTTGCTTTGGGGATACGCCACGGAAGTAAAGTATTGTTCAATGCCATAACTTTTGCACCATTCTTCGAGCTGCTTCCCGATGAACTGTCGCCCATTATCAGATACGAGTCGGCGAGGAATGCCGAATCGACAGATTATATGCTGTCAGATAAACTTTTTGACCATCTGCTCGGTGATCTTGGCCAGCGGCTCGGCTTCCACCCATTTGGAAAAGTAGTCGACCGCCACTAGTAGAAACTTCCGCTGACCGATAGCCATAGGGAATGGACCTACGATATCCATTCTCCACTGATCGAACGGACATGACACTGTAGATGCTTTCATCTCCTCCGCCGGTCGGTGGGAGACATTGTGGTACTTCTGGCAGGAGAGGCACGTCGCGACGATCCGAGCGACGTCTGCTTGCAGGGTTGGCCAGAAGTACCCGGCCAGCAGGATCTTCCTAGCCAGCGATCGCCCGCCCGGATGTCCTCCGCACGATCCTTGGTGCACTTCGTGGAGGATGTACTCCGCGTCCTCTGAGCTCACATACTTCAAAAGTGGGCGGGAGAAAGCCTTCTTGTAGAATTGGTCTCCAACAAGTGTGAACCGCCCGGCTCTCCTCCTCAATAGCTGGGCTTCCTCCCGATCGGACGGTGTCGCACCCGAGCGCAAAAACTCTATGATGGTTGTCCTCCAATCGCTCGGAAATACAAGACCCTCCATCTGATCAATGTGCGCCACCAAGGATACTTGCTCAATTGGCTGCTGGATGATGACCAGTGATATTGAACTTGCGAGCTTGGCTAACTCATCTGTCGCCTGGTTCTCTGCTCGGGGTATCTTCTGGATAATGACTTCTCTGAAGTACGCCTTGAGCTTTTCGAAGGCCTCAGCGTAGAGCTTGAGCCGAGCGTTGTTAATCTCAAAAGTGTCTGAGAGCTGCTAAGCGGCCAGCTGGGAGTCTGAATGGAGTGTTACCCGACCGACTCCTACATGCCGAGCTGCCTGCAAACCGGCTATGAGGGTCGCATACTCCGCTTCATTATTTGTGGCTTTGTAGTCCAGCCGGACGGATAGGTGCATCCGTTCTTCTTGGGGAGAGAGTAATGGCACGCCAATCCCGCTTCCGAGCCGAGTGGACGATCCATCCACAAATATTTTCCACATAGTTTCCGGCTCGGGCTTTTGCACTTCGGTAACAAAATCTGCCAAGGACTGCGCCTTTATCGCTGAACGGGGTTGATACTGAATGTCAAATTCACTCAACTCCGTTGTCCATTTGATGAGCCGTCCGGACGCTTCGGGGTTCAGCAGCACTCTTCCCAATGGGATATTTGTCTGGACGATGATTGTATGTGCTAGGAAATAAGGACGAAGTCTCCGAGCGGCGAAGACCAAAGCAAAAGCCAACTTCTCGAGCCCAGTGTAGCGAGATTCAGCATCTTTTAGAATATGACTCAAGAAGTACACGGGTTGTTCTTCTCCGCTCGTCCTCACTAATGCCGAGCCTACTGCCTGCTCGGTTGAAGATAAATAAATACAGAGCAGCTCACCTACAGCTGGCTTGGCTAACACGGGCAAAGAGTTCAGGTATGTCTTCAGCTCTTCAAATGCCCGATCGCATTCCTCGTCCCAATGGAACTTAGTAGCTTTACGTAGGATCTTGAAAAAAGGGAGACTCCGATCGGCGGTCTTAGAGATGAATCTGGACAATGCAGTTATCCACCCAGTCAAACGCTGTACTTCCCTCAGATTTCTTGGTGGCGGCATATCTTGCAACGCTTTCACCTTGCTGGGATTGGCCTTTATGCCCCGCTCGGTCACTATATAGCCCAAGAAACGCCCGCCTTTTACTCTGAACAAACATTTGTGAGAGTTCAGCTTGACTCCATACTTCCTCAGCGTTCGGAAGGTCTCCTCCATGTCCATAAAAAGATCAGCCGCTCGAACAGACTTGATGAGAATATCATCCACATGCACTTCTAAATTGCGTCCGATCTGCTCCTTGAATACTTTGTTCATCAGGCGCTGGTAGGTTGCTCTCGCGTTCTTCAGTCCGAACGGCATTACATTGTAACAGTAAGTGCCGTCGGCTGTGACGAAGCTGATCTTCTCGGGCGAGCGGCACTTGATGGTAGCCCTGATAGGCGTCTAGCATGCATATCAGCTCTCACCCGGCTGTGGAGTCTACCAGTTGATCAATCCGGGGCAGAGGGTAGAAATCCTTTAGGCATGCTTTGTTGAGGTCCCGGAAATCGATGCAAACCCTCCACTTGTTGCTTGACTTAGAGACTAGCACTACATTTGCGAGCCAGCTCGGGAACTGGACTTCCCTTATATGGCCGGCCTCCAGGAGCTTCTCGACCTCCGCTCGGATGATGGCGTTTTGTTCGGCGCTAAAGTCCCTCTTCCTTTGCTTCACCAGCCGAGCGTTCGGTCGGACGTGAAGCTCATGCTGTGCTATACTTGGCGAAATTTCCGGCAGCTCATGCGTCGACCACACGAAGACATCACAGTTTCTCTGGAGACATTTGATCACTTCCTTTTTCTGGCTTGCCTCCAGATCAGCTGCAATAAATATGGTGGCCTCCGATCGAGTCGGGTGGATCTGCACCTCCTCTTTTTCTTCATAAACCAAAGAGGGCGGTTTTTCAGTTATGGCGTTCACCTTGATCTGTGGCGTCTTCCGCGCGGAATTAGCTTCGGCTTGAACCATTTCGACGTAGCATCGCCGAGCCGCCAGAGGAGACCACTTCTCCAACTTTATCTTCAACCGGGAACTTAATTTTTTGGTAGAAGGTGGAGACGGTCGCTCGGAACTCACTGAGCGCTGGTCGGCCAAGGATAACATTGTATGCTGAGGGAGAGTCGACCACGACGAAGTTGACAGTCTGCGTCCTTCTGAGCGGCTCTTCTTCCAGCGAAATAGCCAGTCGGACCTATCCGACTGGAAGAACTTCATTGTCCGTATACCCGTAGAGGGGGGTTGTCATGGGCAGCAACTTAGCTCGATCAATTTGCAGTTTGTTGAAAGCCTTTTGAATATGATGTTGACCGAGCTGCCTGTATCGATGAAAATACGGTGAATAGTATAATTAGCTATTACCGCTTTGATGATGAGGGCGTCGTCATGTGGTACTTCGACTCCCTCCAGATCCCTGGGTCCGAAACTGATTTCGGGTCCGCTCGCCCGTTCTTGGCTGCAGCCGATCGCATGGATCTTGAGCTGCCTGACACTCGCCTTCCTCGCTCTGTTGGAGTCACCTCCGGTCGGCCCGCCAGAGATGATGTTGATTTCACCCCGGGATGTGTTGCTTCTATTTTCTTCCTCCCGTGTGGACGGCCTAGGCCGCTCCTTAGACATCCGGGGATTGTCCTCGTGCCTCTGAGGATGATGCCGCTCGGGAGACTTTCTGGCTTCATGGTGTCGCAATCTCCTGTCGGACGATGGCGATCGGCGACGACCACTCCGGGGCACGGGGTGGGCGATCAGGGGAAGACTTCGACAATCTCATGTGTTATGCGTGTCGGTCCGGTGGAACGAGCAAAACATGGGAGTCTATACCTTCTTTCTTGGTTTGGGCCGCTCGGCGGCTACCTCTTGGATGGCGTGGGACCTTGCTTATTGGGGGTGGACTGCTTCGGCTCGCGGTCCTCTGGGCGGCTGGTGGCCAGGGAGTGGCTTCCGCTCGGCAGGGGATGGTCGCTTAGTTGGAGCTTCTTTTCTTCGGGCCGCCTGGGCTTCCTCCACATTAATGTACTCATTGGCCTGGTGTAACATATGATCATAGTCTCGGGGTAGCTTTCGAATAAGTGAACGGAAGAAGTCACCGTCCACGAGGCCTTGCGCGAACGCATTCATTATTGTTTCTAAGGTGGCCGTTGGGATATCCATGGCCACCCGGTTGAATCGTTGGATGTAAGCTCTGAGCGGCTCCCTGGGCTCTTGCTTGATGGCAAATAGACTGACACTGGTCTTCTGGTAACGCCGACTGCTCACAAAATGATGGAGAAAAGCGATGCGGAATTCTTTAAAGCTGGTGATGGATCCGTCCGGCAGCCTCCGAACCATCGTTGCGCCGATCCCGAGAGGATGGTAAGGAACACCCGGCATTTCACTCCATCTGTGTATTGATGTAGTGTAGCTGTGTTGTCGAACTTACCTAGATGGTCGTCCGGGTCGGTGGTTCCGTTGTATTCCCCGATCGTCGGGGGCACATAATGCTTTGGCAGAGGGTCCCGCAGGATGGCCTCTGAAAACTGTCGGTTAATCCGCTCGGGGGAGGCGTCCGTTCGGGGAGCCTTGCCTTTTCTGTTGTCTCGCATGAGCGCCTCGTCGGATGAAGATCCTCGATCACGGTTAACTGTTGCGACTTCAGGAGGCGTACGGAATAGGGCCCAATGAAATGGAACCGTGGCAGGCGGTGCTTCCGCTCGACCTCCTGATGCTGACGTCGCTTGTTGCTCCAAACGCTCGGCTTGCGCCTTTTGTTTCTGTTGCTCCACGAGCTTAGCTGCTCTTGCCTCGATTAGAGCGTCAAGCTCCTCATGGGAGAGTATCACCGTGTGCAGTCGTCCAGCTTCGTCCATCTCTTCCGCTCGGATGCAGGTGCATTCCCACAGACGGCGCCAATTTGATCTTGTCCGAACCCTGAATCGATGGACGTTGGGCACGTGGCGCTCTCCGAACTGGTGACATGGATCTCCGACCGACCGTATGGATCTCCAGCGAACCTGCAAGAAAGCCGGACCGGGAAGGGGTTCCCGGCGACGACCCTCCGACGCTCAAGTCAGGCAAGAGGAAACTATGAAGTGGCTCCGAAGATGCGAGATCGCGTACCTCCGTCGAAGTCTGAGGACTCTTATATAGAGTTGCGGGGAGGCGTATGCATACCTACCGAGGCATACACGTGTCCTTTACCATACCTTAGTATGGGCTTGTCAGAGGAACATGCCTGACACCATACTGCTACAGTCTGATCATCTCTCTGATGGGACAGCAGAACCTTCCGTCGTACGATTCTGCGTATGGCCTGGTCGTCGAACATGCCTGCTGTCAGAAAATGATGTTCCCCAATGTCCCCTTGCCCTTGTCTTCTTTTTCCCCACGCCGAGTGTCCAGCCGCTCGGCAGTCTCCAATCGTCCGACCGGACACAGGTATTGGTCCGACCGGGAGGATTCCCGGTCGTGTGCTCAGCTGACACTGTTTCTTCACAGCAATGCTAAATTATGCCTCTGCGAGCGGGCTACCCGCTCGGCTCGGTGACCTTGTTCATCATGAGCGTCGGAAACCCGACTTCTCGTCGGGTTGTCTTTGATTCCGCTTGGACCCGTTCGGGCGGTTGACCCTACTCTTCTTCGATCGGCCGAGCCTCATGCTGACCCTTTTGACCTCTACGTGACGTTGACTCCCCTCAAAGGGGGTCCCCTGCCCTTACCGCCGGATCAATCACGAACATACATGTTCCTAAAATAACCAAAATATAATATTCATGCACACAACTAAGAGCAACATGAAATTAACTAACATCTAGTTGTCTACATGTATAAGAGGCTAGTAGGATGGTAAAGAGAGAACATAACTATACTCCCTAATGCAGTGAATAAATTAACTTCCTCCTAATCCCATTATACAACTTATTCGACCATTTGCAACAGCAACAAAATTGCTAACTCCTAATTGGAAACAAGTAGAATAATCTAAATGTGATTACACATAAAAAATGTGATTATAAACCCCTTAAATTTCATAGATTAAAACTAGTCTTTAAAAAAATTTGAAACTTACTAGTTTTACGAATCCATGTGAGCATGAAAAGTTCTCCAACTTCTAAGGTTAAACAAATAGTAAAACATGAAGCAAATTATAGTGCAATATCACGATGAATAACTCCCTAAAAACAGTGATCAAATCTACCCTTATAAAATCTGAACTTATAAGTTCTACAAATCAAATTGAGCATAAAAGGTTTTCTATCTTCTAAGGAAAAATAATTAGAACATGGAACAAAAAATGTAATGCAACATCCAAATGAATAACTTCTAGAAATCGTGATTAAACTACTCTTATAAAATCTGAAACTTACAAGTTCTACAAATCAAATTGAGCATAAAAAGGTTTCCTATTTTCTAAGGGAAAACAACTAGAACATGGAACAAAATGTAGTGCAATATCCAAATGAATAAGCCCTAGAAGCAGTGATTAAAACTATTCCTATAGAATCCGAAACTTACAAGTTCTAAAATCAATATAATGGGAGCATAAACAATTCTCCAACTTCCAAGGGTAAACAAATAGTAGAACATAAATCAAATTGTAGTGCAACATCAATAAGAATAACTCTAAAACAGTGACTAAAACTAAACCCTATAGAATCCAAAATCCATTATCTAAACAAATAATTTTAAGCATAAGAAAAGAACCTAAACCATAACATCATCCTCCCAAGAACAACAAAGAACACCAAAAACCATAGGATATGAATTCCACAAGTTATAGAACATAATTAAAGCATCGACCAAGGTAGCGAACATGCCTTTCAAATCCTTGCTATCAATCTCCTTCCTCTCCTCTTCCCTTTAGAGCTTAGGGCCAACGGTCTTTAGGTGAAGGTGGGAGGCTTTAGGACTTGCGGGATTTTGAAGAAGGTGGAGGCTAGGAGCTTAGGGGAGGTGGTCGAACAAACCAAATAGAAGCAAGGTTTTTTTTTTTTTTTTTTCTAAGGTTTATATGTTAGTTGTGCCAAATCCCTCTCATACTTTGAATGATTCTATAAAAAATTTTATACACATTGTTCTTTCCAACTTCGGATTATATCCCCTAGTAGTAAATTTTTTTATTAAGTTTCCCTTTTTTATATATACTACATAAAATTCTATATCCCTTTGGTATATAAATTATATATAATTTTTTATATAAGGAAATAAATCTTATACCTATTTAAGTCGTATAAATTTTATATATATTTAAGTCATGAAATTTTATATAAATTCGGATATAATATAACTAAATTAATTAAACTTAAGTAAAGCTATCCATTTAAATTAAATCAATTCGACTTAAATCTGGATTAATTAAATAAAAATCTTCTTAATTAAAACAAATGAGTTCTGGACACTACACCGGTACCTTGTTCCACGTGTAGAGCGAATTTGTCCTAAAGTAGATGACATGATAGAACATCTTCGAGCTATTCATGAGCAAGTGAAACTGACACTTATGAAAGGCAATACTAAGTATAAGGCTCGGGTTGATCGTCATCGTCGATAGATATTTTTTGAGATTAGAGATTTTGTCTGAACTGCATTGACTCGTATCATTTCCCTGTTGGAGAATATAATACGCTAAAGGATCGAAAAATCAAACCATGCGAGATATTGCAGAAGACTCACGACAATGTGAAGCACCTAATCATACGAAGACTTCTGATGTCTTTAATGTGAAACATCTAACTCCTTATTTGACGATTGCTAATTAAGTTAATATGAACTCGAGGGTGAGTTCTTTTCAAGCCCGGGAGACTGATACAGACTCAACCCGTATTGAAGCCCAATATGAGTCTTCAAACTTCAAACGGACATAACTTTTGACTCGGGACTCAAAATCAGGCTATATTTATCGTCATGCGTGCAAAATTAGAAAACCTACATTTGTTATGGGTGAAACCATAATCATCAAAATTTCAACCTTACATTCCACCATTTAAATCCTTTTCAAGGTCTTTTTGTTATTTTTGGTATTTTTTTTCCTTTTTTTGGATATTTAGGGTAATTTTTATATTTCTGGTATTTTTTAGATAAGACTTATCTTGATTCGTCTTTTGATTTGAGTTGAGATCGTTAAATTAATTAGTTTTATTTTTGGGTAAAAATATTTTTCTTTTCTTTATAAAATTAAAATTAAGATTTATTAATTATATTTTTTTTCTTATTTGAGTCTTAGGTTGTGGTCTATATAAGAGTCATATTTAGATGTTGAGGGATTAACCCTTAATTTTTAATAAAAAGTTTTCTTTTTAGAGGTTCCTCTTCTTGTCTTCTCCTCAATCTTTCCTCTTCTTGTCAGCTCGCAGGATAATCACTATCTTGCTTGACATCACTGAACTAAAATATGGCCATGGAAGCCTGTACTATTATAGGAGGTATGTTCATTACTGATTCTTATAGTACTATTCGTGAAGTCGATAAGCTAATTTATGTCGATATTTATTTGTCGGGCTACCCACCTAAACCAGAGATTGTTATAGATGCTATAACGAAACTTCGTAAGAAGTTATCTAGAGAAATCCTTGAAGATAAAACTATGTCTTAACAGAAAAATCGATGTTTTACTATCAATCATAAGTTTTCTATTCGGCGTAGTATTCATATTGAAAATTATGTTCAAGAATTGCTCTATAAATCTACATCTACTTCAGATATACCTTCTAAAATATTTTTTTAATCCAAAAATTGAGTATCTCCCCTCGAATTAGTGAATCAAGAAAGGTAAAGTTCTTTTGTGTAGAATAAGAAAAAAAGGGTCACTCTTTAAAATTTTTATTATAAATTGAAATACTAAATACAAATGTGGGAGAAATCAAGAAAATGCAACATGGTTGTTTATCTAATTAGTTAGTAAAACATGAGCTAGTTCATAGATCTTTGGGCTTCGATTGCCAAAGAATAGAAATAGTACAAATAAAAATTGAAGATTGAGATTTCATTGCTGTCATTTCATATGGATGGTTACAATTATTTACACTCCCAATGTGCCTATGATGTCGCACCGGGGGGATTTTTAGCCAGTGTATATCATCTTATGAGAATAGAGTATAATATAGATAAACTCAGAAAAGTATGCATAAAAGTATTTTCCCCCAGGAGTAATCCTTGAATCCCATCTATTTTTTGGATTTGGAGAAGTGCTAATTTTTAAGAACAAGAATCTTATAATATGTTGGGAATAGGTTGACTCCTGCGTAAGGACTATATTATCCCCAATTTATATGAAATACAAGATGTTCATTAATGATAAGAATAAGAAACTAATGTTTAGTTATACAAACTAATGTTTAGTTATATGATTACGATACAATTCCAGATTCACTCAAGCGAAGGAAGATTTTTATACTCCATTCTAAATCAAAGAAAGTAATGGACTTTAATTTATATTATGAATAACTTGAAAAAAATATTTATATTTAAAAATTAGGAAAATGCTATGTCCATTTCATATGAGCAAAAGTAATAGGATCAATCAAAAGAGTTTTGCACTATGAACTTTGTACCATGCACATAACTTACTTAGATGGACCCTGGAAATTAAAAGTAATGCAAGCAAGAGTGAAAAATGGAATAAATGTAAAAAAAATATGAAATTAAGAAATAAAGAAAGTATAATAAAACAAGAAAGAAAAAGAAGATGATATTATAGTCTCACTTTGTTCTTCTCCACAATCATACATATATTTTTTATTATATATATATATATATATATATATATATATATATATATATATATATATATATATATATATATATATATATATATATCTAGAATAATAACTATGTGCTCTATACAATTAACGAGAATATATGCCGATCCATCTTGATTATGATGAATTTGTATGAATATCTATTTGATACATTATTTACATATTAGGAACCAGATTTGAACACACGAAAATTTTTAATCCTCTGTTCTATCCTGTTCATATGGAATATCCATTCCTAATTTAATTCTCTTGAAATATCCTTCTATTCCATCCTTATTTTTTTAATATATTTGTTAAAATTATTCCATATATATTTTTTAACATGATAAAAATAATAGTTTGTATATATAAAATTCGAAGAGTCATTGTTTCACCACCCAATTCCGCGGTAGGGTTTGGAGCTTTCGATCCTCTCTTGCTTCGCCGTTCGTCAGGGATTCTCCGAACTCTCGGTGAGTTTCCGATCGTGTTTTGTTTCACCTGCGATCGGATCCCACGCCACCATGCCGCCGACCGAATCTCCTGGCGACGATATGGTGGTCCTTGGGTCGCCAGCTGATGGCGGCGTCAATCGGGTATGTTCCTTAGTGGCCCCCGAGGGAGACGAAGCGCAGAAGGGGCGCCGCGTTCTCGAATGTCGCAACTTTTGGAGAGCAGGGGCGTATGAAGTACGCTCAGGAGTCTCGCCTTCTGCTCGGCATGGTTCTTTGTACCTCATATCACTGAAGTTCAGCCATCCCATTTATTTGATGTTTTTTGTTCTGCATCTTACGCTACCCCGTTGCTGCAGCCGCGCAGGAGTCATCTGATTTTGATCGAGCGCGCGTGCATCCAAAATTTTTGCACACCAACGCTACTTCGCACAAGTGGGCTTTTGGTGGTACGTCTCCCTTTTTATTTTACTTGGTATGATAGCCATCATTGGCAAGGTTGCTAATCCTCATTGTAAGTTCTAACCCAATGGGCAAAAGAAAACAAATTTTGTTTTACGTGATGAGCCAAAACAATTAAGGGATGGCTGCAATGCTTGTAGTCCTTTTCTTTAGAAAGATAAACTGTATAGTATTAGCAGTGGTGCTGCTAAAAAAACCTTTTTTTTTTTACCCACTTAGTTATGCAATATTCAAGCAAACAACTACTACTTGCACCATCAGCCATTTTCTGGGTCAGCGTTTCTATCACCATCATCCTGCAGATGTTAATATCCGTTGTAAAAAATCTGTACATAATATAGTAGTTAAATCACAAAATTATTTCAGGGGGTTTAAGTGTTAGTATCTCATAAAAACTAATTATTGTTTTCTTAGATATCTGTCCCAGGTTGTTTACTAATAATGGCCAAATGGGTCTTTCATATCCATTAATTGTAATGTGTTAAATACATATAGGAGAGAGTGTAGGACTTGTTTAGTTAAGTCCTGAATTTGAAGGTTGTACTTTCTATATACCATGAATCAAATGAAAAGACATTAATAATTTTTCCTCCCTAAGTCAAGTTATCTAGAACGAAGGGGAGCCTTGGCGCAACGGTAAAGTTGTTGCCATGTGACCAAAAGGTCATGGGTTCGAATCCTGGAAACAGCCTCTTGCAAAAAGCAGGGTAAGACTGCGTACAATGGATCCTTCCCCGGGACTCCGCATGACTGGAACTTCGTACACCGGGCTACCCTTTTTTTTTTTTTTTTAAGTCATGTTATCTAGAACCATGACATGCATTGTCTCAGTGCACCGAATGCTAATTATCATAGATATACCATGAATGGATAAAGAGGCATTAATGACTATTCACTGCCTAATAAATCAAGCTATTTTATAACCATGACATGCATTTGCTCAATCCAACAGTTGCTATCTCTTAACAGAGATATATCTTGCCTCCTCTTGTTTTTCAAAGGAATACTACCTATTGTTGCATATGGTTATCGGTCTTGTGCTCATGTACCATTGGTTCACATCAAATTTTAAATGCCAGACAAATAATTTCTTAATAATCACCTCATATGCATCTGTGTAGTCATTGACATATTGCATATGCACTGTGCTATTCTGTGATTTTGCAGTATGCTATTTGTGTATGATTTTTAAAACCTTGCTTTAAGATATATTCGGCTTAAGCATGATGTATATCATTGTTTACCCTGTATATGCAGCTATAGCTGAACTCCTCGATAATTCGGTTGATGAGGTATGCTTGGCTCTTAAATGTTCTTTTGGAATTGGTCTTTCATCTTAATAAGATCTTACAGCATTTCTGAGATATTATCAGATCCTAAGTTGTGTTATATGCTTTTATTTTCCTCTCCATCATCACTCTGAATGGTTTGAAGAATAGTTGAAACACTTTTTTTCCTATTTGGAGCCTCCAATAATCTTCTTTTTCAGATTCAAAATGGTGCAACCTTTGTGAAGGTTGATAAGGTCAGCAACTCAAAAGATAACAGTCCTATGTTACTTTTTCAAGGTACTTTTCATCCACACAACTCTTCTCTGAGTAGAAATGGAATTGTCTAGTACTTATCCAAATTGGATTATATCCTGCTGAGAACCAGAGTAGGATATGGTAACATGAATATGTCCGGCAATATGTTTTACTTTTTTGAAGTTTTGCTTCTCTAAAACTTCTGGTCATTGACTAAGGTATGGGTTCATCTTCATTTGGATTCAGATATTTGAATCTGCATTATGGATATAAGCATGTACTATGTAGTAAAGATACTTTATTGTGTTATTTTTGTGTTTTTGAAATTTCTTCATTCCAACATCTCCACATTTTCTTTTATTTTATTTTTTAAGAAAATATCCCCCTGTTCAATATCAGAATCATTTAATTTAGAACGGATGCAACTATTGGAAGAGAATATAGCATAATTTTTATACATTGTCTATAGATAATTTTGTTGTTTCAAAATGTTCAGTTCCACTATTTCCCCTATCTACTGTGTTGTATGCAGCTATGACCCGTGGGTTTCTTTTCCAATATCCGCTCCATTATTGCTTCTATCTACAGCTGTTTGTAGTTACAGGTAGAAGGTAGTTTGTTGGTTTTCTTACATTTACCAAGGAGAATTTTGCAGATGATGGAGGGGGTATGGACCCTGAAGGTATACGACGATGCATGAGCCTTGGTTTTTCAACAAAGAGGTCAAAGACGACCATTGGCCAATGTAATTACTATCTTCCCATCTTTAATTTCATTTATTTTCATAAAAAAAATATTATTATGCATTTGGTTTGGATAAGTGAGGCGCATGAAGTCATCTATGCAACACATATTGAGATAGCCTTTTAGTATCAACATTAACCAGCTATTCATAACCTCTTCAAAATTCTGCTGGTTCCTTTCTCGATAAAATTTTAAACTTTCAATTGTTATTCTTCCATATAGTTTGATTGTTTGCCAATGACTTTTCTTGAGACATTACTTTGTTTTAAACTTTATTATGTATATATATATATATTTTAAATTGATAATATTCTTGTTAACATTTTTACAATTCCAGATTGTATTGTTTAAAATTGAGTTAGTGCTTCATAACAATGTCAGTGTTGTTTTAGAATATTGTTCTCAATTATTTACAGATTTTATCCATGTACATTAAAATGTTTTTTATTTGTGGTAAATGTGTCTAATATTTTGATTTTGATAATTTTAATGCATATTCATTTTTAAGCAAGGGGGAATAAACACTTCAGTAATTGGATGGTGAATATACCTTGATTCATTCTCTCTGACAAAACGATGAAGCCTTTTCAATATCATATATTTTTTAACAAATAAGAATATTCAAGAGTTTCTTAGTAAATAGATTGTTTGTAGCTCAGTTACGATGCCTTTCATTTCTATTCTCTTCGAAAATACTAGTTACAAAACACCAACTATGTTTAGGGATGACAATTTTCCCCATAGGTTTGGATACCCGTGGGAAAAATCTGAAACAGGGCAGGTTTGGGGAGGCATTATCGGATTCGGGTTTGGGGATTTTTTAAAATCCCCACAGCAGATTGGGGCGGATATGGGGATGCTATCTCCATCCCGAATCCGCCCCGATGTCCCCAATAATAACAATAGTTATTAAAATAATTCCCGGAGATGGGGATCAGCCCCAATCCCCACCCCATTGTCATCTCCTATGGCGGGGATGGGAGTTTAATCCCAATGGGTTCGGGAACGGGGATTCCCCAATTAGGTAGAGACGGGGATGAGGGTGGAGATTTAGTTCGGGGACCGGGACGGCAAACCCGTCCCCGCCTCGTCCTATTGTCATACCTAACTATGTTTGTCTTCTGTCTTCTTCTTTCCATAAATCTCAAATGTAAACTATGTTGGACAATTTCATCCATAGTAGTGCATTAATATGACTTTTTTCTTTATTTGAGTATCACTCACAATATGCTTGATCTGCTGATGACATGCCTATTTTATTTGTTATCTTATTTGTATGTGTGTCTCTCTACAGATGGAAATGGCTTCAAAACGAGTACCATGAGATTAGGTGCTGATGCAATTGTATTTAGTCGTGCTAACCGCGGAGGGTAAAGTTTTTGCACTCTTGTTGATCCTTATGCCACATCATTCCCTGTGTTTGTCATCTTCAAATGATCTTTATTTAGTTTACAATTTAACTTTTTAATCTTGGGAATTTGAGGAATGTAGGTTTGCTCCACATAAATAATTGAGCTTGTACTGCTCTTTGTTGGATTTTTTTTTGTCAATGATGTGATTTCTCGCACGAGTCCTGATGAAATGGGGCCTTTGAAACTGTTTGTATATTCAGGACGTTTCCTTCAACCCATTAGAGTCCTCCGTTTTCCTTTTTGTGCATGGATAAACCCAAATAAAACATGACTTACATTAATGGATGATCTCAAGGTAGAGGGCTATCTTTGTTATAAGTTGCTTGGTTGAGTGTTTGCATATGGAAAAGATGCCTCACACATGAATTTTTATATCAAGTATCAACCATCAGTTTGTTTAATGTAGTTGGTGTTTCACAATTGACATGTAGCAGCATCACATGTGACTAAGTTTTATGCCATGCCTATGCCATAAGAGTCGACAACAATTAAAAACGAAACATCGACCATGTTTTCCTTAGCACCCCTTGGATCACACAAGAAGGGTGATCTTCGTGTGTATTATTCAAGGGATGCCTGTTTGCTTCTATGAATGAAGTACATCTTGATGGTATGCTAAGTTCACATTTCAAACTGTCAAATTGTTGGTGCTTATTGATTCAAACTTTTGAGGCCAACTTGCACATTGCTCATTCCTCTGAGTGGATGATGCAAGAGTTGTTCTTTGCAAAGATTGGTTTCCTTGTGTGAAGGCTCCTAGGAGATGTTGCACTATTGAGGAGGAACAAACTTTGATTAAAGCTAGTTTTTGGCTAAGATGAAACATGTTAAGGGTTGCTTTGAGTGTTGACAGCTACTATAAAAGTATCTAAGTATGTGCATATTTTTACTATAATTTGTAAATTTCTTTATTTCATTTTATTACATTTTACATCTTGTACAGTTTGTGTCCTAGTTCTGTCAGTTTCTGAATGAACACAATTGTCATTTTCTCCATCTATATGATTTTGTGAAGCTAGTTATTAGTTATTCTCCTATATTTGTTGTTCTTATACTTTATGGCTGTGTTTTCTAGCAATGTAACATTGTGCATTGGCCTGCTGTCGTATACATTCTTGAGAAGAACAATGAAAGATGACATTATTGTTCCTATGGTAACATAGTCCTCTTTCAATATTTCCATCTTCAAATAGGTATTTTCTTCAATGCGGTAAACCTGTTGTCTTTTCTCTTTGCAGCTTGATTTCCACATAGTGAATGGTCAGAAAACACCAATAATCTTGAGTTCACAAGATGAATGGGATAGTAGCTTGAAAGCCATCCTTGATTGGTCCCCCTTTTCTTCAATGGAGGAACTTTTGCTACAGGTAGTCTATTTGCAAAAACTCATGACTGGTTCTAAAGCATATTGCCTTGTATTATCTTGCTTTCAATACATTTGTATTAGTTTGTCATTCTTTGGTTTTTTAAATTGACTCAACAAAGAAAGTTATCCAAAATAGGATCTAATTTTCTGTATTAAAAGAAAACAGAATATTTAATTCTGATTTGATTAGATTCCTGAATCACTTACTCCAAACTATTTTATTACTCGGTAGGATTAGTTTGTCAGTCAGAATTAATTGTTCATTGCAGAATTAATTTGTCTTTTGCTTTCCATAGTTACATATTGTAATACAAAACTTAGATATATTAGCACTGTTAGAATGATCAAATGATTGTAAAAGGTATGTACATACCAAAATAAGGAACTGATAAAAGGCCATGTAGATCCAATTCTATGATGAACTAGGTAACACAGAACCTGGGACGACCATGCCAGCTCCACGAAAGTTTTCTACCGGCCGCTAGGGTAAATCAGGAAGTGCTCGCAGAGGGCGGACCAGAAGCCCACATCCAGTGGTTGTGCGTCCCATTTGGAGGAAAAATTCCTGCAAATGCGCTGTAGTTGGGGATTGAACGCGCCGTAGTTAGGGATCGAACCGTGGATGTTTGAGTGACAAGTTGGCACCATTTTGTTGCACCGTAGCCCGAGGGCATGTAGATCCAATTCTAGCATCATGTGGGAAGTGATATGGATTATGATAAATGTGGATGATCTCTCCTTTATTATTTTTCTTTCTTTCTTCTCTCCTCTCTCCTCTTAAAATATTTTCTCCTGTTCCTTTGTGTTTGTTTGTTCTCTCTCCAATTATCTTTCCCTCACTAAACTAACCAGTAGTTATGAAGAACAACAAACTGTACACTTACTAATAATTTTGTGGTTCAACTGAAGAAGCATAGCTCAGTTCAATGGCACACCTGATTTAATCCCGGACATGTTAGAGTTCACGATTGGACTAATAGTTGCTGATATGCCCTATTGTAAATTAAATTCTTTAGCAAAATATTGATTTAAAGAATACTTTAGTTGGTAGAAATATTTTTTCATTTGGCAAATGCCCAATCTTAACTGTTTATATTAGTTTGATTTTTTTTTCCAAATGAAGAATATGATATTCTTGATAGATATGATTGATTTCATTTTGTCTGGGTAGTTACAACTAATATGTAAAAATTGCTATGGTTGTTCTCTTATGGTTCTTGTGAATGGATTACTTCTAGTATGCATTAGTGTTTTCTTTACAAATGGGAATTGCATTTTATTTTTCACGTATTTACAAAGGATGAAACCTCTCATAATTTTATTTAAATAAGATAAATCTTACTTTTCTCTTTGACTATTCAGTTTGAAGATATGGGGCTGCATGGAACCAAAGTAGTGGTTTATAACTTGTGGATGAATGATGATGGACTCCTGGAATTGGACTTTGATGATGATGATCAGGTAACTTAATTTGCAAACCATGCATCCACTTTTCGTGCAAGTGTCTACTCATGTTTGTAAACATAATCAGTAAGAAACAACTAATGGCGGTGGACATAAGGATTATAAACTTTGTACTCTACTGCTTAATATTCTTGCTGATTGTGGGCACTCTGGCTACTGGATTGCTCATGAAGCTTTGTATCTGAATAATTATTTTCTTAGTCATCAAATGATCATTCATTTACTTTAATGATATCTATTGTTCACGGAATCTCTTTTCTTCCGTCTTGACATTTTTTTATATTTGCATTCAATTAAACACACATGAAGTTAATAATCTTCTTCATATCTAATTTTATTCTAAGGATATTTAGTCGAGCAGACTAACAAAATAGTTGGTTTTGGCAAGACGATTGAAGAGTAAATGTGTTATTATATGTAAATACGCATTGTGTTATTTCCCTACATCATCATGTGGGCACACTGTCACGTGGACTGCTTTTTAGAACAATGCAACTGATTAATGTTTTAATTGTTTCTAGTGATTATGTTTTTTATTTTGCAAAAGTATTTTCCTCTGTGATAATAAATGATATGACTGGACTAGGATTGCTTGGTTATGCTGTGTGGGAGCAATTACTAGAGAAAACAGTTGTTGGATAGATATTGTTCTGGAGACAAAACGATTTGTCTGTTAATTATATACTAGTCTGAAATTTTGCTTCTATAATTCTATATTTGCATTTACTGCTATGGATTCACCTTCTTAATTCTTATAGGAGGATTCACTTGTTACCAAGCTTTTCACATTTAAGAATGTATCTCTATTCCAGTTTGAACATTTAAGATCATGCATAAGTGCATTAAGTTGTACAGAAAATTCTGTGCTATGGGTAGATGTGCCTTTTACAACACAATTACTTGTGTATAATTGTCTTCTGCACAAATGTGGCATTTTTCTATTCACAATACCAGTATCTGTATCCACAAATATTGAAGAAAATTCTGTGTTTAACAATTTAAAGCACATTGTGATGCACAAATATGTTTAGCTTTACACTAATTTCTGAGCCTGCTGTATCATGCGTTCTTGTCTACACTATTTTATAACAACGCGTTTAACATTTCTGCCTGCACAATTATTGCATTTTTTTAATAGCTCCATCCATATCCAGAAACATTTAGATTCTTAAGTTGCTTTCTTACTGCCTTTGTTATATATTTATCAGAAAAAGTTTATTTTTCTTATTGTTAACCAATGTTATTCACTGCAGGATATATTACTGAGAGATCAAGCTTACAGTGGAGGCTTTACAAGAGCTAACAAAGAGGTTGTCCATTGCCATGTCTCTTCTAGGCTTAAATATTCTCTGCGGGTGAGTTTATGCACTTTTCTCATATGTGAATGGAATGGTTTGCGTATATCCAACTTTATGTTAATGGAAGTTTACTTTTCAGGCTTATGCTTCCATTCTCTATATGCGGAAATTCTCAAATTTTCATATTATCCTAAGAGGCAAACCCGTTGAGCAAGTTAGTATTGCAGATGAGTTGAAATTTATAAAAACAATTACATATAAACCCCAAGTGGGTATGGATGGAGAAAGTGTAAGTTTATATTTATATATTTTTTTAATTTATCGTATTCATATTATACTTTGCCAACCCCACCTAGTGGGATAATGCTACGTTGTTCTATCATGTCTTTCTTACGATGTTGTGTCACTTTACAAAAGTGCATGTCTGGCATAATGCGTTAATTTGTTTAACACACCACTTCTCACAATACAGGTGTCTGTGAGGATTACAATTGGCTTTGCAAAGGAGGCTCCTGTTTTAGGAATTTTTGGTGTTAATGTGTACCATAAGAACCGTCTTATTATGGTAAGATATGACATGTAGTTCTGCCAATCTATTGCCTTTGTTATGCTGGATCATTTTTTTTTTGTGTGTGATTCTTTGAAGGTTATTTAAGAAAATAGTTACTTTATAGGAAAATTTAAGATTCAAAATCTCACTTTGTGTCGTTGTCTCGATACCTCGATGCGTAGCTTGAACTAGATGATATTGGTTTATGCCATCCCACTTGAGGTCAATCCACCTAGTGATAGACTCAGGTTAACATGTGTGATCTAAAGCAATATCAAAGCGAGAACATAACTTGATCAAGAATCAACCACATGGAGTATCTAGCACAATCAACTCTATAGGAAACTTGAAGTTGAAGACAATATTGGAAAAGTGAGCATGAATGTGCAAACTATGCATAAAGGGATAACATGAATACCAGATAAAGTAAAGGTCAATAACAAGTCCAGCATCATCAACATCAAAATAATGATGAAAAAAACTATGTACAGTTGTAATGACCATGTCTTATATGTAGGCCATACGGTATTGATCTTATTTGCATCTCTTCCATCTTTTTTTATTGAATTGGTCCCAAATGCTACTGTCTCTTGTAAGAGTGGCTTGATTCTGCCTAAGTTGATTCACCTATCAAGCTTATTCTTGCACTTACTTTGGCCATTCTTCCCATGGGTTCCTCCATATTGTTTTTCATGGTGATCTTAGATTGGATGGGTTTAAATATTGCACTGTCTCTGTGCTTCTCAGCGTTCATGGCAAGTGAAATAGAACTCTTTCTGCAAAGCTAGTGCGAAAGCAATTATTAATAATAAAAGTAGTTGGGGCAATCCTTGGTCTCGGCTTCATCACCTAACTCTAATCTGAACTTTGCATCTAATCTCCCATAGGTCATTCTCTAGTTAGCAAACTGGGTTCCGGAATTCTAGTTGCATCAGTTTGCCCCAACCACACAACTTGACTTCCTGTACACAATGTTGTTTGTTGCTGTGGGACGGAGGAACAACTGCTGACACCCTTGGCAAGGGGTTGTCAACACCGTTTGCGAGAGGTCGTCACTGCCGCTGGAGCCTCGCAACCTAAATGGATGAGGTTGACTCCACATTGATGGAGAGAAATCACCGCTGCTCCTCTGACGCTAGGGTTTCCACTCAAAGATGTGGTGCTTGTAAAAGGTTGTTTGTGGAGGTTGGGTGGTTTCTGTGAAGCGATAAAAGAGGATGGATTGATGGGAGGTTGATGATCTGTTGAAGGTTATTATCGGCTGTTGTATGGTTTCTGGGAAGCAATAGAAGATGAATTTGTAGAGAAGGTGATGCATCAATAGCAGTAGTCATTTTATCCTTTAATCTCTTCTCATCTCTTAGCCCTGTTTTCCTTTTAGCCACTGAGCAGTCAACCTTCTGACTTCTCTCCCTCTCTCTCTTTTCCCTCCGCTTCTGCCACTCTCCCTTCTCTTATTTGAAGTAATCATAGCCTAAGTTCTGAAAGGATGTGGTTGCAGTAATTGAATGCTTATTATTTGCAAAACCTGGAAAGAAGTTGTATATATGATAAAGCACAGTCATTGTTTAGTTTCTATCTCAACAAAGTTGTCAATTGCTTGAGCTCCAAGGCAGTGGAGCTTGATGATACTGATCTTCAATTGCCACAAGGATTAATCTATAGACAACTACAATACACAATGCTGCCATTCCAGAATCTAGCTCGCATCAGCTCTTGATCAACATTATAGGTTCATTTCTAACTGAGAACACCACCTTCATATATCCTCAAATCCATTAAATTATTTGCCTAACCTTGTTAATCATAACCAATTATCCCTCCCACTTTCACTTGATCAACAATTATGGTGAAGTGTCCAACAAGATCCAATAATGACAATTGCATTTTCTTCTTGCTTGATAGATACAATAAAAGTGTACAACATAAAAGATTTATATTTTTCTATATATCCAATTTTTTATATTGAAACTAAAAAAATGAAACTAGAAACAAATTAACGTAAAAAAATGACTAACAATATTGTTTAGGAGATCATATAATGATACATTAGTACAATAAATAACATTAATAGAAAGATTCATTCTGTTTTTACTTGCTTGCATGGAACTTCAGCAGCACAAAAATGAAGATACACAATTATGTTTAGGAGATCATATTGTGAATTTTGATGAAGAGGGAGCGTAACAAACAAACTGGTGTTATTTATTGCCTTATATGTTGGCACGTGTCTTCATAGTTCCAAGACATGCTTCTTTGATTTTGTAGCTTTAAGATTATTTCTATATGTATATTTCTTTGTATCTCCTTTAGGTTGATGTTTTGTTTACCATTACGATGTAAATTGAGAAATATAGTATATGCTAACACGTTCTAATGTGTTTTTTTTTGTTGTTGTTGATTGACTTTTCAATTTCTTTCTTTAGCCATACTGGAAAGTTGTTCAGGAAGGTTCAAGCCGTGGGAGGTGTGTTGTTGGTATGCACCTACAATGATGTTTTGTTTATCCATTATTATTACATGATTTTAAATTTTTTTACTTCAACTTTATCCACTTATAGGAATTTTTGAGGCCAACTTCATCGAACCTGCCCATGATAAGCAGGATTTTGAAAGGACACCCTTGTTCATTCGCCTAGAGTCAAAGCTTAGACAAATAATTCTTGAATATTGGTAAAGCATCTACAGAAATTCTCTTTTCTTGATTTTATAAGAGCCAATATTGTTAATGTACTGCTTGTGAAATAAGAAATTACTGGCATAAATCCATTGGTGAAGCAAAATGGTCTTGCATCAATTTATCTTGTCACGAACCTGGTTGGAGTCACCTTGTCTTGTGTTGATGTTTACTTGTACGGTTTTCCCATATGTCATTTCCTGACTCCTGGTTTTTTAAATGGAAAGTGCAGATAAGCATGTCACAACGTCATTTGTATTGGTTTCTGTGGTTTTAAGGGAGTCACCTGTAGTGGTGTTTATCAAATAGGTGGATGTGGAGATAAGATTTGAATCTGTCAAACTTGGAATGAATTAAGAGTTGCATGTAACTAGCACCTGCTTAGCTATTTATTTATGTCCTAAAACGTGTTGTAGAAACTGGATGGTTGAAATATTAGAATACAATGATATCTTTGGTCAAAATGATGAAGTTTTGACACTCAAAAAAAAAATTTAGAAAGAAGGAAAAATAAAGTTCATAATGACAAGGTATATTAGGTATCTGAAACAGAGATGTGAGAGAAATTGCACCATTTGGAAGAAATGGAAAATTTCCAACTTTGGGTGTGTCCTTCGGGAAATTTGTCTGTTCTGTTTGAGTCGAAGTTGGAGGAATGCCATAGCATATCATTATGAATATGTCAGTCAAAACAAGTTCCTGTTATTAGAATGGTTAGCTGAAATAAAAAATAGAGATGAGGAAGATTAGAAATAATACTGGTTCAGTACAGCCCAAATTGGTACTGAGCCATTACCGACCTAAACCCCTCAACCCCTTCTATTCTCCTCTTTGTCCTTTTGCCCCTGTCTCCTTCATGCTCTTCCCACTTCTCTTTTGTCCTTTCCTATGCTACCTCTAGTGTTGCTTCCTGTTAGATCTATAATGCTTCATTGTCAAGATATGAAGGTGCTTCTTTGCCACTGTCTACTGATGAACCTGTCACCATTGTGGGCCCTTGTGGCTGCATCTTGATATTTTTGTGTTAATGGTAGGCCATATTGCAGCACGAAGATGGGCTTATATTTGTCCTGCTTATTTCGGCTGTGTACCAAATCCTTATGAGGAACAATTTAATTATTTGAGTTTTCATTTTGTTATGTAATCTAGATTTCATGTTTGATTAAGCCATGTTTTATTCTGTAGTTGAAAGTCATACCATTCTTGGTACTCTGGTATTTAACTTACAATCATTAGGGTACAATCTCTCTCAAAATTAGGAGCTTTGCTTTCTCAATGTCTCTTAACAAACTTTTATCTTATTTAATTTGTTTTTTGATTGCATTTTATTTGCATTCCTTAATTATCAAATATTATGTTTATGCAGGAAATATAATTGTCATATGATTGGTTATCAATCGATTGATATAACTACAGAGAAACGAAAACTGAAGGAATCTGAGAAGCACTCTGACAGGCATGCATCAAAAGTACAACTCAAAGTGCCTACACCAATTGGAGTTGCATGTGCTGACGGTATTATATCATTTGATCTTTTGTTCCCCAAATACTGTCAAATATTATTAAAATCACCATATGATTTTAATAATCAAGCAACTGTTTATATTGTCATGCAGTTGAAATTATGTCAACTGTGAGCAAGGATAATTTGAAACATTATGTCTTTTGGTTGAGTTTACCTGTCCACTTAATGCATTCATTGTTGAAGAATGAACAATGCTCTATTGTTGTATGACTTCAGATTAGATTCAATTGTAGGAGAAAAAGATCTTCATTAAAAAAATCATAAACCTTTTTTAAATGTATGTACTTGAGTTGTACTATAAAAGCCGATTATTATGTCATAATTAGATACTATATCTGGTAAAATGAAGTAAAGATCATAAAAAGGGCAAGGATGTTAATAAGGAATTGTCACTACTTTACTGCACGTTTTAGTTGCAGTATAAATTAGGAATACTGCAACTGTGGGTAAATTCATTCTCTGTTATAGCATCATTGTCTGGATAAATAAACGAAAATAGGGTATTGTTTTTTCTTAATATTGAATACTTTGAGAAACACTGGAATTCTGGTTCATATTGATATATTGCCTGATGGATTGGCGTGATATTTTATTCTTGGGGGTTTGCTATATTGGAATAGATAATATCGTGTTCTTATGCTGGTGTTAGTTTGGATCGATTAATAGTCTATTGTTATTCTTATTGAACTACTTTATGTTATTGTCTAGTTTTTTTATCTCATTTTTTTTCTTAATTATGAATAATATTTTTGTCTTTCAGACTAACTACAATTGAGTTTTAATTTAGATTTGACTAAGAATCTAATTAACAAGTCAGTTGAAATTTGTTCCAGTGTATAGTTAGATTTGATGTTTGATGGGGGAAATTCAAGAGATAATCTAGAGTAGATTTCTATATATAAGAGTGGATAGGGAGAACAAGCCTCTTGTAGATTCTTGCTAGGAGAGAGATGAAAGAGTTTCATGCTGCAGTATTTTTTAGATGCAGTGTTTAATATTTTTAGAACTATGAATGCCAACTTTTGTGACAATAAAATATGAAGCACTATGTTGCAATTAATTGATAAAAGTTTTGCAAATGTCTCAATACATGATTCTTTGCTGATACTCTGTTTCCATGTGATAACTGAAGGTTCACATTTACAACCCACTGGTCAGACACATGCTCAATCTCATGACACCATGCCCATATCAGGAGAGGTAAATACTTTCAAACAACTAACTACTGATATTATTTTATTTTCTTTCTATATTTGAATTGATTATTCATCCATGTAAGTTACTTTTCTAGAGTTTGTATGGCTAAGTTACTTTTCTCAACTGTTAGAACATTTTTTTGTTATTTTCAGCATATCAACTCCTTTTAACTGTATTGTGTGATCATCATATGTAGCAAAATGTTCAGCCTTACAAGTCGGGTTAAAACTTTTGTTCATGGCCTATTGTCATAGGATGGGGATATTGTTTGGGCAACACCCATTGTTGCTTCCGTGTGGATCCTTTTTTTGGAACTTGAGCTTTTCTTAGGATTTTACTCACCTTGATCATAATTCATATGCCAAATAAGAAACTATGGTATAGATATTCCAACTGTTGGTAATTTGTGATTAAGCATGTGGAGTTAGTTGTTGGGACTAACAAATTTAATTGGTTAGTTTTCTTATTTGGTGGGTTTTTACAATTGATATTCGAGTTGGGCCTAGTTCTCAGCATTCTAAGGTATTCCAATTGGAATGAATTTCTTGTGATGGTAGAGCGAACATTGGTTTGGCCTTGCAGGTTGGCAATTAAAAATGATTCCGGGCCATGAATTTGACTTGGGGCTTTGACGTGTGGACATCAAACCTTAAAATGAGGGAGATTATAACAACTCAGGTTAGTTCCACATTCATGGTGGTGTTCTAATGGGGGAGACTTGTACACTTAGATGAGTAATCCACCATAGTCTTAGGCTAAAGCATTTTGGCCAGTGGTTTGACCTAACAGAGTTAACAAATCAATTATCTTCTGTTGGCTTCTTGCTATAATCTGAACTGATTGGTATTTTTGGTGTTGAGACCCATCTTGACATGGTACATGCCCATGCCAACTTCATCTTGTATTGTTGCCGTCACTTCTACGAAATGTGATGAGTTTGTTTTTCTCAATTTTTAGAATGATATGCTGCAATCAACTGACATAATGTGCTAAGAGCATGGATGGCTGCTATTCAAAATATTTTTCTTTTTCAGGATGATGACGATATCGAAATTATTGATGTCCAGGATCCAAGTTTGATAAAAAAAATCACTGAAGAGAATATACAGCTTTTCATGAGGTGATATTTTCTTTATGTTTTAAATAACTCTTGTTAATAAGGTGATGAGAGTTGCATCAATTAGTTCTTTTAAATATCTGCCAGAATCTAATAAATATCATAGCTGTTTGAAAATTTAATTGTACCTAGGATGGAAAGGAAGATTCAGGTCGAGTTCATGTTATGACTGGTTTTTTGTTTTCCGGTTAGTGCTTGATGGCTTTGTTAGTTATCAATTGTGTATTAAGCCAAATATGTATACATGTAATTGAGTGCTCCTAAGCAAATCCATAGGAGGCGGTGAGAGCACACAATGTTTTATTACCAGTCTGATAGAAAATGAAGTCAAATTCAATAGTTCGATACTTGCAGTAGACCTTGAGGCATGCTTCTAAATGTTGAGCCATGTTGGTTGGTACAAGTAAAACGTCTCGTTCAGTCTGTCGGCTGGCAAGTGAAAAGCGCCAAATGGCTGGTATGCAAATTGGCAAGCAGAACTTCTTGTTGTAATCCCCGAATGGCTGGTATGCAAATTGGCAAGAACTTCTTGTTGTGAGTGTCTTCGACCGAAACTTCATTGCGAGAAGCTCCAAATCGTGTTTCTAGTGTCTTCCGCAAGAAGCTCTGAAACGTTCACATATCAAAACAGTTTTGAGTGCTTCACGAGTGTCCTACTTTTCCAAATTGCATGGAGCACTCCCCTTTATGTTAAAACTCTAGTTTACCCTCCTCCAGTGCCAGCATTTGGAGGATGCCATGGCATATGTGTGTTGCAAGTTGTGTTTTTCTTGTGCCAAAGATTCCTTCACCAGATGTGCTTCGTCAGTTCCTTCTTATCTTCTTTCTCCTGCTGTTCCCTATTGGAGCAATTGACATCTTCTGTCGGTACTAGCTGAAACAGCACAGTATTATTTCAGTTTTAGACTGAAATCTTGACTCGGGCTGAGATTTTGATTCTTGTCCATAGGTGTAACTCCTTATAATTTGTAGGTTTCTATTCATATGAGAACTATCTACTAATATGATATTGTGCCCTCAGGTTACAAGGGCTAGGATTTCTGTTGTCTGCATTTGGTGGCATTTTGTTCTTCTATCTTATAGTTGTAGCTGAGTTCTTTTTATTTCAATGCAGGGAAGGCAGAAAGCTAGAAATGTCCATCGCCTTACTAATTTCATGTGCATTTGTTCTATTCATATTGATAGTTAACAATGGATGTTTTTTTTTTCTCTTCGCTACTAAACCTTGAATCAAAGGGAAACTACCCATCAATTATGAAATGTTAATTTATTGTTTTACTTAACAGGCGCGAAGAACTCCAGCAAACAACCAATCAGTTGAGGAGAACTGTAAGTAAATTGTGCCAACCTATTCATTTTGCGCCTTAGTTTTTCTCATGAGGCGCAACCTGTAGAAGTACCTTGAACTTCCAGTTCTGAAGTTGCTTAACTTGGCTCCACTGAATTGCTTAGCAATATTAACCTTTCAAATTCTTTGTGAATTTTGTTCCCTATTTGGTTGGAAATAGGTCGAGGAATTGGAACATGAACTAGCGGAAGTGAAAAAGAAGTGTTCTCAGCTTGCTGCTGATTTGCAGATCAGAGGGGGGAAGCAGCATATCCTAGGAACGAACCAATCTTAAACTCAACCCTGAATGAGATCTGATGTGCTTATTTTTGTCCGAGAGCTGAACAATGCGGTAATGGTAGTCTAGAGATGGTGGTTGTATAGTTTGTCGTGTAATGATAGATTATTTACGCCCTCAAGTTGTCAATCTGTATTTTACTTTATTTATTCGAGTGGAAAATGACAAATTTGAAAAGTAGGGAAAAAATAAATATAATCGTAGGCGGACGATCTGATTCAACAGTTGAAGAAGATTGATCTAAGTTTTGAATTGTTTAAATTATATAATATTTAGATTAATGACTTATTCTGGCTTTTTTTTCCTTCTATATTTAGATTTACTTTTAGTTGATTGAAAACTTTTTTATGATTATTTTAATAATCGTTTGTCATGCTATTCGTCTCCTATATATATCGCCACTTGAAAGTCCATTCCACGAAGAAAAAGGTTAGGAAGTTAGTGTCCCAGGAAGAAGTAGAAATATGTTTTTGTACTATTTTTTTTCTTTCTTATCATTAAAAAAAATAATTTTAGTTAATTTTATTAATTATTTTTGGAATGATAGATTTAATTTTATAAAAAATTTTCATTGATCATCCAAATAAATCGAGAGGAAAATTTTTACAAATATGATGTAATTGAGATTTGAATCGTAAATATCTGAGTGATAACGTGAAGGACAGAGGTGATTTAAGATTATGCGTAAATAATATACTATTATGACTAATAAACAGAGAAAAGCTTGACTGGATAAAGAATAACATAGGGTTAAATTTAAGTAGACAAAGTGCAAAAAAAATTTCAAAAACATTAAAAGAAAAGAGAAAATCCACTAGAAATCCTAACCTTTTTTTGCTTTACATGATAAGCCACTGGAAATCAGATCCAAATCACTATGACGAAAATAAAACTCCGGTTATAACAACCAAACAGCCATTTTGAAAAATATTTAAAGTGCATCGACGCCATCCATGGGCAAATTAATTAGCTCTTGTTTTTGTTCTTGGGACTAATTCATGTACACAATCTTGATATGATGTAGACGAGATGCCAACCGTGTTCACATTAATTTAATCTTGATATGATGCAGAAAGTTGTGGAGCAGAAGAGTTGTCCAGAGGCTTGTCATGCCAAGGACGAGAAAACAAATATTGGTCAATATGGTGAGACTCGAGAGTATTCACATGTCTCGGCCAAGAATGAACAAACCAGTACCCATCGTCAGGAATGCTTGATACCAGAACCAATTGGCAAACTGCATACACCGAAAGCAAATATGAATGCATATTTTTCATTTAGATGGAGCATAAAAAATCATAAATTAATTGTGATGACCAAGAAAAACAAAACCTTGAAAGCCCAGGAACTGGAATATGATAACTTCACTATTTCAGGGCACCGAATGATCCTAACTTAGATAGGTCGGGAACCCAGAAAGATAGCTCAGATGATGCTGTTGTGAACATTAGCATTCCTGGTGCCCATTTTATCAGTGGTGGTTCTGAATCAGTGCTAGCCCAACAAGCAACCTGGACATAATAAAAAAAATGATTCCATCAGGAAAGAACATACAAAAAGCAATTGAGTTATCGATAACGCTAGGCAAATGTACGCGGCAAAGCTCTATTTTCCATACTTTGCCACTTCTGATGTTCCAAGCATAAACACTGCCATCACCAGAACCTGCTAATGAAAATCAGTTATTGTATTAGACGTGATAATAATCAACAGCAAACATCTTTTAACAACTGATATTACCTGATATAACATACATTCCATCAGGACTGAAAGAAGCCTCTAATGTTCCATTACTTACAACTGGCTTTACATTATAAGTTGAAATCTGGGAAACAACACAAAAACTCCATGAAACTGACTGGTTTGGCATCATGACTAACAATTATAAACCCCACCAATAAATAGCAACGAAAAATCCTGAATCTAATAGAGATCAAAAATCCAAACTAAACGTCATGGATAAAAACTAACCACAGTTCCACGGAAGGAATCCAACACATGAACATGACCGTCCTTAGAAGTCAATAGCATTAGCCTTCCATCATTGCTGAATTTCACAACATGAGCATCAGACTCAAAGGCGCCGACAGGAAAGATATCAAATGGGCCCTAATGAAAAAAATAAATAAATTCAGTGAAAGTACCTATTTCACTAATAGATATTATGTAACCTAGTTATCAACCTTCTCATATTTCCGAGCATCAAACATTCTAATAAAACCACCAAAAGCAATAGCAAAAACCATCCCTTGGTCGTCATAAGAAACTGCTGGCCTGCCTTGAACACGTAAAAGGCCCTGCAACAACCAACAGAACAACTAATTCATCGAAGCCAAAAAAAGGTCACCTTTCCTATAGTGTATCATAATCCAACTTATGTACCTGTGCTTTCTCAGCCCTTTGATCCCATAGCAAACAAGTCCAATCAAGAGATCCAGAGATGAAACATTCCTTACGGGGACACAATGATAAAGATACAACCCTGACAAAAGTTGCAGAAACATAAGAGGATAAGGCAAACAAGTAAATGTTTGCAGTTATTCCCAAATTTAACTGATGTGCTTGGTTCAAAGAAAAACAAAAGAAATGCATACCTGTCGTGGTGACCTTTGAAATATCTCAAGTATTTATTGTCATTTAAGGAGAGAAGTCTCAAAGATTCTGTAAAATCAATTAGAACGTACATAAATGATCAGTGATGGAAACCTAAATGATGTACCAGATTAAACTCACCGTCCCAACCATTTTTTGAGGAGTATATAACTGTTGATGGATGATCAGTGAAGTAAACTAGATCAACACCGTATTTTTTGCTGTTGATAGTCTTCAAGCATCTAAAAAAGCAAGTTAACAAAGACAGAGTCTTCAAGTATAACAAAGAAAAAAACAAAATGCCATGATGAAAAAATTCTTCTGTGTTAATATTCAACAGCCAGAACTTAGCAACAATAATAGACATTGATAGTCAGATATAAAAGAAGGTTAGTGGAAATCCAAGGCATTATTTTTTAAAAACAAAAGAACATGAAAGACAGGAGTTGATTAATGAATTTCACTAAATATTTACAATTTGCTTGTGGATTTAGGCTATTGAATCTAGTCAAGTACAAGTTGCACAATCACATGTGAAAGGTAAGTGTTAAGAATATAAAATAGATTAATCTTTTTTAAGAACTCTTGCTTCTGGGATTAGTAGTTAGCCAATCAAAATTTAAGAATACATATACTAGCACATCTTGAAAGTAATCCTGAAATCCAAGTAACTAAATTAAAAATATTACATATCCTAACAGATGTAAGTAAATTCAGCCAAAGATGAGAATTGAAATGTTCATATGATCCTTAACTATCTTGCCAAACAGATTGGTTATATCAGAGATGGATATGCAGAACAAATGCGTTGATTGATTGCCTCAAAATTTACAATTTAAACACCACTTACAAAGCATTTTGTACATCATAAAGGCGAATTGATTCATCATCACTTGCAGTTACTAGATAACTTGCACTCTTATGAAAATCCATCGAGCTGATTCTGCCATTCTAATACCGAAACAGTCAACTCAGTTCTTGTAATAACAACATATGAATGGCAATCTAAAGTAAAATGTTGGTAAATAAAAAAACACATTCAAAAGATAAACACATGATAAGTGCATTGATGTTGCACTGCCTAATATTCTAAATATTTAAGGATAACTTTTGAGTATCTTCCAAGTCCGACTAAATAATAAGCTAAGCCGCGTTACATATGTCAATATGTTTACTATGTTATTTAACCATAAAACACCTATAAATCAATACTTGACAACAAATTAAAAAGAAAACAGTAGAGTGAACAAAGCAAGGTGTGAACACTGAAGAAAGTACTTACATGCAACAAAATCTCCTAGAATTCTTAAATCCATCATATAGAGAAATAGAGATAAGCCAGCCTAGCTTTGGCTGTCTGAACTTGCTTGAAAAGATAGTAACACAACAATGGGCATGAAAATAAGAAGGCAACTGCATAATGACTGTTCCTTCCTGTTTTTCTACTTGAACCTTGATTACTCCACATGTTCTGATTGTCACACTGCCTTTCCCTTTATTAACAGTCTCATTGAATCCTCAATTTCTTTTGATGTCCAATCTTCTTCCTGAATTTCTTTGTTATAACTCTCTTCTTCCTTTGTAATGTTTATGCTGTTGATCAATTTTGTAATGTCCAGATTTCAAAAATTGCTCAAATTTAAAATTAGAATGTTGTTCTTGTACCGTGGTTAGACTATTTGTTATTGCAACAATGAATATGAAATACTATCATGCTTGTGCCAGTAGATGTAAAAGGGGCTTATAAGTATACTTAACCAATCTAGAAGATTTTGCTCTAGTTCCTCCAATTAAATTAAAAATACAAATATGCTAGTTGTGCTTCCTATGACAAGGTAATTATTATATTTTATTCATAGCCATGAACCCCAAGAATACTGTTTCATCTCTTTCAGATTGACCATATGAAAGTTTCAAATTGAACAATAAATGTAAAAACAAAGCAAACTTATCTTCCCTGCCCTTCCAGCCCTTTATTATTAATTTGTCATCATCAACAAGAGATGCAATTTTCCTTCCCCTACCGTCACTCCTAAGAGGAGTCACTAGCCAATTATCATACGAATTTTGCAGGTCGCTTGTAAACCGAAATAAAGAAACAAGTTTTATCGTCAAAAATCACTCCACAAGCACAATGAAAAATTACAACAGATAAAGAGCATGAAGAAAAAGAAGCACTCAATGAGTTTGATGGAAGATTACATAATCTCGAAAGGCCATGCCGACTTCCATGCTCTTGAATATCTCATCTGTCAACTCCATGGACGCCTTCTCCTCCCTCTCCATCATCATCGACCACCACCCTCAGGCTAAATCCTAGTAGAACTATGTTAGGGCGTGCCGCCGGGAAGCGCAATCTGATGGGTTCCTTTCGTCGTTACCGGCGGTATTCTATGCCGAGGATGAAGATTGAAGAACCTAGCCGGATCTGAGTTGCTACAAGATCGGTATGCAAATCCGGCGACTCGCCTGCAGGTGGCCTGCTGTAGAGAAGAAGCAGCAGGAAAGCCCACGGACCACCGGCACCGCGGCTGGACAGCGGCCCGAACACAGCTCGATTGAGCCTGCGGTTGGAAGAAATATCGGGGAGTCTGGTCGTGGCTGGTTAACGGCGGCGAGGGCATAGGTCGGTGGGAAAACAACGAGAGGGAAGGGAAGGGAGGAGAGATTTATGCTGTTTACTAGGACGAAAATAACGAAGGAATAAGACCGCACGAAAAAAAAAAAATCTTCATCTCGTTTTAAAATTTAAATTTAAATGATTTTTTATTATTCCTCTAAATGAATGAACGGGTGAATTTTTTTAATTATTATATATAATCTGAATTTATTTATTTATTTATTTTTATGTTCGTCAGTTACGAGTAAAATGAGAAAAAAAAGGAAGATTGAATGCGATTTAGAATTCATACAAAGACGTCTCAATTTCCTATCTATCGAGCAATAAATAATTGCAAAAAATGATTCCACGGGCAGATCCAACGGGGTGCATGGCGGTTGTTCTTTGTCAATAATGATAAAATCCTTAGTATTATAAAATTCTACCATTAAAGATAGAGAATACTGTCCCTTATTTCATATAAAAATCATTCCTTCATATTTGAATTTCACCACTGAATGATTCTAATGTTTACTCCACCTTTGTTATAAAAATGAGCAAAAACTAATTTGTATTATATGACTCTGATTCTAAATATGTTAGGAAAGTATATTATATTCATGATTCTTATTATTATAATTATGGTAACTGTCAATTTGTTAGAAAAGTTTGATTGTGAGAATAGAATTATTGAATTCTATGAGTGTATATATATATTAGATCTTTGTTAATAATTAAATTAAGATAGATTATTATCATCTTTCACAAACTTCATGTCAAAATTTAAATAGAAGACTAACTGAGATTTATGCTTTCTCTCATTCGGTGGCTCTCATGTTAGTTTTGAATGCTTCCTTAGAGAAATTTTCTATTGTGTTTCCAAACTTGATACATTCATCTGAAATGATTAGCTATCTAGGCGGGCCGTCATATGGGCCGAAGCCTCTTGAGTCAAGTAGGCCGCACAGTAGAGCAGGCCGACCATGGAACAACTGCATTTCTTTTATACTGGTAGTCTACTGCTGCCTGCCATATCAGAGTTAGGTATTATTGGCTGTTATCTTATCGTGTCAGACGATGATTATTTTATTCGCAGTTGTCAAACTATCAACGGTTGATGATAGGATCTGTCAGATGCAATTCTATAAGGCGAACATACGTAGTCTAAAGAACTTTACATTTTGTTATATCATTATCACATCAAAAATTAAAATCTTATTTTTTTTTAAAATTACTCTCTATTATCATAAAATTTCTTTTTTAAAAATTTTATTTTTTAAAAAAATTCTCTCTTTATCCTCTCTCAATTATTTTTTTTATAAACCTGATCTCAAAATTTTGATACAGATTTATAAAAAAAATTATAAACTCCACCTATATAATTGAGGAGGGATTTATATTAAAAGATTTATAGCATAAATTACATGTTATAAACCTCCCATTACAAATGCCCTGAAGGACGAGGTTTATGTTCCTACAAAAATTATTGACCGGACGTCCCATATTATTGACCCTATAGTTATATAGAGATAAATTAGTAAATTGAATGGGAGGATTTTTTTATGAGTTTCATTAAATATGAGTCCTTATCTATTTTTATAAATTTATTATAAGGGATCAGCTTAGCTATGTCTCAGGGGCGAGTGGAGGTATCAAAAATAAATCTAATTTATCAATTCAATTTGAGTTGATTAAAAAAAATATATATTAAATTCGGATGGAGGATTTTTGAGTTCGGTTAGTATTTGAATTGGAATTTTCAGATTGTGTTAGAATTGGATTGAGTTTAGATTGATCTAAACTGACCTAAATTTAAGATTTAATAGATTTTTTTTACTTAGATCAAATTTTATTTTTAAAATTAATATCCTTTAATGTATATCAATATCAGGTTAATATAATAATTATGAAATATTGAGATAAAAATAAAAAATTATAAACAAAATTTAAAAAAAAATATTGTAATCAGGTTTGATGGTAGCCAAGATTTAACCTCTAAGCAATATGAATATATATAATTGGTTGCCACCACATGATTGTAACTGGGTTATCCCAAGTATAGTTATTTTTCATCACATATTTAATCAAATTTTATTTGACTTTGCTCTTTAATTAGGGGCGGAGCCACGTTGATGATTGGTGGGGCAACTGCCCCACCTCAATATTTTGTACAAATGCCCATAGATATTATAAAATTACAATCTTGCCCCAGTAAACAAAAAATAAAACTAGGGCTCGTCTTGAAATTCCTTCCTCGCTGTCGCTGCCCTCTCCCTGCGTGACGGCTGCCCTCTCCCTGCGCGACGGCGACTCTGAGTCTGAGATTTTCAATTTTCTCCGCTCTCCTTTTCCTCCTCCGCCGCCTTCATAGTCCATAGCAGCATAGCTTCTCCAGACTCCAAGCAGAACCTCATCAACGACTCGACGAGGCTCTCTTTTACGGTGTCGACAGCCGGCTTCCCTCCGCCTTGTCAAGTTGTCCTCGCCGCCGCTCGTTGGATTCGACGACGCTAGTCACGCTACTGTGCTTGCCTCCACCATCCACCCTGTGACCTGTGTTGGACATCATTCCCAGATTTCCCTAATTTCCACTGCTTTGTCCGCCGGATTCAAGACTTCGAGGACAACTGGTATCTTCCCCAATTTCACTTATTACTGCTTGCAAGTTGGAATCCATATCCATTCCATGATTTCTCTTATTATTTACTAATTTTGGTTGATTAAATATTATTGACTTTACATAAGTTACATTACTAATTTACTAGTTAACTCACAAATCACATTGCAGTAAAATAACACATTTTTAAGAGCAAGAAAGTGAACTTCTCGACTGATCAGATTCTCAATTATGCAAATTGAGAAAATAAGTTAATATTTTAATCTTGTAGAGGAACTTCTTCATCATATAGGCTTATGGTGTTGCATTTACTAGACACTTAGACAGTTGAGGACTTGAGGTGAATAAATGAGCGGAAAAAATAAGTGGTGGACGATTAGTGTCAGTTGTTGTTGCAATTTTCCAGTGCCATTAAGTTGTTACGGAAGCTTCTTTGTTATAGGATTACATTTAAGTTAAGTAAATTATATTAAAATTTACAAATAATTGTTCATATGACATTTTCTTTTTCTTCTTAACATTAACAGGAATGGATAAATTTCTTAAAAGAAAGTCAATGGTAAATGAAGAAACAAGTCAAAGAGAAAAAAGTAATCTAGAGTTACAACATGTTCCCTTAAAAAAATCTCGAGTTGAAATCAATTTGGATGATCTTCAATCAGATCCTGGGTTACGGGTAAAGATTTCAAACTATGATCCTAATGATCGGGAAAAAGTGAGAAGAGCTTACTTGCAGAAAGGACCTTGTCAGCCTCGTAATCATAATTTTCCACAAAGAAAAATCGGTAAAGTAGCAAGAAGATTTTGTCCATCTTGGTTTAATGAATTTGGAAATTGGTTAGAATATAGCATAAGTAAAGATGCTGCATTCTGTTTGTGTTGCTACTTATTCCGACCAGATTTTGGAAAACAAGTAGGTGGAGATTCATTTACTTCAGTTGGGTTTACTAATTGGAAAAAAAAAAGGAGATTTTTCTTAAACATGTTGGAAGTTCAAATAGCGTACATAATCAATCTTGGCAGAAATGTGTAGATTTGATGAAAGAAAGTCAACACATTGAAGTTGCTCTTACTAGGCAAATAGAGCAAGCTCACAATCTTTATAGAGTCAGGTTAACTGCTTCAGTTGATTGCATACGATTTTTGTTACGCCAGGGGTTAGCTTTTCGGGGGCATAATGAATCTGAAAGTTCATTTAATCAAGGTAATTTTCTTGAACTTTTGAAATTCGTTGCAAATCATAATGAAGAGATAAAGAATGCAGTTTTACAAAATGCTCCGGAAAATAATCAATTAACTTCTCCTGAAATTCAAAAAAATATTGTAAATGCTGCTAGTCTTGAGACTACAAATGCCATATTGAATGAACTTGGAGATGAAGTATTTGCCATATTAGTTGATGAATCACGCGATATATCAGATAAAGAACAAATGGCTATTGCTTTACGTTATGTAAATTTGAGAGGCATTGTTGTTGAACGTTTTATTGGGATTGTTCATGTTGGTGATACTTCTTCCCTGTCACTCAAAAAAGCTATAGAATCACTACTTTCATATTATGGATTGAGTATAGCTAGAATTAGAGGACAAGGATATGATGGTGCAAGTAATATGCGAGGAGAGTTTAACGGACTCAAAAGTTTGATTTTGAAAGATAATCCTTTTGCATATTATGTTCATTGTTTTGCACATCAGCTGCAACTTACTATTGTTGCAGTAGCAAAAAATCATCTCCAAGTTGCTTCTCTCTTTAATTTGGTTGCTATTGTTGTTAAAGTAGTTGGAGGTTCATGTAAAAGACAAGATATCTTTCGAGAGAAACGAATGGCCGAAGTTAAAAAAGCACTTGGAAATGGAGAAATTTTCAGTGGTCGTGGCTTAAATCAAGAATCTGGGCTCAAAAAAGCTGGTGATACTCGTTGGGGTTCACATTATGGCACATTGATGAGTTTAATTGTGCATTTTTCCACTGTTCTTGATGTTTTAGAATATGTAGTGGAAGATGGTTCTCATTCAGAACAAAAGGCTGAAGCTGTTGGTCTTTTGGATTCTTTAGAAACATTTGATTTTGCTTTCACTTTGCATTTATTGAAGAGCATTTTGGGTGTTACAAATGAACTTTCCCAGATTTTGCAGAGAAAGAATCAAGATATTGTCAATGCCATGATACAAGTTAAAATCTCAAAAAAGAGATTGCAATTGATAAGAGATAATGGTTGGGATGATTTATTGAATGAAGTAATGATGTTTTGTAATTGCCATGATATTGTAATTCCAGACATGAATGAAGTTCGTGTTCTCAAGGGTAGATCAAGACGTAAAGCTCCAATTGTTACCAATTTACACTACTACAAGGTTAGTTTATTTTATGAAGTCTTGGATATGCAACTTCAAGAGCTTAATGATCGATTTATAGAAGTAAATACTGAATTGCTTCTTTGTATGGAATGTCTTAGTCCAGAAAATTCTTTTTCTGCTTTTGACAAGGAAAAGTTGCTTCAGTTTGCTAAGTTTTATCCCGCAGATTTTTCATCAGTTGAGATTCTGGCATTAGGTAATCAGCTTGATAATTATTTTATGGATATGAACTCCAGTAAAGAGTTTGCAAATTTGAAAGGAATAAGAAGTCTTGCGAGAGAATTAGTTGAAACAAGAGATATTGTATATCCATTGGTGTATAAGCTTATTAAACTTGCACTTGTGTTACCGGTGGCTACAGCAACTGTGGAAAGGGCATTTTCTGCTATGAAGATTGTGAAAAATCGACTTCGAAATCGAATGGGAGATCGGTGGATGAATGATTGTTTGGTTACTTTTATTGAAAAAGAAGTTTTTGATACAATTGACAATGAATTAATATTACGTCGTTTTCAAAATATGTGTACTCGTAGGGAATTCTTGTAAAATATTTTGTTATGTAATTTTTGTATAATAGATTGTGCTTCAAATATTTTGCTCCACTTGTTATAAGGGGCCTAGCTCTGCAATTCTGAACAGAGAAAATTTCGTGTATTGTGTCTGTTAAGTCATTCAAATTTCAGATATGGCTACAAGCTTATTGTAAGATCTTTTAATCCTACAAAATCTTTTATACTGCAGCTGCTGTTAAATACAGGAACTTAACCCTTTACTTAATTTTCCAGCTTATTTTCTTTGATCTATGTAAAAAAAAAAACAATAATTGAGAGTTGGCATTTCTACTAATCATGTTATTAAGGCGCTTCCTTCTTTTCTTTAACTTACCTTCTGTATCTAATAGAATCAAATACAAAGCTATTTATCTTCTGTTATATGCAAATTCTTGCAAAAGATGTTCAAGGTCAGAAATTTCCCAACTAGTTTATTTACTTAGTTTTTACCACTATATAACTAGCTTACTTTGTCCAATTCTTTCCCAATTGAATTTATTAGATTCATATCCATCACCAAATTGATTCACAAATTCTATTTTGAGGTTCAGAATTGCTATTTTACATTGGGTGATACAAAGAACCAAATCTTCATGTGGGTTTAGTTGCTTAATCAATTAAGTTGCAGAATTGTACTATGACCTGGTGAATAATGCTTCATCTTTTTGTATACAAATCATCTATTTTCCTCTTGCATTCTTCTCCTTGATAAGCGTCGTCACTAGAAAATAGAAATCTTCACTGACTTCTGTGTTTTGTGATTGTCTCCTTATTGTACAGGACAAAAGTTATCTATTTTTCTGCTCTACTAATCTACTCTGCTTGAACAATTGTGTAATTTGTGTTGTACTGTTGTTGCTTTTGTTGAACTAGGACTTTTGAATTTTGATCCTCTGTATCAAATCATTGAGGATCAAAAGTTCACCAACTTCATAATCAATAATGGCATTCATTGCCCCACCTGTTATAAGGGGCCGACCTAGCTCCGCCCCTGTCTTCAATTCGACTTGAATGAGGGATATATCATGGCAGTTGAGATTTTACTTGCAAGCAATATGATAATTGATCCGGTAGTAAGAACAGGGGACCCCGCCCTGTGGAGTCAACGCCACGTGGAAGTCACAGTGGCAGTTGTCCATTCGGAGAGGGCCGGGTCCGACCGGACGGCCGGCCGGCCGTCCGGTGGAATCGAACGTCCGGAGAGGGATGGGTCCGATTGGCTGGCCGACCGGACGATATGCGGCCGATGGTTAAAGGCGCTTTGTCGAAATCAGGGTTCCGGCGCTCAGTGGAAAAGGTCGCGGGGCCGAGCGGACTTCACGCTCGGCCAAAGCCATAAGGTAACACTGCTAATAGTCTCCGCAAAGCACGTGATGGAAGATCTCCCCAAGTAAACCACCGCATATGTCCGGCCGGATGTTTAGGGAGCTGTCCGCCCGGAAGCCAGATCTGGAGCAAAGGGGAAAAGGACAAGGAACGTCTTTTTTTGACAGCAGGTATGTTTCACGTGTGAGTCATGCTCCAAATCTTGTGACAGGGGATTCCGCTGTCCCATCGAGGACATGCTGAGACTGTAGCAGTATGGGTTAGGGAAGCTCACTGACAAGTCCTTACTGGAGTATGGGCCATGGACACGTGTACGCCTCGGTAGGTGTACACTCACTTTTTAGCTCCCCTATATAAAGGCTCTCATTCTTCGCCGGAGGTACGCATTCTACGAGTTTTGAAGCCACTGTTTCTTTCTTGAGCTTCGTCTGACTTAAGCGTCGGAGGGTCGCCGCCGGGAACCCCTTCCCGGCCCGACTTCTGTGCAGGTTCGCCAGAGCTTCGTGCCACCAGTCGAAGATCCACGACAGCAGTCGAAGAGCGCTCCGTGCCTAGCGTCCATTGATTCAGCATTTGGACAGGATCAATTTGGCGCCGTCTGTGGGAACGCTCCTGTATCCGAACGAAAATAATGGACGAGGCTGGACGACAACACACGGTGACGCTTTCGACGGAGGAACTCGACGCCTTGTGGAGCAAAAACAGAAAGCCACAGCCGAGCGGCCGGAGCAGCAAGCAACGTCAGCGTCTGGTGGCCGAGCGGAGGCACCACAGGCCACCGTTGCATTTCATCGGGCCCTATTCCGCACCCCCGAAGCCGCAGCAACTAATAGAGATCGGGGATCTTCTTCTGATGAAAGGCCTAGACGGGATAACAGAAAAGGAAAAGCCCCCCGAGCGGATGCATCGCCCGAGCGAATTAACCGCCAATTTTCGGAGGCCATTCTAAGAGACCCCTTGCCCAAGCACTATGTGCCTCCGACGATCGACGAGTATGATGGGACAACCGACCCAGATGATCATCTGGGTAAGTTTGATAACACAGCTACGCTCCATCAATACACAGATGGAGTAAAATGCCGAGTTTTTCTTACTACTCTCTCGGGATCGGCTCAACGGTGGTTTCGGAGGCTACCGGACGGATCCATCACAAGCTTCAAGGACTTCCGAACGGCCTTCCTCCACCATTTTGTGAGCAGTCGGCGCTACCAGAAAACGAGTGTGAGCCTGTTCGCCATCAAGCAAGAAGCCCGTGAATCGCTCCGAGCTTACATCCAGCGGTTCAACAAAGTGGCGATGGACATTCCAACGGCCACTTCGGAAACTATGATGAATGCCTTTACACAAGGCCTCGTGGACGGGGACTTCTTCCGCTCGCTCGTTCGGAAGCCGCCTCGAGACTATGACCATATGCTACACCGGGCCAACGAATACATCAACGTGGAGGAAGCGCAAGCGGCCAGGAAAAAGAAACTCCAACCGAGTGGGCCCCTCCTGCCAAGCGGAAACAGCACGCCGCTCATCAGCCGCCCAGAGGACCGAGGGCCGAAGCAATCCGCTTCCTCCATACCAGGTCTCACGTGCAAGAAGTAGCTGCCGCCCGGCCCAAACCAAAGAAGAAATGGACCCCGATGTTCTGCTCTTTCCACCGGACGGACATGCACAACACAAGGTATTGTCGCAGTCTTCCCTTTGTGGCTCATCCCGTTCCCCGGAATAGCGGCCGACGGTCTCCCTCAGTCGACCGGCGACAGATAACTCATGAAGCCGACCGGGCGCGAGCTGATAGGCGACAGCAACAGACTCCCGATCGGCATCGCTCTCCAAGGCAGGAGAATCGCCGAGCGTCCAGAGAAAGGTCTCGACCATCCGCTCGGAAGGAAGAAAATAGAAGCAATACTTCCCGAGGCGAGATCAATATCATTGCTGGTGGGCCGATCAGAGGAGACTCCAACCGAGCGAGGAAGGTGAGCGTCCGACAGCTCCAGATTCATGCGGTCGGCTGCAGTCAGGAAAGGGCGAGCGGACCCGAGATAAGCTTCGGGCCCAGAGACTTGGAAGGGGTCGAAGTGCTGCATGACGACGCTCTCCTCATCAAAGCGGTAATAGCGAATTATACTATCCACCGCGTTTTTATTGATATAGGGAGTTCGGTCAACATCATCTTCAAGAAAGCATTCGATCAGATGCAAATTGATCGAGCCGAGCTGCTGCCCATGACAACTCCACTCTACGGGTTCACGGGCAACGAAGTCCTGCCGGTCGGGCAAATCCGGCTAGCCATCTCACTGGGAGAAGAGCCGCTCAGGAGGACGTGGACAGTGAACTTCGTGGTGGTGGACTCTCCCTCGTCCTACAACGTCATTTTGGGACGACCGGCGCTCAGCGAGTTCCGGGCAGCCGTCTCAACCTTCCACCAGAAGATCAAGTTTTCCGTCGAAGACAAAGTAGGAGAGATACGGGGAGACCAACTGGCCGCTCGGCGATGCTACATCGAGATGGTCCGAGAAGAAGCCAATTCTGTTCCGAAAACGCCCTGGATTGAGGTAAACGCCATCACAGAAAAGCCTCCCTGTTTAGTTTATGAAGAAAAAGAGGAAGTGCGGATACACCCGACCCGATCGGAAGCTACGACCTTCATCGCGTCCGATCTGGAGGCGAATCAAAAAGAGGAGGTGATCCAATGTCTCCGAAGGAATCACGATGTCTTCGTCTGGTCGACGCATGAGTTGCCTGGAATTTCGCCGAGCATAGCGCAGCATGAGCTACATGTCCGACCGGACGCATGGCCAGTAAAGCAAAGAAAAAGGGACTTCAGCGCCGAGCAGAATTCCATCATCCGAGCGGAGGTGGAAAAACTTCTAGAGGTTGGCCATATACGTGAGGTGCAGTTCCCGAGCTGGCTGGCTAACGTAGTATTAGTCTCCAAGCCGGGTAACAAGTGGAGAGTATGTATAGATTTTCGGGATCTCAATAAAGCCTGCCCGAAAGACTTTTACCCCCTGCCCCGGATTGATCAGTTGGTAGACTCTACGGCCGGCTGTGAATTAATCTGTATGCTCGACGCCTACCAGGGCTATCACCAAGTGCTGCTCGCCCGTGAAGATCAAGAAAAAGTCAGCTTCGTGACGGTCGATGACACTTATTGCTATAATGTGATGCCGTTCGGATTAAAGAATGCGGGGGCCACATATCAGTGTTTGATGAATAAAGTATTCAGAGAGCAGATCGGGCGGAATCTAGAAGTTTATGTGGACGACATTCTCATTAAGTCCGTCCGAGCGGCCGATCTCTTCAAGGACATGGAAGAAACCTTCCGAACGCTACGCAAATATGGAGTCAAGCTAAATCCCCAGAAGTGCCTGCTCGGAGCAAAAGGAGAGCGTTTCTTGGGGTACATAGTGACCGAGCGGGGCATCGAAGTAAATCCCAGCAAGGTGAAAGCTCTACAAGACATGCCACCTCCAAGAAATACAAGGGAAGTGCAACGTTTGACCGGTCGGATAACCGCCCTGTCCCGATTCATCTCCAAAACTGCCGACCGGAGCCTCCCTTTTTTCAAAATCTTGTGCAAGGCCACAAGGTTTTACTGGGATGAAGAATGCGATCGGGCGTTCGAAGACTTGAAGGCATATCTGAATTCTCTCCCGGTATTGGCCAAGCCGACTATTGGTGAGCCACTTTGTATTTATCTATCCTCGACCGAGCAGGCAATCGGCTCAGCACTGGTGAGGGCGAGCGGAGAGGAGTCTGTGTATTTCCTTAGTCACATTTTAAAAGATGCTGAATCTCGCTACACTGGGCTCGAAAAACTAGCTTTCGCTCTGGTCCTCGCCGCTCGACGCCTTCGTCCGTATTTCCTGGCGCATACAATCATTGTCAAAACCAATAGCCCGCTCGGGCGTGTATTGCTGAATCCAGAAGCGTCCGGGCGGCTCATTAAATGGACGACGGAGTTAAGTGAGTTTGACATCCAATACCAGCCCCGCTCGGCAATCAAAGCGCAGTCCTTGGCGGATTTTGTGACTGAGGTTCAGAATTCAGAGCCGGAAGCTATGTGGAGAATATTTGTGGACTGATCATCCACTCGGCTCGGAAGCGGGATTGGGATACTGTTGCTCTCCCCTCAAGAAGAAAAGATGCACTTATCCGTCCGGCTGGATTATAAAGCTACAAACAACGAAGCAGAATATGAGGCCCTCATAGCCGACTTACAGGCCGCCCGGCATGTAGGTGCCAGACGGGTAACATTCCATTCAGACTCCCAATTGGCCGCTCAGCAGCTGACAGGCACCTTTGAAATCAACAACGCTCGGCTCAAGCTTTTCGCTCAAGCCTTCGAGAAGGTCAAGACTGACTTCCGAGAAGTTATCATCCAAAAGATACCCCGAGCGGAGAACCAAGCGTCTGATGAGTTAGCCAAGCTTGCAAGTTCAATGACGTCGATCGCCATCCAGCAGCCAATTGAACAAGTATCTTTGGTGGCGCATGTTGATCGGATGGAGGGCCTCGCATTTCCGAGTGACTGGAGGACACCCATCACGGAGTTTCTGCGCTCGGGCGCCACATCGTCCGATCAGAATGAAGCTCAGCTGCTAAGGAGGAGAGCCGGTCGGTTCACACTCATCGGCGATCAGCTCTACAAGGAGGCTTTCTCCCGCCCATTACTGAAATGCGTGAGCTCGGAAGACGTGGCGTATATCCTCCAAGAAGTGCATCAAGGATCCTGCGGTGGGCATCCGGGCGGATGATCGCTGGCTAAGAAGATCCTGTTGGCCGGGTACTTCTGGCCGACCTTACAAGCAGATGCCACGAGGACTGTGTCGACGTGCCTTTCGTGCCAGAAATACCACAACTTCTATCACCGACCGACAGAGGAAATGAAGGCATCGACGGTCTCATGTCCGTTCGACCAGTGGGGAATGGATATCGTTGGTCCATTTCCTATGGCGACCGGACAGCGGAAATTTCTACTAGTGGCGGTCGATTATTTTTCCAAGTGGGTGGAAGCCGAGCCGCTAGCCAGGATCACCGAACAAATGGTCAAAAAGTTCATATGACAACACATCATCTGTCGGTTCGGCATCCCTCGCCGACTGATTTCCGACAACGGAAGGCAGTTCACAGGAAAGTTGCTTGAAGACTGGTGCAAAAGCTACGACATCGAGCAGCACTTCACATCTGTAGCCTATCCCCAAAGCAACGGTCAAGCTGAAGTAGCCAATCGGGAGATTCTTCGCATCCTGCGCGCTCGGCTCGATCACTTGGGAGGAAGTTGGGTAGATGAAGTGTCGGACGTCTTATGGGCCATCCGAACGACTCCAAAGGAAGGGACGGGCGTCATGCCTTTCCACTTGGTGTATGGCGGCGAAGCGGTCATTCCTGTTAAAGTCGGCGTCGAGTCCGCTCGGATCCAAAATTACGATGAGGACAACGCCGAACGGAGGAACATGGAGCTGGATTTGGTCGAAGAAGAAAGAGCCAAGGCGTCCGTTCGGCTGATGGCATACCGGCAGCGGATGAAGCAAAACTACAACCGCCGCGTAATCCCCAGATCATTCCAGGTTGGCGATCTCGTCTGGAAGAAAGTCAAGCCGGTCGGCGACGTCGGCAAGCTTGAAGCTCCGTGGGCGGGCCCCTTCAAGGTTATCGAAAAGCTCCGCTCGGGCGCTTACTATCTGGAAGATGAGGACGGACGGCAGCTGGATCGGCCATGGAGTGCGAATCATCTCCAGCCTTATCGTGCCGGATGAAAGGTGCACTGGTGTAACACGTGTGTATGTATATTCTAGTTGCCCATGTCCTTGTAATGCAGGAAGCAGAAATGAATTAAAAGGATGGCTGTCATTCCTGCCGAGCGGCTGTGTCAAAGATTAGCCAGGAAGACCGTCGAGCTCCGGCGTTAAAAATCGAGAGACGAGCCGGCGTCTATAAACGTCCGAGCGGAAGACCGTCGAGCTCTGACGTTAAAAATCGAGAAACGAGCCGGCGTCTATAAACTTCCGAGTGGAAGACCGTCGAGCTCCGACGTTAAAAATCGAGAGACGAGCCGGCGTCTATAAACGTCCGAGCGGAAGACCGTCGAGCTCGGCGTTAAAATCGAGGCGAGGCGTCTATAAACTTCCGGCGTAAGACCGCCGAGTTCGGCGTTAAAAATCGAGAGGCGAGCCGGCGTCTATAAGCGTCCGAGCGAAGACCGTCGAGCTCCGACGTTAAAAATCGAGGAGCCGGAGTCTATAAACTTCCGGCGGAAGACCGTCGAGCTCAGGCGTTAAAATCGAGAGACGAGCGTCTATAAACTCTCGGCGGAAGACCGTCGAGCTCGGCGTTAAAATCAAGAGGCGAGGCGTCTATAAACTTCCGGCGGAAGGCCGAGCTCCGGCGTTAAAATCGAGAGGCGGCGTCTATAAACTTCCGGCGGAAGACCGTCGAGCTCGACGTTAAAAATCGAGAGCGGCGCCGATAAGCGTCCGGCGGAAGACCGTCGAGCTCCTACGTTAAAAATCGAGAGCCGAGCCGACGACCGTCGGCGGAAGACCGTCGAGCTCCGGCGTTAAAATCGAGAGCGAGCGTCTATAAACTTCCGGCGGAAGACCGTCGAGCTCGCGTTAAAATCGAGCCGGCGTCTATAAACGTCCGAGCGGAAGACCGTCGAGCTCCGACGTTAAAAATCGAGAGACGAGCCGGCGTCTATAAACGTCCGAGCGGAAGACCGTCGAGCTCCGACGTTCAAAATCGAGATACGAGCCGGCGTCTCTAAATAATCCGAGCGGATTAAAGCATCTAATGTCCCAAGACACGCGACTTCGATACCGTGCGATCGTCTCTACGCTCCGATTGGCCTAGTATCCAAAAGTACTTGGCATCGGGTAAGCGGGCTCTACCATCAGAGAACACGGTATATTTCGCCGAGCGGGGAGATCACGACGATTACTTTGTTAAAATCCCTTATGAGGGAGCACGAGACATAATAGTGGGCGAGCGGATAAACACACATCTTGGTTATGAAAGGAGACAGCAAATACAAGGAAAACATTGCATTAAAGGTAAAGTTTTAAGCCGAGCGGCCCAATTACAAAAAGGATGATATCCAGGCGGGTGGCCGAATTACATAAAGCTACTCAATGTAATCATAGAGGTCCCGGGGAATATTATTCAGAAGCTCCACTTGATCACCGGCCGGAATAGTAGTAGACTCCGGAAGAAGACCCTTAGACTTCAGATAAGTAGTGGTGGCGGTCATAGCCAAGTCGAAAGCTGTGTACATCCGCTCGCATATTTTCTCCGAGAATTCAGGCGAACGGATGTAGCTCTGTCTTAAGGCAGCAATTCGACTCGGCTCGGCATCTCGATATTCTTTGAAAGCCGCTTGGGAGCCAGTAAGGGCCTCATTCAGATTCTGAATCTTAGCTGCGTCGACCGAGCGGCCCGCTTTCTCCTTGTCGAGCTGCTCTGTCAACTCTTTTATCTTCAGCTCCAGGCCCCGAGCCTCAACGTTCTTCTTCTCCAGATCGGAGATAGCTGTATTCTTCCGAGTGGTGGCCAGGGTTATTTTTGTGTCAAGCGACTTGACTTGTCGCTCGGACTCGGCCAAGGCGTGGGCCTGGTCGGCTGTCTTCTTCTGCTCGGCCGCCAGCAAAGTTTGAGCTTTCTTCAGCTCCTTTTGCAGCTCGGAATATGAAGGGCCCTGAAGGCCGGACGGACCAACTGCGGCCTTCAGTTGTCGTAGCTCCTCATCCACCAAGGCCAAGCGGTTGGAAACCGCAATTTCCTTCACCCATCTCTGGCAAAAGAAAATTATAGTTATTAGATGTCGATCGGAAAGAATGCATACAAAACTTCGCAGAGAGCGAACTTACCCCCGTGGCCTCCCGCATGTGGCTATTGGCCAAGTTTCGGAGGGGGATCAGCGTCGTGCGTGCCCGAGCATCGGCCCACATCTCAGCTAGGGGTCCTTTCAAGGTGATGGTGTGCTCGGGCGCGGTCGGGCGGTCGGCCTTTGGAAGCAGCTCTTCAGTCGGGAGATGAAGAGTGACCCGAATCGTGCGGCCATGACCGGGGGTCGTCCGATCGGCGGTCGGAAGGGGATCAGAAGCCGGCGCAGAAAACTGGGAATGAATGGTCGAGCGCTGGGCTGAGTGGCGAGCGGGCGGAAGGGTGCTGATTGGAATAGCCTCCACCGGAGCAGCTGGCTCGTCCCAGTCTGAAGGCGTCCGGTCGGACGAGATGGTTTCGGTCTCTGGCGCCTTGCCCCGAGCAGTTGCAGTGACCCGCTCGGATGGTTGGACCGCGGAGGTTGCCGACCGCAGGGGAGTCTCCACTCGGCGCCTCTTTTGTAGAGGCTGCTCCTCCTCCCGAGCGGAACCTTTCTCAGGGACAGTTGGTTCTCCAGGAGGGGTGGCTCCGCTGGCCACGTTTTGCTGAGAAGCGGGAGCGGCCGACTCAGCTTGAGTCCCGCTCTCTCCTTCGTGGGATCCGACCAGCTGGATACCCAAAGCTTCCATTTCTCTGGCCGCCGCGGCTTCCAGAGCGGCCGCCTTTCTCTTCAAAACACCGGCCATGACCGAATCCATGACGATGTCAGCTGCAAAGAAAGGAAAAGAAATCAGTTAGCAATCAAAGCAAATGTCCAACCAAAGTTCTTACCGAAGCCGGCCGGAAGAGGAGTCCATATAGGACTCAGCCCGAAGATGTACATCACTCCCTCGTGGAGAAGTTTGTTGATGTCAAGTCGCAGACCGGCCAGTATATTTGCAGCTTGGAGATAGTCCGGTCGGGTCTTGAACTTCTTTAGCTCGGGAGTGGGGGGCAAGTTGACTTGCCACTTTGTCGGGAAGGTGGCCTGATCGGGCATACGGATGTAGAAAAAATAATCCTTCCAATGTTTATTGGAAGTAGGAAGTTTGTTGAAAAAGACCAAGCCGGGCCGAGCTTGGAACATGAAGGTGCTCGGCTCGGCTTGCTTGGGGTAATAGAAATAAAAGAAGACCTCCGGTCGGAGGGGGATGTTGTGAATCTTAAACAAAACGACAACACCACAAAGGAGACGGAAGGTATTGGGTACTAAACTGCCGAGCGACACACCGAAAAAATTACAGACATCTATGATGAAAGGGTGTACAGGAAAACGAAGACTGGCGGTAAACTGGTCTCGGAAGACACAGAAAGCTCCGCGCGACGGCCTGTAAGGCCGAGCGGAAGGACCAGCTAAGCGAATTTCGAAATCCTCTGGGATTTCGAAATTATCTGTCAAAATATCGAAGTCCCGCTGTTCGAATCGGGACTGCATGGTGGTGTACCATGGGCCGAGCGACTGATCTTCGGGATTGGAAGAGCTAGCCATGGGTCGATCGGAAGGAATCAAAAGGCAAAAAGGCAGGAGATAAACAACAGCAAACAAAAGGAGGTTTCAAGGATCGAAACTGAGAAAGAAATGCGGAGGAAACACCGGAAAGGAGGAAGGAAAGATATAAAACCTTGCTGCGGGGAAAGAGATCCAGGAAAAGGCGCCGGAGAACGTCGGAGAGCAGAAATAGGATCGCCGGAGCTCCAAAGCGCAGGGGGCAATGGTCGAAATTGCGGAGGCAAGTGAGGGAGAGAAGGAAACGAAGAATTTATAGGGTGAAGGCCGGGCGGCCTCCACCGTTGGATCCAGGTCACGGGAATCAAAGCATGCATCGAGCCGTCCATTTCGAATCACTTTGATCACATCAAAACACCATGCCACCGCCGCCGTACGCCGATGGCAGTGCTCCACGTGGCATTCAATCATTCGGAGCATTTAATGAAAGCATGCTCAACCTTAATGTCGAAGATTGGCGCAGAACACGAGGAGATCCGGTGAATGCCATTGTTGATTCGCTTAAGGTTACCTCTATGGTTGGCCGAGCGGAGGATACCAGCACGGAGGGGCCGCTCGGCCAGATTCTTAGTCCAGTCAGTCGGACTATTCGCCTCCTTCGACTAGACTTGAAGGGGAGGAAAGTGATCCGGTAGTAAGAACAGGGGACCCCGCCCTGTGGAGTCAACGCCACGTGGAAGTCACAGTGGCAGTTGTCCATTCGGAGAGGGTCGGGTCCGACCGGACGGCCGGCCGGCCGTCCGGTGGAATCGAACGTCCGGAGAGGGATGGGTCCGATCGGCTGGCCGACCGGACGATATGCGGCTGATGGTTAAAGGCGCTCTGTCGAAATCAGGGTTCCGGCGCTCAGTGGAAAAGGTCGCGGGGCCGAGCGGACTTCACGCTCGGCCAAAGCCATAAGGTAACACTGCTAATAGTCTCCGCAAAGCACGTGATGGAAGATCTCCCCAAGTAAACCACCGCATATGTCCGGCCAGATGTTGAGGGAGCTGTCCGCCCGGAAGCCAGATCTGGAGCAAAGGGGAAAAGGACATGGAACGTCTTTTTTTTGACAGCAGGTATGTTTCACGTGTGAGCCATGCTCCAAATCTTGTGACAGGGGATTCCGCTGTCCCATCGAGGACATGCTGAGACTGTAGCAGTATGGGTTAGGGAAGCTCACTGACAAGTCCTTACTGGAGTATGGGCCATGGACACGTGTACGCCTCGGTCGGTGTACACTCACTTCTTCGCTCCCCTATATAAAGGCCCTCATTCTTCGCCGGAGGTACGCATTCTACGAGTTTTGAAGCCACTGTTTCTTTCTTGAGCTTCGTCTGACTTGAGCGTCGGAGGGTCGCCGCCGGGAACCCCTTCCCGGCCCGACTTCTGTGCAGGTTCGCCGGAACTTCGTGCCACCAGTCGAAGATCCACGACAGCAGTCGAAGAGCGCTCCGTGCCTAGCGTCCATTGATTCAGCATTCGGACAGGATCAATAATATATAATTAGTTCCTAGCATATGTTGGTAGTCGGGGTTATCTCCATGATAATTATCTTTGATCACACATTTAATTGTACTTCATTTGATTTCGTTCTTCCATCTGACTTGAAGAGGGGCATCTGATGATAACTAAGATTTTACCTCCCAGCAATATAAGTCAAAATCTTCTCTTTAAAGATAATGATGTCATCTGAACAATATAAGTTAAGATATTTTGTTTAAATCGTCCATATTATTAAATTTTGTCGATATTATTAAGTTTCGTAGATTAAAATCGGCAAATTCCGCAGAGCAATATATTATTAAGTCCTGTAGAATAATAATATAATATCATCGAGTTCTGTCGAACAATATGGTTAAGCTCCTTCGAGCAATTTGGGTAAGCTCCGCTGACCAAATTGGATAAATTTTGCCGAGTAATTTGGATAAATTCTACAAAGCAATATAGGCTCCTCCGAATAATATAGGTAAGTTCTTCCGAGCAATACAGATAGATCTCTTCAAAATAATATAAGCAATGAAGTTTTTGGTTATTAGTACGCGGTGATTGATGAATGGAGAGACAAGTAATGAATGCCAAAAAATGATTCCCTTGATTCGTTTTCCATAGTACATGACAATTGATGAATAGAAAGGTAAGTAGTGAGTGTCCCTTGATTCCTTCCTCGTCTTACGTGACAATCAAGGAGTAGGAGAAGGATAACTGATTGTCAAGAACCTTCTCTCTTACTTAGACGGGAAGAAGTAAAAAGATGTGAAATCAAATGAAATGGAGTTTCCTTTCATATATCTAGTTGATTCTCCTATTCTCATAAGCAGAGGTAATTCTTTTTTTCATCTTCTTCCTCTTCTTTAGTATTCTTCTTCGTGTCGGCAAATCGGCCTAAGGTTTAATCTGTATTACATCTTAGGATATTTGGATCTCAACGTATGGAAAACCGATCTCGCGCCCCAGAGAAGAGAGACCATCAGGGCCATTTGGAATTTTTAGATTGTGTTCAAGATCAAGTCAAATTCAGTTTAGAATTTTTTATAAAATTTTTATTTCAACCTCATTCAAATCCATTCAATGGATCCGAATTAACACCCTACGCAACGTGGCTATCACGTTCGACTAAGTTTATTTGTTCAGCCGACTTGAGTGAAAAGGTCAGAGATAAAAACTAGCTCTGCCGAATTTTGATGAAAAAAGAAATTATGAATCTGCCAAAGGATTTTGTAGTCTTCACTCTTTAGAGTAGGAAAGCAGGCGAGATGTCTCAAGTCTGGTGCATCTGTCGCCTGTCCGGGCAAACAGATGTCGGTTCAACTGCGTGTTGTCGTCTTCCCTCCCCTTCCTCGTTCATTCCTTCCTTCCCTTTTAGATAATTTTTTTAAGTAAAATTATCTTTCCTCACTTTATTCGCAATTTGTTCTCTCTCTTATTTGTCATTGTTCTCGCCCTTTCCTCCCTTGTTCCAAACTCCCTTTCTTCTCTTTTATGTTCTATTTTATTCATTGGCATTTGATTTCTTGTTAAAACGATGCAGTTTTGTTTTTGTTTTTTTTTCACAAAGATTACAGTTTAAAAAAAACTATTGTTTTAAAATTAAGAATAATCAGTAAGTGGGACAATTACGAAATTGCCACTACTGCTTTTTCCTCCGCTCGGATTGTCGTTGCCGACTCAACCTTTACATTTATTAAATTACAGATCCACGTGGAAGTGGAATTTTCACTATCTCAATTTATAACAGCATTAACGGTTATTTTCAAAGTCTGAAATCGATACTTGTCTTCATCTTACTTACTTGCGGGTGAAGAATTAGTGCTCAATTCAACACGGCTACGATCATCATTCGTATAAACGGTCGCACAATTCCACCTTCATAGTGTTCATGTCTTGTCTTTGAGTATTATCGTGCCACGCTAGGCTAATGTTCCTACAATTTGTGAACCGTAGTGTGATCGGCAATTGACTAGAATGTGCGAGGCATGGAGCTCGCAACAAGATAAGCAACATGATGAAAGCGAGAGCAAGAACGATATCAAATGCGACACGATATTGATGGATAAGATTTTGTGTCAATGGAGACCTAAAGAGCCGTAACAAAAGGCATGTATATATCGATTGAATTTCCATCCGTGTGGAGAAATTTCCGGATGGGAACAATTCGAACAATTTTTCACCAAACTCTTTGAACAGATAGACGAAGGTTGATTGGCAGCGTTTGCACCGCCCTTTCTCTCCCATTGGCCATTTTCGATCCTCTGTCTCGCGCACACGAGCCTGGATTTTATGTATTTCAGTTTTGGATCCTACACATATGAGAGATTCGCTTTCAATATCACAAATTCATGATTAATACATTCATAGTTAGATCAATTTTTATTAGGGTTGTCAGTAGCGATGATTTATTTGTGTATTACAAATTAACATGTAAACTCATACAATCCAATATGATGACCCTAATCAGTGTCGGATCCAGAAATTCAAATATGGAGGGACGACTTTTACGTGAAACAAAGGACAATATCTTCTATCTCCACCGATGGAATCCCATATTACTAGGGGTTCTATTACCGATAAGGAAGGGTGACCGTCGATGCCACCCCTCTCTAGATCTGGCCCGGATCAGAGGCAGCTTCCTCACGAAACCACAAGTTATGTGTGGTCGGTTCGAACTTATCTAACCCCTTTCTTCTTTCTTTATACATTTTGCTCAAGTCTGGAACATTTGGAGAGCTTGGACAAACACTATGTTAAAAATGACTTTTTACTTAGCCACAATTTACTTCGTCAATTTAAATATACGAAGTAAAAGTGTATAAGCAACTTCGCTAAAAAAATCGACGAAGTATATACAAATATAGACTTCGCAGATTTAAAAACACGGGCTTCGCTTTAAACTCAAATAAGCTATTACTTCGGAAAGTTGTTAAATACCGAAGTAGTAATATCGTGAATACAATTTTTAGTGTTTACTCCGAAGTAATAGTACAAGAGTTAACTTTTATTTTGAGACCACTTTTATTTCCCCCCACTTTTTCGTTTTCTTGGGTTAGGGCTTCCCTCTGCCGAAATTGATTTTTTGGACCTCCTCTTCCTTCCCCTTCATTTCAGTCCTCTCCGTTCCCCCTCGTTAGGGCTTCCGATTTGGAGTCTTAGGCAACAGAGATGAAGGTTTCCTCGTTAGGACTTCCGAAATAAGGTTTGGCAACTTGAACTTTCTTACGCAGGGTTTAGGTTGCAAGTGTTTGAGATATACCGTATATTTTCAATTTGACAGAGTTGGCGGAAGATTGAGGTCTAGGTTTCTTTCCTTCGATTTCTTTTTCTTATTCTTCTTCTTTTTCTCCTCCTTTATTTTGCAAAATCATGTTTTAGACGGTCTCCAATTTGTTGTAGGTTTGGTGCTATTCTTCCAACAAAGACAAGTGTTTGGAATTTTTTTTTTGCTTTTTTTTTTCAGTCTCTATGTTTACGAGGTCATTACCTAAAGGGTTGATTCATGATGCTTTCTTGGAGTAGATACTTCTATTTTCGGTTGTTCTTTATTTGGTTTGTTGTTGTGGATCGTGATGAGACCAGTGGTGGGGGCTGCCATAGTCCTCACTGGTTAGTGGGAAGGCAAGGAACACAAGTTTCCGGCGACGGCAACTGCTTCTGGTGGCCCGCAGACCTTCAAAGGTTTCTCCAGTGAAGTCTTGGGGAAGAAGAGTGTGGCAACCTTGGAAACCGTGGCCAGCAAGGCAAGAGAGGTTGCATTCAAATTTTGTGCCCTGAAAGTCAAAATGAACAGGGAGGGCGGTGGTTTCAAGAATGGCACGTCACCGCTGGAGCTGTGTACGACATTTTCCAAAGTCGAGATCAGTCAAGGCACGACATTTGAAATTTTGAAATTTGAATTCAGTCAAAGAAATTCAGTCAAGACATGGCATTTGCGGCATTTGAAAGTCGAAAATTGAATTCAGTCAAAAAAATTCAGTCAAGGCACGTCATTTCAAATTCAAAATTTGAATTCACAATTTGTTGCTGTAAAATAGTATCAACTACTTCGGTAATTACCAAAAATTCCGAAGTAGTATCTATCTATTATTTCGATCCAGAACGAAACTAAATGTAATTTAATCGATAATTACTTCAGGAATTAATGATATATGACGAAGTAAAAGTAATCCATTACTTCATTTTTAACCGAAGTTAAAGTAGATATATTACTTCACAACAAATACTAAACGATGAAGTCGAAAAGGATTACTTACTTCGGAGTTTTTAAAAACTGACGAAGTTATATGCACTTTTTACTTCGTAATATGTCTGAACCCGACACCCAATACGACTTCATTTTTTTCGGGCCTATGACTTCGGAGTTTATCCGAAGTAAAATGAATCTTTTTACTACACGCGTGTCTACTTCGGTAAAAACAGATCTTTTACTTCAGGTAATCAACGAAGTAAAAAGTTGTTTTTCACATAGTGAAAGTTTCCAAGTTGAGTTCTTTAGCACTTTTTCAAGGCTGCCATCGCTGTCTACGTCTCTACCTCGATATATACCTTCGTTTTGTAGCAGCAGGAGTGACACTTTTATGCCCTGGAAAAAAAAATCCATCCCACTCCTATCAATTTGACAGACAATTATAAATTCACCTTATGATTTACATTTTGTTTATATAATATGAGGACAAATTATGAAAAGTACACGTAATAAATATAATCATCTTCTACTATTAAAAAAAATGACACATTTTAGTATAAAAAGAGTGACAATGTAACAAATTCTTCCGGTCATTAATAAACTATGCTAAAGTCGGCCAGTCCTAGCAGGGTCTGATCTCCCACACACCTTGGGTTAATCTAAAGTCACGTTGTCAAGATGAGGTCATTGTCTGGGGTCTCACCTACGACGGAGTCCCTTTTTTTTTTTTTTTTTGTTAGTGATCCGGATATAGGGAGAAACGGAGGGGGAAATAAGAGGAGAAGGGAGGGCATTTTTGTCTAGGGCCTTTAGGGTTGTTGGGCTTGAAAGGGCGGCGGCTCGTGTTCGAGAAGGGAGGAAAAAGAAAAAGGGGGCTCGTGTTTTGGGGAGTTTCCGCCGCCAGAGAGAGAAACGGAGGGGGAGCTCTCCTCTCCATCTCGCACTGTTTGCCGGGGTCATCACCGGCCTTCGCCGGCAACTGCTTCCGTTGCTCTCCTCCTCCTCGCGACGTAGGCGCTGTGCCGTCGCCATCATTCCCCTCCGGATGTCGTCGCCGCCGCTGCCACCGGTTGAAGCTCCCCACACGCGGCCTTTCCTTGCCGCCGCCCACATCACGGGTTTCGCCACTCCGATCTTAGCCTCTGTCCCTTCCTCTGCCGAGATGTTGCGAGTGCCAGCGCCACTGCTGCCGGCGAAGGGCTCTGGATGTAGCCTACCTTGTTGCTGACAGCAACATCTCCGCTGCTACACCTCCTCGCAGCGCCACAGCGCCTTTGGCAGCCCGCGTCTTCGGCAGCCAGCGCCTCCGGCGTCTAGCGCCGTCACCTCCGGCAGCTCCTGCCGCAGCCACCGACACCTCCAGGCAGCCGTCATAACCCTACAAGCAGCCGTCATACGACGGGCTCAGGTTTGCGTATTTAGGCCTTCGCGCCAAGATTATGTTCGGCTTGTGAGCCGATGTGGATCCGGCCATCGTGCCGTTGTACTTCATTCTTCGTACCATTGTTGTTATCCGGCCTGCGTGCCGTGTGCCGGCCTGTGAGCCGCTGTATTGTTCCGGGCCGCTACGACTCGATTGGTGACACGACTAGCTCATCCATCCATCCGAGGGCGCCCCCCTGGGCCAGGGTAAGTTCTCGTACTCAGTATCTGTTCATTTTATTGCTATACTATTATGCGGTTACTTATATATCTGCGGGATTCGCCTCGAGCACCGAGGTACCAGAGATGCAGGTACAGTTGACCGGAGGAGGACTTCTGACGATCTGGTCAACGTAGAGGACAGCTCACCACCGGGTCAAGAGGATGCGATCAACCTTCCAGACACGTCATACCGACAGGTTCATCTTCTCAGCTTCCCGACAGGAATAGTTAGTAATTTTTTTATAAAAAAACTTGTAAAGATTAAATCTTTGTATTCCATAATTTTTATTTTCAACTGTCTGTTTATTATTTCATTAAACCTTATTTGCTCATCATTTTTTTTCATGTTTGAAAAAGGGACAACGACACTTTCTTCTCCACTGAACGATGAACTTATCGACGATGCTTTTGTTGCCTATTATATGTATGAAATAAATTGGAAATAAAATTGTAAACACTCACAGTGATCTCCCAAGAAGAAATCGAAGAAGGTGCCGGTGAAGACGCTGCTGCTGTGGTCGAGAAGATCACCATTTCGAACCTCTTCAGATTTTTCATGAACCAAATCCCGACCACAAGACGTTCTCTTTTGCTCACCGTCGCACTCATACACTAATTGCTCTTGGACGCCAGTATAAATAGGAAGCAAGAATCAGTTACAAATCAATGCTTTAATGACATTCATTGGAGGAAGATGAAGGTGAATGGACACCCTTTCATCTTCCTAACGTTGCAACTGATGCAACGTCCTACATCTCCCACTCGTCCAAGTCAATTCAAAAATATTATCTGGTCACATAAACTACAAGGTAATAATGTCACAATGCCAAAGCCAAACATTAATTGGTCACACAGACCGATTAAGTCATATAGACTATTTGACGATCAAGTTACAAAAACCAGAGCAAAATTAATTAGTCACAAAAATCAAATAAGAACATACATTCCATACATTAGGGAAAATGATTCATGCGACAACAAGCACACTGAGCATTCAATTGCTAAGAAGATTGTCACACCTTACTTAGCTACTCAATAGAATGAATCAGAGACATCAAAACTTGTCTTTACCCCAGATTAAACTATTTACGTCAATATAAACATATCTAATCCCTCATATTGACTATTATGTCAAGAGCATGTTCATCATCTCCAATCAAACATATTATTCATAATTACATTTTATGTATTGAACTAAAAATGTAACTGGTACAAGTGAATAAATATCACAGATGTAAAGCAATCTTAATCTTCCTTTTTAGCTAGAATATATTATTCTAATCAGTCACTTTCCTAGTTATGCTCCATAGACTGAATCATCCATAGCCAATAGAAAACATGTTAAAGTAGCAAACACTCATCAGAACTTCAAGTAGACGACTAAATAGTTACTTAGAGTAAGATTGAGATTAACTTATAATCTCAAGGGTCTTACATAGTAGAGAAGTAGGGATCCATTCTCCTACTACCATTCTTGTCGTCATAGCACATATGGTATGAATCACATGTTACGATGTTATTCTCTTTATTAAAAAGAGCGTATATTTTTCTCAAAATTTAATATCATACAGATTTCGATCTAGACATACCTAATATCTAATCCTGAATTTAACATATGAATTTCAATTTGGTCTTAAGCAGATTCAGTAAATGGTGGGTGAATTTGTATCGATTAATCGATCTATCTGCTTTTCTCTTTATTTTGAGAATCCACTTATTCCCAATACCCCTTCGGCCTGGAGGAAGATCGACTAAATCCCAAACTTGTTTCTTTCTCATTGACTCCATTTCTTCATCCATTGCAACTTTCCATACTTTTCTAACTGAGCATCTCAAAGTTTCCTCAACTGTTCGTGCTTCCTCATCGTCAACTAAGAGAATCATCAATGCCTCATTCTCAATATCAAATCTTCTCCGAGGAATAATCTGACGACTACTTCTTCGTAAGTTAGACTGTTGAGAAACTGACTCATTCAGTGGTAAATTACTCCCACTAGGTTGACTAGATCCTGACATCTCTTGATTTGTTGATAAAGGAACATTATCCTACTCCTCTATCTCATATAGAGAAATTATCTTATCAACTTCACCTCGTGTTGGGAACTCAATTTTAAGAAAAGTAGTATCTCTTGACTCTATTTCAGATATGGTTCCATCTTGTTGCTCACAATAAAAACATAACCCTTAGAAGTCTCAGAATATCTTATAAAGATACACTTTTTACCTCTGGGTCATAATTTTTCATGTTCGTGAGTCTTATCATGAATGTAGGCAGCTGACCCCCAAGGTCTCAGATTATTTAAATTCGACTTTCTGCCTGTCCAATGTTTATGTGGGGTAGATGGAACTGATTTTGAAGACACTTTGTTAAGTTATGTAAGCCGGAACTAATTATGCATCTCCCCAATAGAAGATTGACAAATTAGCCTACGCCATCATAGACCTAACTATTTCAAGAAGAGTCCTATTTCTTCTTTCAGCAACCCCATTTTGTTGTGGAGTTCTAAGGGTAGCTAACTGTCTAATAATCCCTTTCTCATTACACATTGTCTTGAACTGATCAGACAAATATTCACCTCCACGATCAGCGCACAAGGTTTTAACCTTATGTTCCAATTGATTCTCAACTTCATTCAAGTAACGAATGAAGCAATCTAATGCTTCAGATTTGTGAGAAATCAGATACACATGAACAAAATGTGTGAAGTTATCAATAAATATAATGAAATAAGAACTCTCATTTCTAGCCTTCAGATTCATTAGACCACAAATATCCAAATGAATTACTTAAAATGGTGATTCAACCCTAATAGTCTTACCAAATGATTTCCTAGTTGTCTTTCCAACAAGACAATACTTACATATAGACAAGTTAATCTTAGCATGAGTACCTAAAAGACTCTTCTTAGCTAATCTATTCATTCATTCTTCTCCTATATGTCCTAGTTTAGCATGTCAAATTTCATCATTAATATCAGCATTACTAGTAAGAGCAATGTTTTAAAAACAACCATCATTATTATTTAGTTCTACATCAAGAATTATAAAATTATTTGTTACATAACTATGCCCAATTAACACAGAGTTAATTCGAAGTTCCACACAACGGCTGTAAAAATTTACTTAACAACCTAAATCAAGAAGACAAATGACGGAAACCAGATTCTGTCGAATCTCAGGAACATACAAGATATCATGTAAAAACAAGATACTGTTAGAGTGTATACTAAAAGCCTAGCTTTTTATAAACATTTATTTTGAAATAAAGAATCACATTGGTCAAATGTCTACATTTATATGCTAAGTGTAGTTATTCAATTAATTTATATTGTAGATAACATGACATGTGGTGTCACACACAAAAAATCATGTTATCAATTCCTTATAAATTATAAACAGTAGCTCACGATTAAGATGGATATGAACAAACCATTGGAATAGTCGTAGTGTAATTTGGTATTAGTTTATTTTAACTATAAAATTACACTAGTACACTCAGAGTGTATTGAGCAGGACCATTTAAGGTAAGTTCTTTTTATACTGACTGTATAAAAGAACAAGACCTTTGTTATTATAAAAGTGTTTGCTCTTAATCCTGATATAATAACAAGCGCATATATTTAATATTTATTTCTTTAATTTATCAGAGGGTGTGATTTAGCTTGATAAATCAATAGACCTGATAAGTTGGGAAATAATATTATTTATAGTGTGTGTTGCTGATTATAGAAGGAAACTGTGTCCTAGAAATCTAGGTTGATAATGCCCCCAAGATGAGCTCATAAGGATTGTCATGTAAACCCTGCAGGTGGACTTAGTCCGACACGACAATAAGGTTGAGTGGCCAAATCCACCCATGTTACAAATTAAATTAAATATTAATTTCAGAGATTGACTTGCAGGTTAAACATGGCGAGGCATTAGACCTTCTTGGGTATGGGAGCATCCACCACTTCCTAGACAATGTCTTTCAACAAAATTTAATATTTAATTTTCTTATAGTAATCCTAGGTTTAACCAAAAAGAGCAATCAAATCACAAGTTCGAAAAATAAAAGAAACACAAAATTGAAAACATAAATTCGATAGCCTAGATTCATTAGCCTCTTGTGTTTGGTATTTCAAGATCTAAACAAAAGGATAAACTAGTTATGATGCGGAAACTAATAACTAGTTATACCTTTTATAGCTTATAGACCTCATGATCTTCTGTCGTATTCCTCTTCTTATCTCGGACTTCGTGTGGGCGACGATCTATTGAGACGAGAATCCACCCAAGTTTCCTTCTTCTCCAAGCAAGTTTCGGCCACCACCAATCTTCAAGAGATGAAGAACTTTCGGCCACCAACCAAGCTCCAAGGGATGCTAAAAAACAAAACCTCCTTTCTCTACTTCTTCTCCAAGCAAAGTCCGGCCACCAACAAGCTCCTTGAGTTACCGCCAACCACCAAAAAAGAAGAAAAGGAGGAGAGGAAGAAGATGAGGGTCGACCACCACAAGGAAGAGAAGAGAGGAATACTTGATGAAGTATTATTGTTATGAGGTGAGGCACCTCTACCCTCTCTTTTATATTCCTTTGTCTTGGCAAATAAGGAAAGTTTTATAAATAAAATTCCCTTATATTTCTTGCCAATGTTTAAGAAGGAAAATTTAATTAAAAATTTCCTTGTAAACCCTTAATGACCGGTCATATCAAATCCTCCAAGTAAGGAAAGTTTTAAACACAAAATTAAAATTTCCTAATTTGTTTCCGGAATTTTTTAAAATAAAATTTTCTCTTTAAAAATTCCCTTCATGGTTGGTTATAAAAGGAAACTTTTATAAATTAAAATATCTCTATTAAAACATGTGGATGATTTACAAAAAAAAAGTTTTCTCTAAAATTAAAATCTTGCTTTTAACTACAAATAAGGAAAGATATTAAATCTTTCTCTTAATCTTTTGTAGAAAGCTATAAAAGGAAAGATTTAATTTTAAAACTCTCTTTTAAAATCATGAGGATGGTTACTAAAAAGGAAAGTTTTATCAAAAATTAAAATATTCCTTTTAACTACAAATAAGAAAAGATATCAAACATTTCTCTTAATCTTTTGTAGAAAGCTATAAAAGGAAATATTTAAATTTTAAATTTTGTTTTAAAACCATGAGGATGGTTACAAAAAGGAAAGTTTTATCAAAAATTAAAATCTTCCTTTTAACTACAAATAAGGAAAGATATCATACCTTTCTCTTAATCTTTTGTAAAAAGCTATAAAAGAAAATATTTAAATTTTAAACTTTCTTTTAAAACATGGTTTTCACATAAGGAAAGATTTTAAAAATTAAAGTCCTTTTAATTTAATTATGGTCAACCACCTAAGCTTGGGTTCAAGCTAGGGTCAGCCACCTACTTGACCCATCTAACCCTGGTTTGGCTGGCCCTAACTTGGGCTCCAAGCTAAGCTTGGTCGGCCACCTTAAGGTGGGTAAGAAGGTGGGTATGAGTGAGTATAACACTTTATAATTAAGAGGCTACGACAGGGACAGAGAGGAGGAATTGGTTTTGGTCTCCCAATGCACTTGAGCTTCACGTGTTCACCCCGAACACCCAACTCGAGTTCATCAATAATATCTCATTACACTAAAGAGTTATTATTGAACTACCACACCAATCCCATATTACTATATGGGCTCCTTCTTATCATGAGTGTGTTAGTCTCCCTGTGTTTAAGATATAGAATGTCCACTAATTAAATGAGTTACTGACAACTCACTTAATTAATATCTAACTCCAAGAGTAGTACCACTCAACCTTATCGTCATGTCGGACTAAGTCCACCTGCAGGATTTACATGACAATCCTTATGAGCTCCTCTTGGGGACATCATCAACCTAGATTCCTAGGACACAGTTTCCTTCTATAATTAACAACGCACACTATAAATAATATTATTTCCCAACTTATCGGGCCTATTGATTTATCGAACCAAATCCCACCCTTTGATAAATTAAAGAAATAAATACTAAATATATACGCTTGTTATTATATCAGGATTAAGAACACACACTTCCATAATAACAAAGGTCTTGTTCTTTTATGCAATCAGTATAAAAAGAATTTACCTTAAATGATCATGCTCAATACACTCAAAGTGTACTAGTATAATTTTATAGTTAAGATAAACTAATACCAATGTTCCGGATATGAGAATGGCATGGGAGGAATTAATGGGAGGTCAAAGGGCGTTTTGGTCTTTTGGGCTCATTAAGGGTTTGGAGTGCTTTTAAGCACTGTTCACAGAGAGAGAAGGGGAGGAGGGGTTCGTGATTTTGGGCCGCCGCCAACCATCAAGGAGATTTTTTCTCCTTCTCCAGCTCTCCGCCGACGCCGACGAAGCCGCCGGCGCTCCCTTCTTCTCCTCCTCTCCCCCCTCGCCGGCGCCCTCCGCGCGCACAGCGCCCCCCTCGCCGGCAGCCTCCGCGCGCACAGCGCCCCCCTCGCCTGCAGCCTCCGCGCGCACAGCCGCCCTCCTCCGGCACTTATCGGCAGTCCTGGTGCCGACTTTGCCTAGTGTTCCGGCCTACGCGCCATTGTCACATTCCGACCTGCGAGTCGATGTCGTACGCCGGTCGTGTCGCCGTTGTATTCCGATTGTGTGTCACCTTTCAGACCCATGCCACATTCGGCTCCGCGTTGTCACCTCCGGACCCAGCTCCTCTTCGGTCGGTTCAGAGGCATCCACCCTTCCGGGTCACGACGACTCGGTCAGTTTCACGACCAGCTCACTCATCCATCCGAGGGCGCCCCCCTGGGCCAGGGTACGTTCTCGTACTCGATATCTGTTTATTTTACTACTATTCTGTTATTATCTGGATAATTATACGTCTGTGGGATTCGCCTCGAGCACCGAGGTACCAGAGACCGGGGGGAACCCGGTCGCTGGATACAGGTACAGTTGACCGGAGGAGGACTTCTGACGATCTGGTCAACGCAGCGGACAGCTCACCCCCGGGTCGTGAGGATGCAGTCCACATTCCAGACACGTCACACCGGCAGGTTCGTTTTCTCAGCTTCCAGACAGGATCAAATTGGCGCCGTCTGTGGGAACGCGCCTGATCTGGAACGTGAAGATGAACGACGCCGGATAGTTCTGCCATCCTCATGATCACGATCAGTTTTTCTGGTATTTATCCTGGCAGTTATATGATCTGTATTAGTCCCGAAGGCCCCCGAGCCGTTCGGCCGGGAGGTTTATATCCGAGCCACAGGCTCGAAGACGAAGGCCCCTGTGCCGATCGGCCGGGAGGTTTATATCCGAGCCACGGGCTCGAAGCCGAAGGCCCCCGAGCCGTTCGGCCGGGAGGTTTATATCCGAGCCACAGGCTCAAACACGAAGACCCCGAGCCGTTCGGCCGGGCTGCATACTATTATGGCAGGATGGGAAACCAAAACCCTGCGCTGTTCAGGATGATAGAGGGAGGATATTGCCTAGGAGCGAAGGCCTGAGCCGCTCGGCCAGGTACATTATAGCTGAGTACTACCTCAGGGAGCGAAGGCCTGAGCCGCTCGGCCAGGTACATTATAGCCAAGACTACCTCGGGGAGGATTATATGCGAGCCAAGCGCTCGATGTGAAGGCCCGAGCCGTTCGGCCGGGTATATGGTACCCGAGCCCAGCGCTCGATGTGAAGGCCCGAGCCGTTCGGCCGGGAATGGTATCAGCGCTCGATGTGAAGGCCCGAGCTGTTCGGCAGGGTATATGGTATCCGAGCCAAGCGCTGATGAAGGCCCGAGCCTGGAGTATATGGTACCCGAGCCCGCTGATGTGAAGGCCCGAGCCTCGGCCGGGTATATGGTATCCGAGCCCAGCTCGATGTGAAGGCCCGAGCTGTTCGGCCGGGTATATGAGCCCAGGGCTCGATGTGAAGGCCCGAGCTGTTCGGCCGGGTATATGGTATCCGAGCCAGGCCCGAGCCGTTCGGCCGGGTATATGGTATCCGAGCCCAGCGCTCGATGTGAAGGCCCGAGCCGTTCGGCCGGGTATATGGTATCCGAGCCCAGCGCTCGATGTGAAGGCCCGAGCCGTTCGGCCGGGTATATGGTATCCGAGCCCAGCGCTCGATGTGAAGGCCCGAGCCGTTCGGCCGGGTATATAGTCTCACTTGAAGACCGACGAGCACCGTCGTTAAAAATCGAGAGTCGGACCGGCGACTATAAACCTCCCGGGCGACCGACCAAGAGTCGGGCCGCAGTCGGACCGGCGACTATAAACCTCCCGGGCGACCGACCAAGAGTCGGGCCGCAGTCGGACCGGCGACTATAAACCTCCCGGGCGACCGACCAAGAGTCGGGCCGCAGTCGGACCGGCGACTATAAACCTCCCGGGCGACCGACCAAGAGTCGGGACGCAGTCGGACCGGCGACTATAAACCTCCCGGGCGACCGACCAAGAGTCGGGCCGCAGTCGGACCGGCGACTATAAACCTCCCGGGCGACCGACCAAGAGTCGGGCCGCAGTCGGACCGGTGTGAATCCCCCGGGCTGAAGACCTCTGCACGGACCAGCATATCGTATATTCTATCTCCCCCGTTCGGGGTCGAGTTATCACCGAAGGCCCCCGAGCCGTTCGGTCGAAAGGTTATCATCCGAGCCAAGCGCTCGAAGCCGAAGGCCTCCGAGCCGCTCGGCCTGGAGGACCAGTATATCGAACCAGTATATCATACATCTATCTCCCCCGTTTGGGGTCGAGTAGCCGTCGCGAGCATCTATCTCCCCCGTTCGGGGTCGAGCAGTCCTCGCGGCCCAGCATCTATTTGACCAATCGACGTCACCACGGTCGCACGAGCGGCATCGTCCGCCCAGCATCTATCTGACCGATCGACGTCACCACGGTCGCACGCGCGGTATCGTCCGCCCGGCATTTATCCGATCGATCGACCTCATTCCAGTCGCACGCGCGGTATCGTCCGCCCAGCATTTATCCGACCGATCGCCATCATTCCGGTCGCACGCGCGGTATCGTCCGCTCGGCATCTATCCATCCGATCGACATCATTTCGATCGCTCGCACGACAGCGTTCGCCTAGCATCTATCCATCCGATCGACAGCACTTCGATCGTCCGGTCGGTATTTTCGCGGCTGCGCACTTGGCATTGGTCCAGTTTCCGACTTAGTTTGCTCGGTATCGTGACCATCTCCTGCGACACCATTATTATCGCGACCGCTCGAGAGACAGTATACTTTGGGTTCAGCGATTTGATTTTGATATCGTGAGCGGTTCCGCCCTTTGCGATAGACTTGTCCAGTCAGTCGGACTCACGCCTCCTTCGACTAGACTTGAAGGGGAGGCTTGTGTTCTGGATATGAGAATGGCATGGGAGGAATTAATGGGAGGTCAAAGGGCGTTTTGGTCTTTTGGGCTCATTAAGGGTTTGGAGTGCTTTTAAGCACTGTTGAGAGAGAGAGAAGAGGAGGAGGGGTTCGTGATTTTGGGCCGCCGCCAACCATCAAGGAGATTTTTTCTCCTTCTCCAGCTCTCCGCCGGCGCCGACGAAGCCGCCGGCGCTCCCTTCTTCTCCTCCTCTCCCCCCTCGCCGGCAGCCTCCGCGCGCACAGCGCCCCCCTCGCCGGCAGCCTCCGCGCGCACAGCGCCCCCCTCGCCGGCAGCCTCCGCGCGCACAGCCGCCCTCCTCCGGCACTTATCGGCAGTCCTGGTGCCGACTTTGCCTAGTGTTCCGGCCTACGCGCCATTGTCACATTCCGGCCTGCGAGTCGATGTCGTACGCCGGTCGTGTCGCCGTTGTATTCCGATTGTGTGTCACCTTTCAGACCCATGCCACATTCGGCTCCGCGTTGTCACCTCCGGACCCAGCTCCTCTTCGGTCGGTTCAGAGGCATCCACCCTTCCGGGTCACGACGACTCGGTCAGTTTCACGACCAGCTCACTCATCCATCCGAGGGCGCCCCCCTGGGCCAGGGTACGTTCTCGTACTCGATATCTGTTTATTTTACTACTATTCTGTTATTATCTGGATAATTATACGTCTGTGGGATTCGCCTCGAGCACCGAGGTACCAGAGACCGGGGGGAACCCGGTCGCTGGATACAGGTACAGTTGACCGGAGGAGGACTTCTGACGATCTGGTCAACGCAGCGGACAGCTCACCCCCGGGTCGTGAGGATGCGGTCCACATTCCAGACACGTCACACCGGCAGGTTCGTTTTCTCAGCTTCCAGACAGGATCAACCAAATTACACTATGACTCAAAGTGTTTACTCTTAATCCTGATATAATAACAAGCATATATATTTAGTATTTATTTCTTTAATTTATCAGAGGGTGCGATTTAGTTCGATAAATCAATAGGCTCGATAAGTTGGGAAATAATATTATTTATAGTGTGTGTTGTTGATTATAGAAGGAAACTGTGTCCAAGAAATCTAGGTTGATAATGTCCCCAAGAGGAACTCATAAGGATTGTCATGTAAACCTTGCAGGTGGACTTAGTCCGACATGATGATAAGGTTAAGTAGTACTACTCTTGGAGCTAGATATTAATTAAGTGAGTTGTCAGTAACTCATTTAATTAGTGGGCATTCTATATCTTAAACACAGGGAGACTAACACACTCATGATAAGAAGGAACTCATATAGTAATATGAGATTGGTGCAGTAGTTCAATAATAACTCTTTAGTGAAATGAGATATTATTGATGAACTTGAGTTGGGTGTTCGGGGCGAACACGGGAAGCTCAAGTTCATCGGGAGACCAAAACCAATTCCTCCTCTTGGTCCCTATCGTAACCTCTTATTTATAAAGTATTATACCCACCCATACCCACCTTAAGGTGATCGACCACGCCTAACTTGGAGCCCAAGCTAGGGTCGGCCAAACCAATGTTAGATGGGTCAAGTAGGTGGCCAACCCTAGCTTGAACCCAATCTTAGGTGGCCGACCATAATTAAATTAAAAGAATTTTATTTTTTAAAATCTTTCCTTATGTGGAAGCCATGGTTTTAAAAGAGAATTTAAAATTTAAATCTTTCCTTTTATAGTTTTCTACACAAGATTAAGAGAAATGTTTGATATCTTTCCTTATTTGTAGTTAAAAGGAAGATTTTAATTTTTGATAAAACTTTCTTTTTTTGTAATCATTCTCATGATTTTAAAAGAGAGTTTTAAAATTAAATTTTTTCTTTTATAGCTTTCTACAAAAGATTAAGATAAAGATTTGATATATTTCTTTATTGGTAGTTAAAAGAAAGATTTTAATTTTAGATAAAACTTTCCTTTTTGTAAATTATCCACATGTTTTAATAGAGAGATTTTAATTTATAAAAGTTTCCTTTTATAAAGGAAATTTTTAAAAGAGAATTTTTTATTTTAAAATTTTCGGAAACAAATTAGGAAGTTTTAATTTTGTATTTAAAACTTTTCTTCCTTGAGGATTTGATATGGCCGGCCACATTAATAGACGAAAAGGAAATTTTTTATCAATTAAATTTTCATTTCATTGGCAAGGAAAATAAGGAAGTTTTTATTAAAACTTTCCTTATTTGCCAAGACCAAGGAATATAAAAAAGAGTGTAGAGGTGTCTCATCTCATAACAATCTATCTTCTATTATTCTTCTCTTCCTTGTGGTGGCCAGCCCTCTCTTCTTCCTCTTCCCCTATTCTTCTTCTTAAGTGGTCGGTGGCATCATCATCTTGAAGAGATCTTGGTGGCCGGATTTTGCTTGGAGAAGAAGAAGAGATAGGAGGCATTGTTTTCTAGCATCCCTTGGAGCTTGGTTGGTGACAAAAGTTCTTCATCTTTAGAAGACTCTTGGTTGCCGAAACTTGCAAGAAGAAGAAGGAAGCTTGGGTGGATTCTTGTCTTGGTAGATCGTCGCCCACACAACGTTCAAGATAAGAAGAGGAATACGACAGAAGATCGTGAGGTCTATAATCTATAAAAGGTATAACTAGTTATTAGTTTCCGCATCATAACTAGTTCATCCTTTTATTTAGATCTTGAAATACCAAACACAAGAGGATAATGAATCTAGGTAATCGAATTTATGTTTTCGATTTTGTGTTTCTTTTGTTTTTCGAACTTGTGATTCGATTGTTCTTTTTGGTTAAACTTAAGGTTACTATAAGGAAATTAAATATTAAATTTCGTTGAAAGGCTTTGTCTAGGAAGTGGTGGATGCTCCCATACCTAAGAAGGCCTAGTGCCTCGCCATGTTTAACCTGGAAGCCAATCTCTGAAATTAATATTTAATTGAATTTGTAACATGGGTGGATTTGGATCAATAATGTTAAGTATTGTTTGCGATCCAAATCTAAACCACTAAGAACAGATAAGTTGAATTTGGAATAAGTAATGTTAAGTTCTGTTTGTGATTCCAAATTTAATTTCTACAGAACACAATAGGTTGATAGAAATAGTTCAGGACTTGTACAAAATTTTTGTACAAGGGAACCGGTACGATATTCCGAGTAGCAACCAACAGATACGCCCACCACATAAGTTGAGCTTGCAAGTGTCAATTACTTTGACTTTAATTCTTACATTGTTTCCTACATATATCCATTTGTTGCTAGCTGGTACCAAATGGTACTCCACATATATAGCTCGATCACGTGCTACGTGGTTCGTTGCTCCTGAATCTATAATCCATAAAGGATAAGAATTAGCTAACAATACTGTACTTGTAACATAATGCTCATGGAAAGAAGTTAAAGATGGATCTACCTTTTTAGGCTTAGTACAATCCCGAGTAAAATGACCCTTCTTGCCACTGTTGAAGCAAGTCAACTTACTCTTAGGTTTTTGTCTATATTTTTTTCCTTTTTCTTGATTTGGTTTTTAACAGCAACGACACTAGCTTTCTTTCTTTTTCCCTTTCCTTTCTTAAATAATCTTTTCTTATTCTTGGAACCAGAACTTTCAGCTACAAAAGCTTGACCAAAAGTCCTTACAGAGTCAATCCTCTCCGCCTCAAGTTCAACATGACGTGAGACATCAGTGAAAGTCTTAATACTCTCATTGTGGGTAAGGTTCTGTTTCATTGTTTCCCAAGAATCAGGAAGGGAATGGATTATTGTTCGAATCTGGCTGATCCGAGGTGCCTCTAACGCTCCGAGACGCCTCCAACTGTTAGTTTGACACATCAATCTTCCAGAGGCTATATCTTTTGACTTCAAACTCGGAATCAAGCTCTGTCAGTTCCCACGCATGCAGAATTCGAAGCTCTACGTTTGTTTCTACGATATAGAGTTAGAAAAATATATACATGAACAACAATCTTCCAGAGGCCATATCTTCTAGTCTGCATGCATTTGCTAAAGTTAATTTTAACCTTGCATTTTCTTTTTTTAAATTAATCATATTTTTAGAAAGTATTTTAATGAACTCATATAATTCTTCGAAGGATTGGGAACGTACATTACTTACTGTTATTATTTCGTTGTTCGATGCTCACCTTCGTCACTGCTTTCTTCCGAAAACTCTCTCCCTTCATTGATGCTTATTTCGGACAAGCTTTCTTTGTCTTCAGATAAGTATTCGGCTATAAGTGTTGTTTCGTCAATTTTCTCGATCTCGGATTCTTCTGATGACGACTCGGTGTCTATCAAGGAATTGGAGTCGGCTTCTATTGGTTCTTTATAGAGTTTCAAGAACTTTTCCCAAAATTATTTTGCACTTTTGTAGTTGCCGATTCTGTCGAGTTCCTCAACCGGTAGTACACTTATAAGGTGAAATTCAGCCTTACCATTTGCCATAAACTCGTCGCTCTACTTTTTGGTCCAATGGTATTTTCCGAGTTCTTCTCCGTTTGTGTTCTTTGGTGCTTCAAAACTATATTTCATTATTAATAAAATATTAAAATCTGTCTTAAAAAATATCTCCATTCGTCACTTCCAAAATGTGAACTCCCTCTCGAACTTAGACGGATAGGTACTTGGTATGATCATCATCTCTATGCTTCGATCGATGGTTAGTTCTTCTGAAGTGGTTGGGCTCTGATACTACTTGTTGGTCCCTTGTGGCCGACAAGAGGAGGGTGAATTGTCCTGCACAATATAAAAAAAATAAATACTTTTTTCAAACAATCAGGCTTAATAATTACACACTTAAAAGAATAAATAATCAAAATAAGTATGAGACAAGTAAAGATTTATTTGGTTGACAATCAGAGGATTATACTATAAGGAAAGTCAACTCAGTAAGATCATCTCCTTCTCAAACAAAACGTTGGAGATGGAAAAGTCTCATACACACAAATATCGCTCGTAAATGAAAAACAAAATGAAACTTGAAGTACAGAGTGTGCATTATTGAAAGGAGAAGATCAGAGTTTTATTTATAGTCCATTGGTTAAAACTAACTGTTGCTGACGTAGCATGGTCCTAGCGCCCATTGTAGCTCCGGGTGCCCGGACTCTTGGCACCCGGAATAACTTCGGGCGCCCAGACCACGGTCAACACTAAGTTGACTTTCTGTCGGGGTCTTTCGCTCCGGCTACGTTTGTTTGGATGATTTCGGTCATCCGGAATAGGGCTCACCCAAATTTTTCCGGCATTCTCAAGTAACCTTTCGTTCTGATTTCTCGTCCATCGGAAACGTCGCGCTTTTCCTTCTTATTTGCCAACGTATTCTTCCGCAGTGTCTCGTTCATTTGACACGCCGAGCCCGTCGACTCTCTCCCATGTCATCCTTCTCGCTAGCTGCATCTTTTGCTCGACTTCTTGTGCTGCTAAATTTTTATACATTTAGATATAAGGATCATACTATAACAGGACATAACTTAACTTGATTGATCATACTAAATAAAACTACCACAAGATATTTATAAATAATAATAATGATTTGGAGGATAATTTATAGAGAACAAAAATATATGAAAGGCTTGTCATTTCTAGATTAAATAAAACACACTGTCATGATTATTGATTAGCACTTGAAGTCGGACACATTGCGCCAAGTCAAGATTGAAAACTTAATTTTTATTGATTAAGACTCATTATTTTTCATTCATATTTTATTTAAATTCGTATATACCATAGTAAATACCCTGAATGCGGGAAATATGGAAAACTTCCATGTAGACGGGAAGGATCAATATTCGTGTATAAGTGGATGTCAAAGTCCTAGGGTCAATCGAGATGGTTGGTTATGGAGGTCATTTTTAATTGGCTAGCCGGTCGGATTCCATTTATTCTAGGGGCTTAGCTCCCCTTTTCATATGGCAAAATTTGATTTATTTATTTCTCAGGGAAGATATATTTAGATATGTCGAATTCCGATTCTAAGATTTTATGCGACAAAATCTCATGTCTCAATCACTATATGATCCTGAGAGGACCTTAGCTCTCCTCCCTATGTATTTTATTTTGCCTGCTCAAAGAATTCAACCGATCGAATTCTATAGACCAGGGTATTAGCTCCAGTTATGCATGTACTTTGCTATGCTACTTCAGAGAGACTAGACGATTTTTTCTAAATTAACTTTCAAGCCAGCTCTCTAGTTCACTGGTACTCCAACTTTTATAACGGATTACTCAATTTTCCGTATTTGATTTGGAGAATGCTCGAAACTAGATGTGGAACAGTGGAAGTATCTTTTTGTCTTGGGCATAAAAGGAAACGAGTTTGGCATGCCGCCGAGCCACAGGAATAAGCCATGCCGTCTCTGCGTAACCATAAGATATCTGTCGACGTGTGATGCTCATCCCAACGCACACGAAAAACAGAGAGGCGGGACGCCTGGACTACTGGCCCACACAATATCTGCGGAGAATTCGATCCCAAATTGACTTTCAGATCTTGCAATCTTTCCACTGTAACGTTTACCAAATCTAAGTTCTTCTTGCATGGTTTAGTCATGAACCTCTTCTTCTGTTCTTTTGCCCCTTGATCTGAATCATCTTCACCTGCCATCTGTTGGAAGATGGTGAATTGGCACAAGAAAATTGGAAAAAGAGAAGAGTTAATTACCATGTGTTCTGACGGTTGGAAATATATTCCTTCAGGTGGCTATCAAAAGCCGTCTCTTTTCCTCTGGTTAGAAGATACTCTGTTTTTTGTGGTGCACAGAATTCTGTGATTGTTTATGCACTTTTTTTCCTTCTCCTTTTTACAAGTCGGCGATATCTTGGCCGGTCCACCCGCATGTGTCTATCTCGTGCCGTGCCCTTCAAATTTGCGTTATAAATTGCCAGCCAATCTCCGTAGTTTGTTCTAACGCTTTCTTTTATAGATATAGATCTGTTTCTCTCTGCATTGTTGAGATTGAGAATCTGTAGGTGTTATTATAGTTAATTAGTTTGTTCATGGCTTTGACTCTACGTTCGTCGACCTCGTTCATGAGCCGGCTCGACGCGGGCATCAAGGCCGGCCGGTCGGCGGAGGAGTTCCCGGTCGCCAGCTCTGTTGTGCCCGTCAGCAGGGCCGCTTGTGGCCGGCTGCGAGCGGTGGCTAAAGCGGCGGCGCGGGCGGCTCAGCCGCAGCGGCGGTGCCAGGATGAGGAGGTCGCGGTGGCGCTGCACGGGGCGGCGGCGCACCGGAGAGAGGTGGGAGGAGGAGGGCGAGCAGGAGTGGCGGTGTACGTGATGCTGGGGCTGGACACGGTGAGCAGAGAGGGGCGGCTGCAGCGGCCGCGGGCGCTGAACGCGAGCCTGATGGCGCTGCGGAGCGCCGGGGTGGAGGGGGTGATGGTGGACGTATGGTGGGGGCTGGTGGAGAAGGAAAGCCCCCGGCGGTACGACTGGGAGGCCTATGCCGAGCTGGTGCAGATGGTGCAGCGCCACGGCCTGAAGCTTCAGATGGTCATGTCGTTCCACCAGTGCGGTGGCAACGTCGGTGATTGTTGCAGGTGAATATACATTTTCTCTCTCTCTCTCACTTTCTTACAAATAAGATTAAGTTGGAACAATGAGCATCCACAATTGAGGAATAAATCTTCTATCCCTATATTACATCCTGTCCGTCACATACTTGCTCGGATGCAATTGCCACAAAGATTCAAGTTGGAACACTCAAGTCCAATAAATCTAGATTTTCATGCCGATTTTCGTCATAATTCGGTCTGTCATAATCCAAGTGGAACCATCCGTTTTTAGCTTGTTCTACTTCATTCCAGAGAACCTCTCAGATCTCTGATCTGGTTACGTAGCTTAAAACTAGTCGATTCTGACTAACGGAAACACTTGGCAGCATTCCGTTGCCTCCATGGGTGCTTCAAGAAATGGACGAAAACCCAGACATCGTCTACACTGACAGATCAGGAAGAAGGAACCCGGAGTACATCTCGTTAGGCTGCGACATGATGCCAGTCCTCAGAGGAAGAACTCCAATCCAAGTCTACTCTGATTTCATGAGGAGCTTCAAGGAAAGATTCAATGACTACCTCGGCGAAGTCATCGTTGTAAGCGCCGTGACCGTGCAGTCGCTCTTCTTCAACCTCTGTTCTCGACGAAATGCATTTTTTTATAGCAAAATCTCCTCTGTTTCAGGAAATCCAAGTGGGAATGGGGCCTTGCGGGGAGCTCAGGTATCCGTCCTATCCCGAGAGCAATGGAACGTGGAGGTTTCCTGGAATTGGGGAATTCCAGTGCTACGACAAGGTTGATTTGTTGAAATTTCGAGATTTGGTTCTGTTTCCTTGGAGAATCGAGCGTTGATTAATCCGAGACTTGGGGTTTGATGCGATTTGCAGTACATGAAGGCTTCTCTGCGAGCTGCGGCGGTTGCAGCAGGGCACGAGGAATGGGGCGAGGACGGGCCGCACGACGCCGGCCACTACAAGCAGTTCCCGGAGGAGACCGGCTTCTTCCGGCGAGAAGGGACGTGGAGCACGAGCTACGGCGAGTTTTTCCTCGACTGGTACTCGGAGAAGCTGCTGGAGCACGGCGACCGCGTGCTGGCGGCCGCGGAGGGCGTCTTCCGCGGCAGCGGCGCGAAGCTCTCCGGCAAGGTCGCGGGGATCCACTGGCACTACTGCACGCGCTCCCACGCGGCGGAGCTCACCGCCGGATACTACAACACGCGGCAGCGCGATGGCTACGTGCCGATCGCGCGGGCGCTGGCGCGGCGGGGCGCGGTGCTGAACTTCACGTGCATGGAGATGCGCGACGAGCAGCAGCCGGGGCAGGCCGGGTGCTCGCCGGAGATGCTGGTGCGCCAGGTGCGGCAGGCGGTGGCGGCGGCCGGGGCGGAGCTGGCGGGGGAGAACGCGCTGGAGAGGTACGACGAGAACGCCTACGCGCAGGTGGTGGTGACGGCCGCAGGCGCGGCGGAGGAGGGCGTCGGGCTCAGCGCGTTCACGTACTTGAGGATGAACAAGAGGCTGTTCGAAGGCGAGAACTGGCGCCACTTCGTCGCGTTCGTGAAGAAGATGTCGGAAGGCGGGAGGAAGAGTGAGCTTCCGAGGAGCGATCGCAGCCACTCCGATCTTTACGTCGGTTTCATCAAAGGCGGCGGTCGCCGGAGCTCGAAACCAGAAGAAGCTACTGCTGCATTGTAAAGTACGAGGAGACAGATCTATAACTATATACGGCAGGTGAAACGTATAATTTAAACAGAAAATAAATTGGCACTACAGACAAAAAAAAATACAGAATTATAGATCGAATAATATTGTCATTTGGATTAAAGGATATTTAAATCATTATATTTATGCGCATGTGTTCTTTGAATTACTTGTTTTATTTGTTAATAATCATTAATTTTCGGTGCTTCTTCATCAGAATTAGAGAAAGAAAAAGTATGTCCTCCCCTGTTAAAATACATTTATAACCCTATGTACTCTAGAAGGGTCAAAACTAATCGTGGGGGTAATTTAGTCATTCTAGATTGCAACGTATGACAAAAAGGCATTTGGCTGTGTCAGCCTCCATTCTAGAATCAGTAACTGTCTCTTGTACGGTGGGTGATGAGATCAAATATTACATGCAACTCCTTGTGGAAAAAACATATAAAATTGGATTTTTAACCGTTGGATGCAGCAAGATTTAACCCAGCTACCACGAGTTGTGCAGTTAAGATTAAATCCTGATCGATTTAACGATGAAGATTGCCCTTTCAAGTGATTTGTAGTGTGAGGGGATTGCACTGATTTGTTTTTCATCCCGTTGTTTCTTCGTCTCCACTCGAAGAGGAAAAAACCTGAGACGTTTGCAGCCTCCGCCTCGCTCGGCCTCGTCGCCTCGCTCGTCCCCGCTGCCTCGCTAGGCCCCGCTGCCTCCACCGTCTCTTCGGTTTCATGTGACGCGGCGACCTCCCGTGGAGTCGTCCACATCCTTGAAGACGCTCGCCAAGGGCATCCCTTCGCGATTCCTCGTTTGCGTACTATCTGTTAGTGAAAGCTTAAGCTGTCTGCCCTCTGGTCTTCTTCGGTTCTTCCGCTGCCTTAGAGGTACGTCTACGCTTTCAGTCGCTGGAAACAGAGCATCTTCTTCTTCCTCGTGCTCTCATGGACTCTGTTTCCCCCACGGGTTTAGATGATAAGTGGATAGAGGTTTGTCACTGAGTTCGAGGGCGAACCTCGGGTTGACGGGATGTAAATCCCTGCACCTGTATAATTCACCTCCTCCTCCCATTCAGTTGCCTTGATTTACTTCCTCTGTGTTATGGTGATGGATGGACTGGCGGGGGGCGCTGGGACGAGCCCCGTCGCCTGTTGCCTCTCATGGACTCTGTTTCTCTCTCATCGCAGATAGTCACAACTCACAAGTGATGGAACCTTTCTCGAAGCGGAAGCGGAAGCGGAGGCCGATTCGCCAACCCTCGTGGGACCTCGCTGAAGAAGATCACGGAGGAGACACCAGCGGGTCCATTGACCGCGGCGGAGTTAAAGACCCGGAGGTGATTGCCATCTTTGATACCGATGAAGAGGAGGATGTAGAGGGTCAAGGAAAAGGACGACAGATATCGGTTCCACTCTCACAGGTACCCATTGTTGAAATCAATAGCGATAAAAATGACAATGAGGGCAATGTGAAGTCGAAAAAGGTCACAGTTGGTTCTTGCTCTACTCAGAAAGTCTCTGATGGGGATTTGGAAGTTGAAGAGGTTTCAGAACGAGATGCTCAGCCAATGGACGATTCCAACTTTCAGATGAATGATACATGCACAACAGACATTTCCAGTTCTAGCGTTGAGGTGATGGATGAAGATAACTTTGAGACGATAATCATGACAGATGTGGAGGAAGATGATGAAGAGGATAAGGAACACAAGGAATGGAATGAAGATGATGAGAACATTTTCAAAACTTGTCATCCAGTGGCATATTCTTGTCCTGCGAGTAGGACTAGATCATCAATTGGAAATCAGCCAAGAGTTTCATACTGTAGATACTTTGAAACGCTCGACTCTGACGAGGATGATGATGAAGAAGAGGAGGGATTACTGAAAGATGTATCATCTTCTTCATCAAAGAAGAAAATGATCTCAAAAACTAACATTCCTTGGGAAGATCAACCATTGCCTCCATTAAACCAGAAAAACAAGTTCTCAGAAGAGGAGGGATCAGAGCAAGATGAACCATTGTCTTCGTCAAAGAAGAAAATGTTGTCAAAAACAGACCATCCTTTGGATGATGAAGAGCCATTGTCTTCATTAAACGAGAAGAGCAAGATCTCAATACCTCCCAACGATGAACCATCATCTTCATTAAACAAGAAAAAGTTCTCAGAACCTCAGAAAGATGAACCATCATCCTCACCAAACAGTGCCAGATCTGGAAAAAGAAAGAGGGATATAAAACCCACAAACTGTTCAATTTCAAAGCTCCTTGTTAATATGATATGCAACAAGACAAAAGATATTCCTCCTGAGTCTCCCAAAAACGAGCTTTGCAATGAGGAGCCAGACTTTTTCTCATGGGACGACGAACCAAAAGTAGCTGACAAGTCTGATCACGAGAAATTTATCGATGAGCTCTGGGCTGATTTTGATTTTTTCATGTGTTCCATGAACATTAGCTTCTACGACGCTGATAAGGTATGTTAGGAACATGATATTCATTTAAAGTCAGAGCAATTGGTTCAATAATTACAACCATCAAGTTCTTCCCCTATCTTAGGCATGTTTAATTTCTTTTTTCTAATTGTGTAACTCTCGTAAATCAGGTGTATGATTATGATCTCCCAAGTACCGGGAACTTGTATTTAACTAGATCAATTTTTATGTTATTCAATAGCATTTTAGTGGAGAAGACTAACATAGCATTTCGCAAATAAGACCATTGATGGTGCTATAAACTAACAAAGTAATGAAAGGCTCATGCCTCTATGATTGTTCAGTATGATGAACAAATAAGCATGCAGACTTCGTTGAAGCTCAGTCTAGTTCACGAACAAGCTAAAACGTAGATGAGTTCGGCCAGTTATGGTTCATGAGTAGAGCTTTTAACATTTAGCACTGCCCATCAACACATCATAAACATCCTCTGATATCTTTAATTTCTTTTCACTTCTCTACTCATTTAAAGGATGTATTTTGCTTGGTGTTTATATCTTATGTTTTCCATTCTATGTCAGATCCATTATTCATAATGATAATCTCCTGAATGATCTTGCAGGCACCAGAAAACACATTAGATCAAAATCCATCTTAGACTGAATAGAGATATGGTTTGGCTTCCAGTCATACTTCCATGGTGACTTGTCTGAACTTGTTTAAAGAAGAAGAGCCTCTGGTAGACAGTGATTTGTTTCAATCACAGAACGAGAAATTGCTTATTTTCAGTCAGTATATACAAACATTGGCTATGTTTGAATGATAATCCTTATAACAAAGCATTATAAACAATATTTGCATGATACAATTCTCATTATGTGCACAAAACAAATGAGCAAGAAATAAGCAATATATTAAAGTAGGCGAACTAATTATTTAGCATATGATAAATGATTTTTATATTTCCAAAAAACTATTGTACTTAGAAATTTTTAATTCTTTTTTCCAACAAGTACTGAATCAAAGATAAAGATAAAAAAATTTACACAATGAAAGATTCGGTCCACCTAACCCTCTTTTACTACACTACATATTCCGGTTTAAAATACTCCAAAAGTCTTGCATTGCGTAATTTGAATTGTTCCTGAAAGTAATAGCAGAGCTGAAAAGAACAATTAAGATTAATTTCTTAATCAGGAGAAGTGTGAGTATAAGTTCTCTATTAAAAAAAATGGATCCAAAATCAATTTAGCCCTCAAAGTAAATAATTGTCTCTTGCATGTTTTCTGTAATGTCGCATTCAGTAAATTGTATTAATTATATTAGTGGAAGGATTCTTGTCAACTTTTGTCTAGTGAGCTTGGGAGAAAGAGATCCAATCTTCAGGAAGATATCTGCATAAACAGGTGAGATATCTACCAATTCCTCCCCTCTTGTACTCGACGATTAGATTCAAATCTATGTTTTTAATTAAAAATTAAGCCAGTAAAGGTTGACAGACTACTTTGCCCTGAAAGGATTTGACATTAATGTTAGTGTTATTTAAATAATCCAAGTGCTCATTTTTAAGGCAAAATGATGGCTTGGTAAGAAGCTGACGCTCTTCAGGTTGATCAGCATCCCTCTCAATTCTGCTGCCTCTGTTTGCACAGATTTGGAGCATGATCGGTCGCCGCAGTCCTCGCATTCTTGTAGCCTTTCTTCTGGTTTCAGTGCTGGTTTATGACTGCTTATGGCTCCCCCATATACCTTGGATATCCTCTGTGTTTCGCGTGCAGGTACACTCTGCTCCAGTTAATTTCCTGATGCTTGTTAATATTTGTGCTCTTCAAATAGTTGCTGTGTTTTTATTATTCTTTAAAATCTTTTCTGTGAATCTGTTTTTATGAATCTTTTCTGTAAAATCTCATCATTCCGTATCTTCCTAGCACCTCAATTAGATCTTGTGTATCTCATAATACTTACTAAACCAAACACTCAAGCTTAATGGCCCTTGAACAATTATAGTTTATTGTAATATTGGAAGCTCCACTTTATTTCTCGTAGGAAGTGTTCTCATGAACGGAGATCGCATCAGCAAAGCTACTCGTTTGGTGTTTCAATTAGTTGAACCGGTCAAACTAGTTGACTTGAAAGATATATCATAAATGTGTTTGTATTTGATTTTATTGATATACTGTTTTCTATCTGATTTTCTAAAATTCACCCTTGTTGACCTTTGTAATTCCAGTTTTACTTGATTTTCTTCTGATTTTCTGTTCATGCCCACAGACGGTTCCCAAAGATGAGCTTCAGCAACAGCTAGAAGGAGCTTCCATGGCGGATAAGACTTTGATGATAGCAATGATCAACAAAACCTCCGTAGACGACAGCACGCTGCAGCTCTTCCTTCAGTCCATGCGCCAAGGGGAGGACACCTTGTTACTGATCAACCACCTTCTCCTCGTTGCAACTGACGATGCGTCTTACAAACACTGCAAGATTCTGCAGCTTCACTGCTTACTGCTTTCCTCCGAGAATGCTCTGATTTCTTCTGGCACAGCCCTCCATCGCTTATTCTTAGGAGAAGTGCTCAAGCGTGGCTACAGCTTCATCTTCACGGTCAGTTAGAAAATTTGTAGCGGCGACTGGTTTAAATTTTTTTATTGAAATATTTTCTATTGTTAGGATGTCGATGTAATGTGGCTGAGAAATCCACTACCGAGATTGAAGCAAAGTGCAGATGACTTGCAAATAAGTCGCAATCTTGAAAATGGAGGTCCTTCTGTCGATGATTCCACATTCATCTACAATGGCTTTTGTTTTGTTTCCTCAAATGAGAAGACTATCACCTGGTTCACAAGACAAAAAGGAAAGGAGGAGGAAGACAATGTGCTTTATCTGGTGAAGTCTGGAGTCGACCTCCGGCAGCAATTCGGCGTGACGGTCAGTTACTTAGACACAACATACTTCAGCAGCCTTTGCCAGGATGAACTCCATGCTGCAAAGCTCATCGCGCTGCACGCAAATTGTTGCCCCGATGTCAAAGCTAAGCTTGAAGGTCTCAGAGCCGTACTTGATGTTTGGAAGACACACAAAAATGGGAATTCTAATGTGTCATTTCCTGCTCACTCTTCTTGTACTCAATCATGGAAGGTGAGATCAAGAGGCCAATTGAAATTCACCGCTATATCTATTTCTTACTTTGTTTGTCTTTGCATGTTTTACTGGCTATGGCAGAATCTTCAGCTAAAGAGAATTTTGCAAGGTGCTTCCATGAAAAACAAGACAGTGATCGTCAGTTACCTGAACAAGGCCTATGTTGAAGAGAATGGCATGCTTGATCTCTTCCTTCAAAGCCTGAAGGAAGGGGAAGACACAGCGTTCTTGAGAAAACACCTCCTCCTCATTACAGTTGATGAGATCTCGTATCAACGCTGCAATGTATTGAAACTTCATTGTTATAATATTAAAGTTGGGGATCTCAATTTCTCCAAAGAGCAAGTCTACATGTCAGAAGGCTACGTCAACTTAGTGTGGCAAAAGATTGCAATTCTCAGAGAAGTTCTCAAGCATGGATACAACTTCATCTTCACAGTAGGTCTATACTCATCTCATAGAAATAGCCAATTCAGAACTCTAAAACATAGTTTTTTTTCTGAATTTGCTTGCTTGAAGTTTCCCCATTTCTGTAACTAGGACATGGACATAATCTGGCTTCGCAATCCATTTCCCAAGTTGACTCTTTATGGGCAAGACATGATGATAAGTTGTGACGACTTCAATGGCAGGCCGTTCGACGAAGCTAACAACATCAACACAGGCTTCTTCTATGCTGCCTCAAATCACAAAACCAAGAAGTTGTTTGACATATGGTTCAGTGCGAGGAAAAATCTTCCGAGAATGAATGACCAAGAAGTTCTAGTAGCCTTGAAATCTCAGGGCGTCTTTAATCTGTTGGACATGAGAATTCAGTTCCTAGACACTCTCCACTTCACTGGATTCTGTCAGTTAAGCAATAACTTGAAAGAAATGACCACGATGCACGCAAATTGCTGTCGAACTTTGAGAGCCAAGGTAGGTTATCTGCGTGAGAGCCTCGCGACATGGAAGAAGCTTAATGGCACAGGTATTGTACCTATTTGGCCACCAAGCAAAGCCTGTATTCAGTCATGGGGAGCATAGTTACAGAACGCACCTTCAGCTTTTCTATCTTGTCGCGTTTCTGTCATACTTTGTTAGTGTATATGGTTATTCAACTGAAGAAATGATATGTCGATCAACCAAATGAGGCTCGGTGGAGAATGTAATCCACTTACTATATATCCAAACTAACAATATTTATCAGAAATTTGCAAAATTTCATTAGATATTAAAAGTTTTATGATTATGCGATTTTAATGGTTGGAAAAATAGATTTGCCAGCTCTTGTTTTTTTGGACAGGCTATTTTTAATATCGCTTGAGCAGCGAACCGAACAGGAAACCGACGGCAGCAGCCGCTGCTTCGTGTCATGCACTGCCATGGTTGTCCTGTCCGTCCGTCCATTCCCATTTCTTCCTCCTCCAACAAGCACGACAATGGCGCCGCCTTTCCCTCCCTCCCACGCCCCTTCTCCAACTCCCAAACACCCGCTCGCCAACCCTGATACCGGCTTTCTTTCCTCCTCTCCTTCCGCCATCCATCCCCTACCGCCGTCCGACGATAAAGATCGGATTTTGTCTCCAGATGATTGAAAAAGATCGGATTTTTGACTACTAAGTGAATCCAATGAGGTCGGAGCCTTCGGGTCTCAGCCTCCTCCGCCGCCTCGGAGGAGGCAAGGAGTGGAGCCGCAACGCCCACCGTGGCCTCGTCCTCGCCCTCACCTTCGTCGCGTACGCCTGCTACCACGCCTCCCGCAAGCCGCCCAGTATCGTCAAGAGCGTGCTCGACCCCAAGGCCCACCCCTCCGCCGACCCTCGCCTCTGGCCGCTGGGCCCCATCTTCATCGAGGCCGGCAGCGTCTCCCACAGCGGCCAGGGATGGCCGCCGTTCAACGGCACGGACGGCACGGCCAAGCTAGGCGAGATCGACGTCGCCTTCCTCGCTTGTTATTCCGTCGGCATGTACGCCGCCGGCCATCTCGGCGACCGCCTCGACCTCCGCCTCTTCCTCGCCGTCGGAATGATCGGGAGCGGCGCCTTCGTCGCCCTGTTCGGGATGGGGTACTTCTGGAACATCCACGCCTTCGAATTCTACCTCGCCGTGCCAATGCTCGCCGGATTTCTCCAGTCGACCGGGTGGCCGTCGGTGGTGGCGGTGGTGGGGAATTGGTTCGGGGAACGGAAGAGGGGTCTCATCATGGGGATATGGAACGCCCACACCTCCGTCGGCAACATCAGCGGGTCGTTGCTCGCCGCCAGCGTGCTGCAGTACGGATGGGGGTGGTCGTTCATCCTTCCGGGGGCCCTGATCGCCGTCGGCGGCGTTCTGGTCTTCTTCTTCTTGGCTGCCTACCCGGAAGATGTCGTCTTCTCCGTTGTTCCTGACGAGGAAGCCGCGCAGCGGCAGGAGACAGAAACAGAGGACAGAGGAAGCGCGGTGGGAATTCGCAAGGCATGCTCGATACCCGGCGTTATTCCTTTTGCACTCTGTCTCTTCTTCTCCAAGCTCGTGGCATACACATTCTTATACTGGTTGCCATTTTACCTCAGCCAGACAGGTAATTCTTCCATTCCAAATTAATCTTAATTAGCTTTTGGTTAATTTCCACTCTTTTTTTTCATTCTTTCTCAATTGGTGTTGTTTCTATTGCTGAAGCTATCGGAGGAGAATACCTGTCTGTGAAATCTGCCGGAAACCTTTCGACTCTCTTTGATGTTGGAGGAATCATTGGCGGAATCCTCGCCGGTTGCATATCCGACCAACTCAATGCCAGGGCCACTACGGCAGCGACGTTCGTGTATCTAGCGATTCCTTCCCTTTACATCTACCACAAGTACGGAGGCATATCGAAGACAGTAAACATCGTGCTGATGATGATCACTGGCTTGTTCGTGAACGGGCCTTACGCTCTCATAACCACTGCTGTTTCAGCCGACCTCGGCACTCACAAGTCCCTCAAAGGCGATTCACGGGCACTGGCGACTGTGACCGCGCTGATCGATGGCACAGGCTCGGTCGGAGCTGCGGTTGGGCCTCTCGTCACAGGATTTCTATCGACAAAGGGGTGGAGTTCGGTGTTCATGATGCTGATGCTCGGAGCATTCGTAGCGGGCACCCTCTTGTTGGTTCTTGTTCGAGAAGAGGTATCTCAAATAATTCATCGCCACAGGAATCCCTTGATTGGTAAGCACCATTTCTCTCTCTCTCTCTCTCTCTCTCTCTCTCTTTGTTTTGCCTTTTCCACTCATGTTTGTTTGATGGCGGCTGTATGATCTTGTTTCTTTCTTTGTGTAGGGGGCTCTGCTTCCACGCCGCTTCTGAAGGAGGATAGTTGAAGGCGATTGCCAAGTGTGCTTGCCAATTTAGTTAGAAAATATGGAAATCCTGTATCATTTTACTTTGCCACGAATGCTTAGATTGTGAATCCTTAAAAGACGTGGATCTTGTTATATTTATTCTTCTTGTGATTACACTAATTCAAACAATTATAGTAAAAACAAAAGGTAGAATCTGTTATCTAGCAGCTTCACACGGTCGACCTACACTCACTACGGTCTACGGAGAAAAATTCAGAAGTTGTAGTTAACCACTGTGAAGAAAAAATTGTTCGACTTTATCAAGAGTTGACCTCTGCCCATTATAACAAATTTTGAGATGGTTCACTTCTAGTGCGGTTCTTCTGTGAGAAACAATTATAGTAAAAGTGGAATTTATCACCCTAGCGACCTCACATGGTCGGTCCCATAATTATCTGTGAGGAGATAAATCCCTCATTGACTATCTTTCTGGGGTGATCGGTTCGGTCCCACAGAAATTTTTCACCGGCCACTAGTGTAAATCGAGAAGCACACACGGTGACAAGCCTAGCATCCTTTGATTACACTCCTCATTTGGGGGAAAAATTCCTGTAAATACGCCATAGCTACATATCGAACCGTGGGTGTCTAGATGACAATCTGGATGTCCTACCGTGGCACAATAACCCTGAGGCGAATTTATTGGGAAACAAAAAAATGATGATCCTTGACTATCTCTAGGGGTGATTGGTCCGACCTCACGAAGTTTCCCACCGGCTATTAGGATAAATCGGAAAGCGCATACGGCGGCTAGCCCAGAAGCCCAACATCCTTTAGTTACGCCTCCCATTTGGAGGAAAAATTTCTTCAAATACATCATAGCGAGAGTTCGAACCGCGGGTGCCTACATGACAACCTGAATGCCCTACCGTGATACTATAGCCCCGGAGACGAATTTATTGGGAAACAAAAAAAATTGATTAATCAGGCTGGGTAACGTCGAGACTGGGGTGACTGACTCGATCCTACGAAAATTTTCCACCGACCATCATGATAAATCATGAAGCGCTCGTAGCAGACATCCCAAGAGTCCAGCATCTTTTAGTTGCGTATTTCATCTGGAGAAAAAATTCTTATAAATTCGTCATAGTTAGGGTGTGTCTGAGTGACAACTTGAATGCTCTACCACTGCACCACAGCCCCGGAGCGAATTTATTGGGAAACAAGATTATATATATCTATAATCATCGCCTCTTTAATTTGAATCTAGTCATCGATATGAAGGTTGCAATGTTGGACTTTATTATGACAAAAGGTGAATACGTTCGTCCCAGCGCTCCCGTCAATCCGTCCCAAGATCAATACGGAGGAGGTAAATCACGAACGACTACTAACCTTTAGAATAGTGACTAACACACAAAAAATATTTATCTCAATTTTACAAAGATTTGAACTCTAAATCTTATTATGACAATACCTCATGCGTAACAGTGAGTTTGAATGCACTATTTGAAGGAAAGCTAAATAATTTTTTTTCCAAAAAAAAAAAAAAAAAAAAAAAAAACAATTGTCTGTATCTTTGTGATTATTCAACTCATGATTGACTTGATTTGATCTTTGATAATATCTCGCACAAGGATCCAAATGGCCATCGGCCACACATGTCACAGTCTTCTCTTATTGCACCAGCTGCTGTTGCCGCCGCCGCTGCAGCCGCCGCCTGAGGAGGGACTGGAATCTTCAGCTCCAAATCACTGGTGGTTTTCAGCTCATGAAGTTGAGGACTCGCCCTAAAGATCGAACGATAAAATTAAAAGAAGCGAAGGAAAGAGTTGGTGAAGATGAGAGTGAAAGACAAGAGAGATGTTTACGGCGGCGGCGAGGTCAAAAACACTGGACCTGCGTTTCAGTTTGCTGGGCTTCTTCTGCCTCAGGAAGTACTTCTGAGCGTGGCTGGCCACCTGCGCTGGGGTTCTGGTGGTCACGAACTCCCTCGAGATGCCCTTCCAGTCGCCCTTTCCGAGCTTCTCCAGCCCTGCTAAGAAGGCCTTGTGCTCTTCCTCACTCCATGGAATGCCTACGACCACCCACGATCGATTATCACAAACAATTCGACAAAACAGAGAGCAACGAGGAAGAGCCACTTCTTAACCGGCTCTCTGGCTTCTCCTCCTCCCTCCGGGCTGGTCATGAAAGCCGCTATCGGACAGGCAGTAAGCGCGGCCTCCGGCGGCCGGAGAAGGAATCTCCGCCGCACAGGAGGAGTACAAATTGTCGTTGCCGGAGCACTTCTTCGTCGCCTCCTTTGCCAGGCCGTCGACCTCGCGCTCTCCTGCAAGAATGCTCACGCCGAATAGCTTCACCACCTTCTCTCGACCCATTTCTTCCTTCCTTCCTTTGCTTGAATCTATCTCTTATTTATATTGACTCCGCTGTAATATGTTTGCTACAATGTGGCAGAGCAATTTCGTGGTTATACAAGCGTAATTGCTTTGAAATAGCTACGACGTCCTCGCGAGGTTAATTGAGGCCCTTTTGCGAATTTGGATTTAGAACATCACATCAAAGAGATTCTTAATTAATTATTTAGTGGTACACGATTGGATAATTAACTAGATGATGAACTAAAGAGATGAAGAAAATTATTTGTTCCATCTTCAAACACAGTACGATTGACAAACGATTACTGCAGCCTCGTTCCATTTTGCTCCGATCTACAAATTGAGACTGTACTGCTGTTGCAGCCTCGCCTTGTTTTTTTCCCACCACACTCTGGTTTTCATCTCGCCGAACCTATCCCCACTGCATTGTTAATAGTTCGATTCCACGAGTTAAATTTCCAGATACTGAGTTCGATCGATCGATCGATCGATCAGCTTCGCGAAACTTATCGTACCTGAATACAATTCGTAGAATCTCCCGAGAGCCATCAGGCATCGATCGCACAGTGAAAAAGACACCGGTCTCATCTTCCACGTTCCACTCGAGCACCCTGTTCCCGATCTCCACTGACATCTCACAGTGAGGTTGCGGCTCTGGGGTCGCCTTGGAGGAACCAGCGGTGCTCTTTGAGGAGCGTGATGCTGCTTCATTCCCTCCTTCTTCTTCTTCTTCTTCTTCTTCTTCTTGATTATGAACTAATTTACTCTGCATTGAATTACAGACACATGATCATGGTGCTTGCACTTGTGTTAATACTTAATTAAAAACCGCATACTTCATCGTCGGATGGAGCGAGCGTGGGAGAAGATTGCTGGGAGACGATGCAGTAGAGCTCCATAACCTTATCGTAGTTTTCGCTCCACCATTTCTGCGCTCCCCAATCATCGAACCGCTCCTTGCTAAATTTCAATGAGTTAAACACCGAGCTTCGATCCGAAGTCTAGTAGTGTTTTAGTGAGAGAAATCGCACCTGAATCGTATCTTCTTCACGCGATTGCCTACCTCGGGCAGTGGCACCAAAGTTATGAACACTCCGGGCTCAGGCTCTGAGACCCACTCGCTCTGCTCCTCCTCGTCTCCGACTTCTCCTTCTTCCTGTCTTTCGCCGGACTTCGCTGCTGCTTCTTCAGCCTCGCGTTGCAGCCTTTTCCGGCGCCGGCCGGGGCGCAAAGACATGCCTTTGATCTGTAGATATGGCGCAACGATCGAATTCGAGCGATAATGTTCTTGTACAAGTTTCAGTGTGTCTGCGAATGCATGAGTGAGGAATTACGTACCTGGCGGGTGATCAGTCTGGTGAGGCCTTTGGTGCTCCTCGGACAAACGATGCATGTGTGCATTTCTTGGGATGGAGAAGAAAACTCGAGGGACCGTGCAATTTGTGGTGCTATTGAAGTAAGGGATTTGAGAGAGGGATTGAGCTGTTCTTGGTTTTTATGTTATTCAAATTGAGTGAATTGAAGGCAACATGAAACATTTCCGGAAGGATTAATTTATTTGTTGCCAAAATATGCTGATTGGTCACCTCCATCGAGGCCGGTAATTGAGTTGATTGGAAATTTGGTTTCCTAATTCATTCTTTAATTCGTCCGTTGGAGTTTAGATTTTTTTTTTTTAAAAAAAAAACTTGTAATGTTATAAATTTGATTTGAAATTTGTGAATTGTGTTTTTAAATAATTAATAGTTGTAATATAAGTTAGATTTATCATTTTATAGGAATTTTCACAATATACGAAAGTTAATTAATAACGGTTGATTCATTGGTATTAAATGGATGAGAAATTAGGAAAAATAAAAAAAATATATTATTTATTATGAATGTATCTATGTTATAGTTGTTACAATGAGTAGATCTAGGAGATAACATGACGATCATTAACGTGACATTCAAAGTTAATGAAGAAAAATATCTCCCCACCTGGCTCCAATTGGCTACCAGCGCTAAGGCTCATCGAGTCGCCTTTGTCAGATTTCGAGCTGGGTGAAAAAAAGTCAACCGACCCTTGGGCAAATCGAACGTAAAGGGTTCAATGTTTTACCCTTGAACTGAGGAGATAGTGTGTAAGTACCCCGTTGTGGTTTGGTGTGGTTAATCAAGTTAAATTAGGTCCTGTATATGTTTGATGACTTGTATCTAAGTGTGCAGGAACTTAGGAGCACAAGAAGTCAAGCGAAAGATGTAGCTAGCGAGAAAGATGACACAGAAGAGAGTTGACTGACTCAGTGTGTTTGATGGGCGAGGTACTATAGAAGAGTACGCTAGCAGACGAAAAGAAAGTACGCAACATTTTCGAGGGACGAAAAGCTGAATTGGAAGCTTTTTCGATGAGAAGGCTGAAAAAAGGATTCGAGTGAGCCCTATTATGAATAGCCTAAATCACTCAAGCAAACAGAGTTGAAACGAAAGAGAAACTAAACAGTCAAAAGTTTAATAATTGGTTGATTCATTGGTATTATGGTATTAAATGGATGAGAAATAAGAAAAACAAGTAAAAACAAAAAAAAAACATATTATATATATAGCACATTTATCATATGGTTCTCTAAATGTGGTTTGGTACGGTGCACCCCTCATGGAAATGTCATGTATTTTTTTATATAAAAAAGGCTCCTTCTCATCTTCTTCGCTGACCTAGACGTGAGCTTTAAAACCACCGATCGTAGCTTGCTCGCGTGCCCGCTAGCCTTCCACTCAACGCTTGGCCACTGCCCACTGCCAGCGACCTCCAATTGCTTGCCAAACTGAAACTACACCTTGGGGGGAATTTGAACCCCGGGGGTTCCATCATGATTCCGGCCGGATCGCAACCAGATTTTGGTCGGATCACAGCCAAAATCGACAACGTTGCGTCCGCTATCGTTGCAGTCGATTCTAGCCACAAAACAGCCAGATTTTGGCCTCAATCCAGCCAAAATCTGGTCGTGATCCAGTCGAAATCTAGTAGGTAGGCAATCCTACGGTGTCCGGTGAAGATTAGTGGCGACCGACGAGAGGCGTGAGGAAGAATAGCGATCAATGTCTATGATGGAGGAACTGGAGCTCACGGAATTGGATTTCACTTTTTTTTTTCTTTAACGTGTTTTCTCTTTAACATGGCATGTCTAGGTTCGCCAAACCGACTCAACCGCACTATTCATGCCGCAGGGTAATATTTTTAGGTGTATATATATATATATATAAAGACGACATCATAATATATTTCCTATCTCAAAAATACTCATATTCTAAAATTAATATATTAATTAAATTTAATCAAAATTATTATACTCACAACACTTATTTTAAAAATAGTGATTAAAAATATTTAAAATTAATTTTTTTTGGTAGTTCAAGTATCAAACTCTTACAATCCGACTAACACTAGAAGTAATTTGTCTGACCTTACGGAAGTTTTCCACCGGTCATTAGGATAAATCAATAAGCACAGATAAATTCTATTAAGCAATCCAACATCATAAAATTTTTAAACTCCCCAAATGTAATGTGCCATGTAAAATTAATCAAATTAATATATATGGAAATCATTAGGGTAAATAGGTGTTACAATAATAATTATCTCCTCATACCTTAGCCACTTGCACTAATGGCTAGTAGTCATCCATGATTGCCCCAGGGCGTAGCGCAGACGGTGGGCGCATGGTATCTCTGACGTAATGGCCAGGGGTCGATTCTTAGGAACTGACGACCTGGGGTTTACCCCGCCATGCGCCTATGGCCTGTGTACTTGCATGAACCTCCCTCCATATCCGTGGGGTCGGCACTAGGGGGGTCGCTAAGGTAGCGGAACTACCTTTTTAGTACTCATCCATGATTTACCTCCTCCGTATTGGCCTAGGGATAGGTTGGTAGGGCACTAGGGGCGAGTGAATTATCTTTTGCCACATGTTAGCATAACAATTTTAGTATGTTATTGCCCCTCGGGGCATGCTGTGATGGTAAGAGACAGAGTACTTCTCCCAAGCAATCATAGTTCAAAACCTAGGCAGCGCATAAATACGGTGTTTGAACAATTAGTAAAGCTCGAGTGTCATGTTAGGAGCTACCTTATTTTATAGATTTACTTGATGATTGAAATATATATGAGGTCGGATCATCGACCCAGGATTAATTGATATAAACATGATATATGATATAAAAAAAATTATAGTATAGTTATTAAAATTGATATATTGTGCCTTATTCTTACACGCATATGCATAACTAGGGTGTCTGGATTGAATCCAGACACCTGAATTGAATTCAAGTGCCTAAATTGAATTTAGGCGCCTGAATCGAATTCAAGCGCATGAATTCTATGAGTAGTTTTTTTTTTTGTTTTTTTTTGAACTCCGGGCCGGGGTTAAGCCAATTAGATTTTACCTTTAGGATTTAGAGGTTGAGTTATAGTGTTCAAGTTTTAAAAAATTAACATTAAAAAATTTTAGATGCTCACGTGATATATATTTAGATGTCTAATAGTATTTTTTTTCTTTTTAGCTATGGGGTATAGCCAATTAAATTTACCTTTAGGATTTAGCGGTTAGGTTATAGTGTTCAAACTAAAAAAAAATTAACACTAAAATTTTTTAAATGCTCATGAGATATATTATATATATTTAGGGTTTAAGATTTAAGAAAATGTTGATTAAAAAAACAAAAATAACGTAACACAAGTTATATATAAAAAAAAATTAAACAACGCTTGAGGTGCCTGGATCAATTCCAGGGACTCAAGTACTTGTCGCGCATAGGGGCGGATCATAAGTCGCGTAGGATATCACTATTTTATAAAATTAATCACATTAGTATGGAAGTCATTAGGGTAAATAGTTATTACATTAACAACTAGAGCAAGTTATTACCCCTGGGACATGATGTGATGGTAAGAGGTAGAGTACTTTTCCTAAGCAATCATAGGTCAAAACCTAGGCCGCGCATAAATAAGACGTTTGAACAATTAGTGACGATGGAGTCCCACGTCAGGAGCTACCTTGTTTCATAGATTTATTTGATGGCTAGAATATGAGGTTGGATCATTGACTCATGATTAGTTGGTATAAACGGGTATTTGATATAAAAAAAATTATAATATAGCTATTATAATTTATTGAATTAAATTGAAATAATTTTAATCAAATTTAAATAATTTAAATAAGTGATTGATTAATAGAGTATTTTATATATAGCAAACTTTCATAAATAATTGTTTTTACCAGATTAAAATAATTTTAGTCTATATTATAATACTTATACCAGTCGAATAAAGCTAATTTTTAGATTAGAAATATATTATGATCCGGCGGTAAAAAGCCGGAACCCCACAAGGAGTCAACGCTGAGGGGAGTTCAAAGGGTCCAGTGGCTCACCCGAAAGGGGCGAGCCGACCGGACTCGGAAAAAAGGGAAACCTGATAGTAAAAAGACACCCTGGTAGGGACCAGGGTTCCGACGCTCAAATGAAGCAGTGCACAATAACCGAGCGGAAGGAAGCACCCCCCGGACGGCGCAAAGAATCAGGGCTGTCCGGACGACTTTCACCGCGTCCGGACTTTCACCGCCCGCCCGGTGGGCCGGGCTCCCCAGACAGGTGGTGGGTAAAAGATGGGAACATTTTCTGACAGCCGTCAAGTCGTATAGCTATGCCATACCTCTAGCCTGACAACGGGGGTCCTGCCGTCCCATCAAAGAACATTCTCTCACTGTAGCAGTATGGGATCAGGTAAGCTCTCTGACAAGTGCATACCGTGGTATGGGTTGCTGACACGTACGCATCTCGATGGGCGTGCATCAATTCTTTCTCCGTCCTATATAAAGAGGCTATTACTTCGCCAAAGGTGCATGATCTGATTTCCACTTTCTCTATAGCATACGACTTGGCGTCGGAGGACCGTCGCGGGAACCTCTCCGGCCGGTTTGTTGCGTGTTCGCCGGAGCACTCGAAGATCCAGCAGAGAGCGCCACGCGCTGACTCTTGGTTCGGACAGGATCAAATTGACGCCGTCTGTGGGAACGCTCGCATCCGAACGGAGACAATGGACGAGGCCGGACGACAGCACACGGTGACGCTTTCAACGAAGGAAACTCGTGGAGCAAAACAAAAAGCATCCGTCGAGCGGGCGGAAGCAAGCAACATCTGCGTCGGGTGGCCGAGCGGAAGCTCCAACCACCGTCGCATTCCATCGGCCTTATTTCGCACCCGAGCCACGCCGGTCCGAAGGGATATAGGATCTTCCTCAGATGAAATGCCAAGGCGGGATGACAGGAAGGGGAAAGCTCCCCGAGCGGACTCCTCCCCCGAGCAGATCAATCGCCAATTCTCGGAGGCTATACTACGGGACCCTCTGCCCAAGCACTACGTGCCTCCGACAATCGGCGAGTACAATGGAACAACGGACCCGGATGATCATCTGGGTAAGTTTGATAACACAGCCACGCTCCATCAATACACCGATGGAGTGAAGTGCTGAGTCTTTCTTACCACTCTCTCGGGATCTGCTCAACGGTGGTTCCGGAGGTTGCCGGACGGATCCATCACGAGCTTCAAGGAATTCCGAACGGCCTTCCTCCACCACTTCGCCAGTAGTCGGCGTTATCAAAAGACAAGTGTCAGCTTGTTCGCCATCAAGCAAGAGCCGAGAGAATCGCTTCGAGCTTACATTCAGCGGTTCAACCAAGTGGCGATGGACATCCCAACGGCCACCTCGGAGACGATGATGAACGCCTTCACGCAAGGCCTAGCGGATGGAGACTTCTTCCGGTCGCTCATCCGAAAGCCGCCCCGAGATTATGATCACATGCTACATCGAGCCAACGAATATATAAATGTGGAAGAAGCGCAAGCCGCTCGGAAAAAGGAAGCTCCTGCCGAGCGGGCACATACTCACGCCGAGCGGAAACAGCAAGCCGCTCAGCAGCCGCCCAGAGGACCGAGGGCCGATGCAATCCGACCCCCCCATACCAAATCTCACGTACCAACCCACAACACCCGTGATTGTCGCGCATTCCCTGCGGTCGCTCAACCGCTCCCAGAAGTTACCGTCGCCAATCGCCTTCCCCTAAACTCGAGACAGCGGTCGACTATCGGACGACGAGAGGCGACCAGAAGGCACCCGAGCGGCAACACCATCATCGCGAGGCGTGAGATCACGCCCAAGGCGCCCACGAGCGAATCAGGCACTCCGCTCGGGAGGAGGAAAACCGAGGCAACATCGGGGCGAGATCGGCCGACCGGAGGAGATTCCAACCGAGCAAGAAAGGCGGCCGTCCGGCAGCTGCAGATCCATGCGGTCGGCTGTAGCCAAGAGCGGGCGAGTGGACCGGAAATTACTTTCGGGCCCGGAGACTTAGAAGGGGTAGAAGTGCCCCACGACGACGCACTACTCATTAAAGCGGTAATAGCAAATTATACCATTCACCGCATATTTGTTGACACAGGGAGCTCAGTCAACATCATCTTCAAGAAGGCATTCGATCAACTACAAATCGATCGAGCCGAGCTGCTGCCCATGACGACCCCGCTCTACGGGTTTACGGGCAACGAAGTTCAGCCGGTCGGACAGATCCGGCTAGCTACCTCGCTGGGAGAAGAGCCGCTCAGGAGGACCAGAACAATAAATTTCGTGGTGGTAGACTCCCCATCATCCTACAATGTCATTTTGGGACGACCGGCACTCGGCGAATTCCGAGCGGTTGTTTCAACCTTCCACCAGAAGATAAAGTTCCCCGTGGAAGACAAAGTAGGAGAAGTGCGTGGAGATCAGCTAGCAGCTCGGCGATGCTATATAGAGATGATCCGAGCAGAAGCTTCTTCCGCTCGGAAGACCCCCCGAATCGAGGTACACGCCATAACCGAGAAACCTCCGGCTTTAATTTATGATGAAAAGGAGGAAGTTCAGATCCATCCGACTCGATCGGAGGCCACCACTTTCATCGCCTCAGATCGGGAGGAAGAAGAGAAGGCGATCCGGTGCCTCCAGCGAAATTATGATGTCTTGCTGGTCGCACATGAGTTACACGGAATTTCGAACTGGCGCAGATGGATGCATGTCCGACCGGACGTAGGTGAAGCGGAAAAAGGATTTCGAGTAGAATGCTATTATCCAAGGCGGTAGAAAAACTTCAAGGCCGGCCACATCGCGTGGTCCGGTTCAAGTGGCTGGCCAACGTAGTCTTGGTCTCAAGCCGGGCGGCAAGTGGAGGGTGCATCGACTTTCGAGACTTAAACAAAACATGCCCCAAGGATTTTTATCCTCCGGATAGATCAATTGGTGGACTCTACGGCGGGCTTAATTTGCATGCTTGGCGCCTACCAAGGATATCATCAAGTCCCGCTCGCCTGGGAAGATCAAGAAAAGGCCGGCGGCACATATTGCTACAATGTGATGCCGTTCGGTTGAAGAATGCCGGGGCCACCTATCAACGCTTGATGAACAAAGTGTTCAAGGAGCAGATCGGGCGGAACTGGAAGTTTATGTGGACGACATTCTTATCAAATCCGTCCGAGCGGCCGATCTTTTCAAGGATATGGAAGAAACCTTCCGCACGCTGCGTCAAGCTAAATCCCGAAGTGCTTGTTCGGAGCTAAAGGAGGGCGTTTCTTGGGGTACATAGTGACCGAGCGGGGAATCGAAGCAAATCCCAGCAAGGTAAAAGCACTGCAAGACATGCCGCCCCCAAGAAATACAAGAGAAGTGCAAAGGTTGACCGGTCGGATAATTGCTTTATCCAGATTCATCTCCAGAACCGCCGATCGGAGCCTGCCATTCTTCAAAATCCTGCGCAAGGCTACTAAGTTCCAGTGGGATGAAGAGTGTGACCGAGCATTTGAAGAATTGAAGACATATCTAAATTCTCTGCCTGTGCTGGCCAAGCCGATCGGGGGTGAGTCACTGTATATGTATCTCAGCACTTGTGAGGGCGAGCGGCGAAGAGCAGCCGGTGTATTTTCTAAGCCACATTTTAAAAGATGCTGAATTTCGTTACACTGGGCTCGAGAAGTTGGCTTTAGCTTTGGTTTTAGCCGCTCGGCGCCTTCGACCGTATTTCTTGGCTCACACCATCATTGTCCGGACGAACAGTCCACTCGGAAGAGTGCTGTTGAATCCAGAAGCGTCCGGACGGCTTATCAAGTGGACGACAGAATTAAGTGAATTTGACATCCAATATCAGCCCCGCTCGGCGATTAAAGCCCAATCTTTGGCTGATTTTGTGACCGAAGTGCAAAGACCAGAGCCGGAAGCTATGTGGAGAATATATGTGGATGGATCCTCCACTCGGCTCGGAAGTGGGATCGGAATATTACTACTCTCACCTCAGGAAGAAAAGATGCACCTATCCGTCAGGCTAGACTACAAAGCTACTAACAATGAAGCAGAGTATGAGGCCCTCATAGCCGGATTGCAGGCAGCACGGCATGTGGGAGCCGGTCGGGTGGCACTCTATTCTGATTCACAGTTGGCCGCTCAGCAACTTTCCGGCACCTTTGAAATCAACAGTGTTCGGCTCAAACTCTACGCTGAGGCTTTTGAAAAACTCAAAGCTGCTTTCCGAGAGGTGCTTATTCAGAAGATTCCCCGAACGGAGAACCAGGAGGCCGATGAGTTAGCCAAACTCGCGAGCTCAATAACGCCGGTCGCCGTTCAGCAACCAATTGAAAAAACGCTGCTGGTGGCGCATGTCGACCGGATGCAAGGCCTCGCGTTTTCAAATGACTGGAGGACACCTATTATAGAATTCCTCCGTTCGGGCACCACACCATCAGATGAATATGCAGCCCGGCTCCTCAGAAGAAGAGCCGGTCGGTTTACACTAATCGGAGATCAACTTTACAAGAAAGCTTTCTCGCGCCCTTTGCTGAAATGTGTAAGCTCGGAGGACTCAGCTTACATCCTCCGGGAAGTACATCAAGGATCATGCGGAGGTCATCCGGGCGGACGCTCGTTGGCCAAGAAGATTCTCTTGGCCGGATACTTTTGGCCAACTTTACAAACAGATGCCGCTCGGACAGTATCTACATGCCTTTCGTGCCAGAAGTATCACAACTTCTCCCACCGACCGGCAGAGGAGATGAAGGCATCAACCATCTCATGTCCGTTCGATCAATGGGGAATGGATATTGTGGGTCCATTTCCGATGGCGGCCGGGCAGAGAAATTTTACTAGTGGCGATGACTATTTCTCCAAGTGGGTGGAGGCCGAGCCGTTGGCAAAGATCATCGAACAAATGGTTAAAAATTCATCCGGCAACACCTCATTTGTCGGTTCGGCATCCCTCGCCGACTAGTGTCCGACAACGGACGGCAGTTCATAGGGAAGATGTTAGAGGATTGGTGCAAAAGCTACGGCATTGAGCAACATTTCACGTCCGTGGCCTATCCTCAGAGCAACGGTCAAGCTGAAGTCGCCAACCGGGAAATTCTTCGTATTTTGCGCGCTCGGCTCGACCATATGGGAGGAAGTTGGCCGGATGAAGTGCCGGGCGTCTTGTGGGCCATCCGAACGACGCCAAAAGAAGGGACAGGAGTCACACCGTTCCATTTGGTATATGGCGGTGAGGCTGTCATTCCGGTCGAAGTCGGCATTGAGTCAGCCCGAATCCAGAGCTATGGTGATGGCAATGCCGAACGAAGAAACATGGAGCTGGACTTGGTAGAAGAGGAGAGGGCAAAGGCGTCCGTTCGGCTGATGGCATACCGTCAGCGGATGAGGCAAAACTACAACCGGCGCGTCATTCCTAGATCGTTCCAGGTCGGCGATCTTGTCTGGAAGAAAGTGAAGCCGGTCGGCGATGTCGGCAAGCTTGAAGCTCCATGGGCAGGTCCCTTCAAAGTCATCGAAAAGCTCCGCTCGGGCGCGTATTATTTGGAAGACGAGGACGGTAGGCAGCTAGATAGACCGTGGAGCGCGAACCACCTCCAACCTTATCGGTCGGGGTGAAAGGTGTATCACTGTAAATCACCCTGTGTACTTCATTTTTCGACTAAATACTTGAAATGCAGAGATGAAAAGTCAAAAGAGTGAATATAAGGCATTATCATCGTGACCCGAAGGCCCCCGAGCCGATCGGTAGGGAGGTTTATGTCCAAACCGGGAGCTCGAACTCGAAGACCCCGAGCTGTTCAGCCGGGCTGCATACTAGTGTGGCAGGAAGGAAACCAAAACCCTGCGCTGATCAGGATGATAGAGGGAGATTATCGCCTGGAGCGAAGGCCTGAGCCGTTCGGCTAGGTACATTTTAGCCGAGACTACCTCAGGGATGATTATATACAAGCCAAGCGCTCGACGACGAAGGCCGCGCCGTTCGGCCGGGTGTGCAGTCTCACTGGACACGCCGACGAGCTCCGTCGTTAAAAATCGAGAGCCGTGCCGACCGGCTATAAAAACCGCGCCGTCGAGCTCCGACGATAAATATCGAGAGACGAGCCGGCGTCTTTAAATAATCCGAGCGGACACGCCGACGAGCTCCGTCGTTAAAAATCGAGAGCCGCGCCGACCGGCTATAAAAACCGCGCCGTCGAGCTCCGACGATAAATATCGAGAGACGAGCCGGCGTCTTTAAATAATCCGAGCGGACACGCCGACGAGCTCCGTCGTTAAAATCGAGAGCGCCGACCGGCTATAAAACCGAGCCGTCGAGCTCCGGCGATAAATATCGAGAGGCGAGGCGGCGTCTTTATAAATATACGCGCCGACGAACTCCGTCGTTAAAAATCAAGAGCCGCGCCGACTATAAAAACCGCGGCGTCGAGCTCCGACGATAAATATCGAGAGATGAGCGGCGTCTTTAAATAATCCGGGCGGACGCGACGACTCCGTCGTTAAAATCGAGCCGACCGGCTATAAAAATCGCGCCGTCGAGCTCCGACGATAAATATCGAGAGACGAGCCGGCGTCTTTAAATAATCCGAGCGGACGCGCCGACGAGCTCCGTCGTTAAAAATCAAGAGCCGCGCCGACCGGCTATAAAAACCGCGCCGTCGAGCTCCGACGATAAATATCGAGAGACGAGCCGGCGTCTGTAAATACTCCGAGCCGCGCCGACCGGCTATAAAAACCGCACCGTCGAGCTCCGCGTCTATAAACGCCTGAGCTGGAGGTCTTGCGAAAATCCAGCGAAAACCCCTTTGGAGACAAGGATTTCTAGCTAAAATAGAAGCTAAAATAGAGAGGAACAGAAGATTATCTAATATGCAAGTCAAAAAAGTCATTACATAAGCCGGGCCGAACGGCGGGAATTCAAAAAAGCTTACAAAAACGCCCTTCACACATCAAAATCAAAAAGAGCGTCGGGAATGGCATCCATCACGCTCGCTAAGTCCTCGGGGGGGGATGGTCAGCTCGGCAGACAGGTGACCTTTGGTCTTCAAGTAGCCCACCGCCGCCTTGATTGCCTCCTCGAACGTGAGGGATATCTTGTCGGTAAACTTCTCTCCGAAGCCTTCCGAGCGGAGGAACGCCTTCCTCACTTCCTCCGAGCGGGTCGACTCTCCCTCTTGATATTCCTTGAGCGCGGCATGGGCAGCGTCGCTAGCGGCTTGGAGATCCTTCAAGTCTCCATCGAATCTTTGGAGATCAGCCGAGCGGCTCTCTTTTTCGGTGGCCAGCAGAGCATCCAGGTCCTTAATGCGTTGCTCCAGCCCCCGGATCTCCACCTTCATGTGGTCCATATCATTGATGGCCTGTTGCTTCCGAGTGGTCGCCGTCTGGATCTCCTTGTCTCGTTGTTTAATCATGGTTTCAAGCCGAACGACCTTGCTCGCCAGATCAGCAGCTCGTTTCCGCTCAGCTTCTAGTGATTTTTTGGCCTTCTCCAGAGCGGCCGTCGACTGCCTGGCGTCCCCAGCTGTTTTTTGTTTCTTAAGTTCCTCCTCCAGCTCGGCCAATCGATCGCTAATGGCGATCTGCTCCACCCAGTTCTGCTAGCAAACACGAGCAGGTTAAAAACTTCAAATAGGAGAGAAAAGAAGGGAAGAGGCCATACCCCGGTAGCTGATTGAAGGTTGCTGTCGCCGAGCTGCCCGGGAGTCAATTTGGCTATACGACTCCGAGCATCTATCTAAGCTTGTGCGAGAGGACCCGTCAGGGTGATCATCTGCTCGGGAAATACCGGCCGATCGGCGGCAGCCATGTACGCCTCCGAAGGGAGGCGCAGGACGGTTTTAAGTAGATTCTGGCCGCTCGGCCCGCTCTGAGATGGCCCACCAGCAGAAGAGGAGGGTAGCTCGCCTAAACGCTTGAGACGTCGTCGAGTCCTCGAAGGGCTGGACGGCGGAACTCTCCTCGCCTTTGGAGTTCTTACGAAGTACATCACACATACTTACGAGACGTGGGCTATGTACATAGATCTCGCGTACGCGCTACACGCGTGAAAAGTGTAACGCAATTCAGGCGTCTCACACGCGCGTGCGCTAAGGGGGCCTCCACTTCACTTCACTTCCTGTTCCCCCATAGCAGGGAGCTGGTCCGGGGGACCGTTGGCGTCCCCTCACCTTCTTCGCCGGCCGGGTCAGCCGGAGCCAGGCCCCGTTCGGCGGCCTCCTTGCTCGTCACCGCCTCAATCCGAGCGGCTTTCAGTTTGAGCTTCTCGGTGGACCTCAGCTGCAGAAGCAGAGAATAAATCAGTTAGAACAAAATAAAGGAGGAGATAGGGAAGCTTACTCATGCTACAAGGCAGATCGGCTGGTGCAGAAGACAAGCCGAATATATGCATTACTCCTGGGAGAAGCATCTTGTCAATGTGATAGCGCTGACCGACTAGCCGTTCGGCTGCATGGAGATAGTCTGCGTCACCTCTAAACTTGCCGAGTTCCGGTTGCGCAGGCATGGCTGTCTGCCACTTAGTGCGGAAAGTAGGCCGCTCGGGAAAACGAATATAGAAAAAATGCTCCTTCCAGTGTTTGTTGGAGCTCGGCATATTATCGAAAAGGACGAAGCCTATCCTAGATTGGAAAACAAAGGTACCCCACTCGGCTTGCTTGGGATAGTAGAAGTAGTGGAAGATTTTCGGGTTTAAGGGAATGCCGTTCAGTTTGAACAAAACTATCACTCCGCTCAGCAATCTAATAGAATTGGGAACTACTTGGCCGAGCGGAATGCGGAAATAGTTGCAAACTTCTAAGAAAAACTTGTGAGGAGGAAAACGTAGGCCGGCCAGGAATTGATCACGGAAGAAGACAACAGTGCCGGACGGAGGATCGTTAGGCCGATCGGAAGGCATGGCTAACACTATTTCGTGGTCGGTCGGTAGGTCATATGCTCGAATAAGGCGCATGGCGTCTTCCTCGTCGAACCGACTTTCCATGTTCGAGTACCAAAGACCCGGAGCACCGCCGGTTGACTGCGAGGTACTGGTCATGATCGAAAGGCCAGAATGCGGGATAGAAGAGGATGGTTCAAGCAAAGGAAGAAAACCGACTGACGAGAATGATTAACAGAAAGAAGAACGCGTCTCGAGCGAGAAAAAGGATCTTACAATCGAGGGAGATGATCGGAAGTTGCCGTGTGATCGTCGGGAAGTCTGAGCACAAGGTCGCCGGCGAAAGGAGGAGCGACAGGAATCTGGAAATGAAGAAGATGAAATGCGGCGGAAACGAAGTCAAGGGCTTTATATCGCCGCCCGGAAGCGATCTCCACCGTCCGATCCAGGTCGTCGATATCGAGGTTGTCATCTGATCGTCCGTTTCAAACGGCGGCTATCCCATCGGAAGTGACGCAACCGCCATACTTTGACAAATGCACGATCGCCACGTGCCAGCCGGTTACTAGCCGCATTTAATGAACTCCCCTTACCGTGCGCAGAGCACGTGATGGGAGGTGTGGGAGAACAACGGACGTCGATTCCAAGAAAATACAAGGCATGGACAAAGTATCGCCGAACGGACAGATATCGCCGCATGAATGAGCAGCCGTATGTCACGCCGAGCGGCCTAATGCAATAATCATTGTTCGGCAGATCGGCAGTCCAGTCAGTCGGACTTTGCCTCCTTCGACTAGACTCGAGAGGAAGGCAAGTGATCCGACGGTAAAAAGCCGGAACCCCACAAGGAGTCAACGCTGAGGGGAGGTCAAAGGGTCCAGTGGCTCACCCGAAAGGGGCGAGCCGACCGGACTCGGAAAAAAGGGAAACCTGATAGTAAAAAGACACCCTGGTAGGGACCAGGGTTCCGACGCTCAAATGAAGCAGTGCATAATAACCGAGCGGAAGGAAGCACCCCCCGGACGGCGCAAAGAATCAGGGCCGTCCGGACGACTTTCACCGCGTCCGGACTTTCACCGCCCGCCCGGTGGGCCGGGCTCCCCAGACAGGTGGTGGGTAAAAGATGGGAACATTTTCTGACAGCCGTCAAGTCGTATAGCTATGCCATACCTCTAGCCTGACAACGGGGGTCCTGCCGTCCCATCAAAGAACATTCTCTCACTGTAGCAGTATGGGATCAGGTAAGCTCTCTGACAAGTGCATACCGTGGTATGGGTTGCTGACACGTACGCATCTCGATGGGCGTGCATCAATTCTTTCTCCGTCCTATATAAAGAGGCTATTACTTCGCCAAAGGTACGCATGATACAGATTTGGCAGCCACTTTCTCTATAGCATACCTGACTTGAGCGTCGGAGGACCGTCGCCGGGAACCTCTCCCGGCCCGGTTTGTTGCAGGTTCGCCGGAGCACTCGAAGATCCAGCAGAGAGCGCCACGTGCCCAGCGTCCGCTGACTCTTGGTTCGGATAGGATCATATTAAAATAAACTTTTTTTTAAAAAAGGAAAGTGTCCTTTTTATTTTTGTTTGTTTGAAAATTAGAGTGAATCAAAATTTACTCTAATCTTTAAATATTTTTTAAAAGTTATTTTGATTCTTAGACATCATCTCGTCCGTATTAATCCAAGAACAAAGGACAAAAATTGTTTCCGATTCATCTTTGTTTAATTTTAGTCGGTCTAATTTAATCCTAACGCATGTTATGTATCCAATTCCTTTTAAGTATAATTTACCAAATGATGCATCCAAATTTTTAAGTTAATCAAACATTGCATGTTACTTTGTTATTTATTAAAGGACATACATAAATTTAACTTTTACTATTTTTTTTCTTGTCATTTTTTCTCTTTCTCATCACTTTTCTCTCTTTTATATATATATATATATATATATATATATATATATTCAACTTCTAGTTTATTTTTCCTCTCTTTTCTTCTCTTTCTTTTTTTTCGTATGCATGCATAATGTAGGGATAACATTTTATAAAGTTTAATTTATTTTTTATAACATTTTAATATATTTGGAGAAGTCAAAATAAATAATAGATAATATATTTGAACTCTTTACAACCTCATAAATCTACAGGAACTGAAATGAATGCAGTCTGAGATCTCTAAGTCATAAGTGGATTTTAATCGAAACTCACCTAAAGAGCTCCAATTGCACTCATTTCAGTTTCTGTGGATTTTTGTGGTTGTAAAGAGTTCAAATATGTCATCCATTGTTTATTTTGACTTCTCGAATGTGTTAAAATGTAATAAAGAAGAATCACCAAAAGTTTTCACATTGAGCCTGATATGTATCATATCAAACCCAATGTGGGCCTGATATGGAATTATATCAGATCCACGTTGGCTTGATATGATTTCATATCAGGGCTAATGTGAAGAATTTTGACGATTCTTTCTTATTACATTTTAACACATCTGAGAAGCAGAAATAACCAATGAATAGTATATTTAAATTCCTTGCAACCCCAGAAATCCACAGGAACTAAAATGAGTATAATCGGAGCTCTCTAGGTCCATCAGTGGATTTCAATCAAAATTCATTGATAGACCTATAGATCTCATATTATATCAATTTCAGTTTATGTGGATTTTTGAGATTGCAAGTAGTTCAAATATACTATTCATTGTTTATTTGACTTCACGGAAGTGTTAAAATGTAATAAGAAAGAATTGTTAATAATTTTCATATTGGACCTGATATGTACGTGAATCTGATATAGAATCATATTAGGTCTATCGTGACCCTGATATTTGATAACTAATTTAGAAGATCAGTCATTTCCTAGAATAAAGAATAGAGAACAATATATCATCAGATTTAGGTTTCGTGATATGTGAATTTTAAATTAATTAGTTTGCAATGACCTGCATATTATATATACACTGATCTTGAATATTCCTCTCATATTTTAGATGAAAGGATAGTGATCCTGTCCGGAATCTGAGTTAGACGGATTGTCGGATGAGGTGAATGAAATGTTTACGGAGTCGCGACGTCCTGGAGGGGGTGTGCTGAGATGGCTTCTGTGTTGACCAAGTCTTCAAAAGTCCTCCGATCAACGCTACCTGCAACCAGTGACCGAGTCACCCTGGTCTCTGGCACCCCGAGGCTCGAGGCAGGTTCAATGAATACATAAGTAACTACTAATAATATAATAATGAAATAAATGAGGGACGAGTACGAAAAACATACCTTGGCCCGGGGGGGCCTCGGGTGAGACGTTGCTCGAGTTGTCGCGATCCGGAAGAGTAGATGATTCTAAGCAGGATGAAGAGCCGGATCTGACGACGCGGAGCCGGGCGCGACACTGAACCGGAAGACGAGCTGCAGGTCGGGATATGACTTCGACACGTAGGCCAGGATAATATATCGGCACGTAAGTTAGAACGAGACATCAACACGCAGGCCGAGATAATATATCGGCACGCAAGCCAGAACGAGACATCGCCACGCAGGCCGGGATAAAATATCAACACACAGGCTGGGATAAAAACCCCGACACGCCGGTCGATAAATAACGACAACAAGAAGACTAGACCCAAGACACACAATCCGACATACGACCGCAGATCACAGGCTGGAACATAATGACGACCCAAAAGCCGGAACACGACACACAAATTGGATCGACACAAGGGTCGGCTTACAACGACACAAAATCGGAACCAGGACGGAGTCGGCGCCTGGACTGCCGGCAACGTGTGGATGCTACCTCGAAGGGCTGGCAGCGCGTGAAGACTGCCGACGACGGCTGTGGACAAAGGAACAGAGAGATGTATGCTGTGCCATCGCGTGTAAGGAGAGGGAGGCGACGCCGACATCTCTGGCAAAGGCGGCAGCGGGAGAAGTCTGAGGCGAGAGGAGAAGGGCAGAGGAGATGAGGAATAGGAGGGGAAGCCAGCGTCAGCGAGGAGAAGGAAGGAGATGGCGACCGACGGTGAGAGGCGCTCGGAGACGGCAAGGACGGTCCAGTGGCGACGGCGCGAGGAGAACAGAGGACCGACGACTATGCTGGCCGCGGGGAGAGAGAAGGAGAAGAGGCTGTCATCACCGGTGTCGCGAGGAGGAGGAAGAGGAGAGCTCGTGTGAGGAGCCGACGGGCGGCGCCGACGAGGAGCTGCACGCGGGGGAGAGAAGTTGGCCCTCTCCTCCTCTGGCGGCAGAAGCCTAACCCCCCCCCCTTGCTTGCAGTGTGAACAGTGCCCTAATAGGACTGCAACACTGGAATGACCAACATACCCCTCTCCTTTCTATTATTTGCTCCCCTACCCTTAGGGCATATCCACATCAAATAGGAAAATCAATTGAGCAGAATCATCTCTTACAAAGGTAACTAGATAATTTGATCATACATATTGATGAATTCAACAAAGTTCCAGTTTTGCATTGATCATCAATTGTCGAATGACCAGATTACATAAAATTAGTGCATAGACGAAACTAATTTTATCGCATTGTTAGTACAGCTGAAGGATTAAAAGATTGCATTCCCTCTGATGGAATAGTTTGCAATAGAGCACGTATTACATGGCTAAGCTTACCAACATGCCGAGTTAATTGGAGGTATCTATTTCTCCAGGTCAGCAGTTAGCAAAGGTCATAGAGCGATAAACATCCTTGCAATTAGGAATAGAGTGCAGCAGGAGTAGAGCGATCAATTCATGTTCAGTTGTTTGAGCACAGTTTACATAGTCGGCCAAAATTATATCAAGTTTAATGTGGACTTGCTATTAGTCTATATCAGGTTCATGTTGGATCCGATAAGATACATATCAGGTCTAACATGAAGATTTTCGATGATTTTTTTTTATTATATTGTAACACCGTCGAGAAGTCAAAATAATGGATAACATATTTGAACTCCTTGTAATCTCAGAAATCCACAGAAACTGAAATGAATGTAATCTGAGATCTTTAGGTCTATCAATAAATTTTGACCTAACACATTGGGTCTGATATAGTTCCATATCAGACCCAATGTCATGGAGAATTTTAATGATTCTTTCTTATTACATTTTAATACCTTCAATATCATAAGTGAGTTTTGACCGAAATTCATTGATGGATCTAGAGAGTTCTAATTACATTTATTGTAGTTTCTATGAATTTCTGAAATTACAAAGAGTTTAAATATGTTATCCATTGTTCATTTCGACTTCTCCAAATATATTAAAATATTATAAAAAATTAATTAAATTTTATAAAATGTTATTTATACGTTATGCGTAGGGCTGTAAATGAACCAAGTGTTCGTGAACAAGTTTGGTGTTCGGCTTGGTAAGAGCTTGTTTATGTTCGTTCAATAAACATAAGATTAATTAAACAAACAAGCTTGAACAGCTCGTTAAGCTAAACAAACAAGCTTGAACACATATGTGTTCAGCTCATTAACGTTCGTGAACAACGTTCGTGAACAATGTTCATGAACAACGTTCGTGAACAATGTTCATGAACCATATTTATTAATAAAATTCTTTTCAATATGCTAAATAAACAATAAAATAAAATAAACTAAATAAATAAATTTAAATTATCAATCTTAATAACCAATCAAACAATTAAAAACTTCAAACAATCAAACAATCTTGAATTGAGAGTTTGATAACATTTAAATGAACCAAACTCAAATCAAGCTCGAACCAAGCTCAAGCCAAGCTCAAGCCAAGCTTGAAGTGAGAGCTTGATAACATCTAAACGAACCAAACTCAAGCTAAGTTTCAAACAAGCTCAAGCTCATAAAAAATAAACCAAGCCAAGCTTGAACACTCATTTCAAAAGCTTGGTTCATTTTAAGCTTCGCTCGGCTCGGCTTGATTATCTTATCAAATAAGTTTGAATACCTTAAAGTTTGGTTCAGCTCGTTTACCGTCTTAGTTATGCGGAAGGGAAGAAAGAGAATAGATGAGAGAAAAAATAAATAAAAAGTTGCATGGGAAAGAGAATGAGAAAGAAAAAAAAATGAAAAAGAAAAAAAAAGGGGTTAGATTTATAAGAAGAATAGAATAAAAAATCTACTTAAAATGTGTACACGGTTGGATAAATACGAAAATAGCTATTTGGTAAATTGCGGAAGTAAATTTATATAGCAAATTATTATTCGCTCGTCCGATTTAGTTCGTAGACGTTTTCAATTACTCCACGCAACGTACCCGCAATGGTTACTTGCCGATTCACTTACCGGCTGATATTCGGATTGGGTCCCACATTTTCTGCGAGAGATAGTAAACAGACAGAGCTAGTGGGTAGGTTGTGGCGTTACGCTTCCCTTTGCTGCGATGGTATCACCAGTAGCCGCCACCTCCTCCGGTGGGCGATCCTCCTTCGCCGGCTTCTGGTCATCCGCTCGACGCCGTAAATCCATAGGGGTTCCGTCTGATGGATCGGACAACAGCGGGGGCCTCGTCCGGAGCCTCGGCCTTTTCGATCTTATTCTACTCGGCATCGGCGCTTCCATCGGCGCCGGGATCTTCGTTGTCACTGGGACGGTCGCTCACGATGCCGGCCCGGGTGAGTCTCTAATCTGGAGATACGAATCTTCTGTATTCGAATCTCTTTCGAATCGTATAAAAATTTCGTTTTTTCATTCGTAAGGTAACTTTCGTCAAGTTGCCAGTAAATGTCAGTTTCTCTCTGTCATAGAATTATCTATTCATCGAATATGTGTTTGAGGAATAAATTTGCAACTAGGACTTACCTATGATGGAAATCTGAGGAACTGGGTAGCTCTTATTGGAGAAAAATGCTAAAACCAAAAGCTACAGGATTCAACAATTTCAAAATTTGTACCTTATCTTATCACCAATTTTTTGTATATTGTATTCAGACAAGAGGTAAAGAAAATCAAGTTTGTAGACTAATCTTGTCTGAAAGTGGAGAAGATGGCTAGTTGGGAAGGTGATTTTGATGTTGACTGCTTGAGGACTTTGATTCAGCAAAAAGTGACTCCGAATGGTCCTGCATGTCAAAAGGATCGTTAACAACCGGACCAGGGAGGGGGTCCCGACGTAGGCCCTTCGATGCTAAGTCAGTGATCCGATTAAAGAAAATGGACCGTAAATGAATAGTAACTTGAGTATCTAAAGTTGTGTAGCGTCGTATCGCGTTGTGTACCTGCACTTGTAGATGGAGATCCCCTTTTATAGTGTTACTATTTGTCTGTACACAATTTTTAAAGCGTTTCCAAAATAGGACAAACCATAAAGATGCTCTGACACTTTTCCCAAAATAGACCCGCAATCTCTGCGTTTGGCTGAGAAGAAGCTTCATATATACAACTTACATGCATAATATTCTCTGTCCTCTGTGGTACAAGACGCCAAAAAAGAATATGACGTCGTTGGGTTGAGGGGCCATAATACACTTACATGGCAAGTTAACCGAGTTCCTCCAGTGACCTGATCGACAATCGCTTGTAAGGGCAAACCGATCGGATTTATAGAGTGTTGTCGGGGACTTGTCCCTCATTCGGCTATCTATTTAACCAAAGAGTTCAATCGGACCGGCGTCCATTCTTTTCGATAGTCCGATCGGTTGGACTACTAGATCAAGCTAGTTAATTATGCTATCTTCAAGTGGAAAAACAGTCTTGGCTCTAGAGAATGCTGACTTAGTCTTGAGTTATTCATCAATATTGAGGGACTCGATGTCCGACCGCTTGATGGTTTGATCAGATAACCTCTCAGCCGTGACGACTGACTGTGCTGGCTCCAAGGGTTGACCTTTCCTTGACTTTGACCGCCATGTCAGCCGGCTTCTTGGACTCTAACCTGACTCGGGGAGCCCCACCTCAGTCGTCGTATCACAAGCCTCCCTTTCAAGTTTAGTCGAAGGAGACTATAAGTCCAACTAACTGGATAGTTGTGCTGTTTGTGTTCTTTGTCCTCCGATCGGGCGTTCATTCTCTTTAATGTCAATCGGCTCAACACTGATGTTACACTTAGCTATTAGTGTTTCTGGGATTCCCTGTTTCCCGATCAGACGCTCATTCGTTATATTGCCACTCGGCTTGAACTGACATCACTCTAATACCTTGGAAACAGGGCACGTAAGTTATCATTAATGCTGAACATGATAAGCACGCCTGCTTATTGACCCCATCCCTCATAAATGTCGCTGGTATTTTGTTGCCATGTGTCAAACGCTGATGGAGAGAATATATGATGTGACAGGCGTCTATTGAGATTCGATGTGACTGCTGCCGATTCAAATTTGATGATCCAGATTAATCTCTCTTTTCTATGCCCTTGATCGAATGACTCTCAGGGCTCCTCTGTAGGGTTTTTAAGGTTTACGCTTTGATGCCACTTCATCATTTTCGCATTCCTCTCTTCATCATCTTCTTCTTCTTCTTCTTCTTGTCGCCGACGATTGTTCAAACTCCTTGTTCTCTTAGTAAGTTCCATTTCTCTCTCACTTTTGATCTTCTTTGTCCTCTCATCATGACGTCCTTCCCTCTTGTCGCTGTCCATGGGCTCTGGTACACCTCCATCGCCCCTGATTTTAATGGCAAGGAGGTGAACGAGATGCGTCTTTCCTACCACATTCCTTCTAACTATCGAATCGTCGTCCTTTCTGGTTACGACCGTCCCCATCTTCCTCCGACCGACTTTCTGGCCTTTTTCAAGGATCAGCTCATAGCCGACCTTCGTTTTCCCTTGCACCCTTTTTTCTCCGAAGTTTGTTCTTATTTTCATATTCCTTTACAACAATTAGCGCCTAACTCCATTAGATTACTGTACAGGATCATCGTACTTTTCCACCTATATCGAGTCCCCTTGTATCCTCGAGTCTTCCTCTACTTCTACTATCTGAAGAAGTTCGAGTCGAGCATTTTTATCTTCCAAGCCTAAGTGGGTGCGATATTCTTTTATAAAATGCCCTTGTCTAATAAAGGCTGGAAGTCCCACTACTTCTTCCTCCTACCGGCTCATCCTGTAACCTTCCCGACTGGGTGGTAAATGGAATTGCCCAACTCTCCTGAGTTAAGCAAGTACAAATGGGAGCCGCTCTACCTCACATTCGCTCAGTTAGCCGGTTTGAAGTGTCATATTCATAAGTTGCTGACTTAGGGAGTGTTGTACATATTTGGATTAAGTCTCATCTGAACTAGACTGCCCGACAGCTTTGGTGCAAAATTCATCCTCTTGTTGCTGTTGGATCTAACTTATTTTTTTTATTTTGTAGTGAAAACCATGTGGAATGCCTTGCTGAGTGACTCGACAAAGTTAGTGGATGAAGAGATGGATGTTCGGGGGAAGCCAAGTTAGAAATCCATGGGTTGTCGTTGATCGGCCCATCTGAGGAGCTGACCAACGGTGAGGAAACGAGCCTAGCTGCGGAGAGGAGTGACGCGACGGCCAACACCGAGGAGCTGCCACCTTCATGGGGTTCGGTTATCTTGTCTAGCATCTCGGCTTCCACCCATTTGGAAAAATAATCCACTGCTACTAGGAGGAAATTTTGTCGACCGAATGCCATTGGAAAGGTCCCCACAATATCCATATCCCACTGATTGAACGAGCAGGAGACGATAGAGATCTTTAATAGTTCCGTGGGTCAATGCAGAAGGTTTTGGTGTTTTTGATAGGATAAACAAATTGCTATAAGCCGAGCCGAGTCCGCCTACAGAGTGGGCCAAAAATACCTGGCTAGTAGGATCTTCCGAGCAAGTGACCGACCGCCCGGACATGAACCTTGATGTACTTCTTGTAGAATATACCGTACATCGCCCGATCCGACGCACTTGAGTAGCAGACGAGAGAAGGCTCTCTTGTATAAGTGATCTCCCACTAATGTGAACCGACCAACTCTTTTCCTCATCATACGTGCTTGCTCTCAATCGGCCGGTAAAATTCCTTATTGAAGGAACGAAAACAAAGGCGTTCGCCAATCACTTTGTGTTTCTTCTTCAGCTTGTTCCTCAATGTCAACTATCAATAACGTTTGCTCGACCGACTTATCCAACTTCCTGGGGCTTAGGGAACTAGCCAACTTGGCTAACTCGTCTGCATACTGATTTTCTGATCTGGAAATTTTATGTAACACTACCTTTTGAAATCCAGCTTTTAACTTTTCAAATGCCTCTGCATATAACCTCAATCGATCATTATTTATTTCGAAATTGCCAAACAGTTGTTGAGTTGCTAGTTGAGAATCTGAGTAGATCAAGACTCGGGAAGCTCCCACATGTTTTACTGCATACTCCGCTTCGTTGTTAGTGACCCGATACTCTAGTCGAACGGATTGTTGCATTCTATTTTCTCATGGCGATATCATAAGGATCCTGACTCCACTACCCTGCCGAGTGGACGATCCATCCACATAAATCTTCCAAATCTCATCCGGCTCGGGCCTTGTATATCCGTCACAAAATCGGGTAAGGCTTAAGCTTTGATGGTCGATCGAGGTTGGTATTGTATGTCGTACTCGCTTAGTTCCGTGATCCATTTGATTAATCTTCCAAATGTTTCTGGATTGATGAGCACTTGGCCCAAATTATTGTTCGTTAATACAATTATAGGATAAATTTAAGGGCAATCCGGTGCACGAAGCTCCCGCCATACGGGGTACTGGGGAAGGATCAATTATACGCAGCCTTACCCTGCTTTTTGCAAGAGGCTATTTCCAGGATTCGAACCCGTGACCTTTTGGTCACATGGCAACAACTTTACCATTGCGCCAAGGCTCCCCTTCTAATACAATTATAGAATGAGAAAGAAAATAAGGGCGTAACCTCCGAACGGCTAAGACCAACCCATACGCAAACTTCTCGAGAGCAGTATAACAACATTCAACGTCTTTTAATAAATGATTTAAGAAATACACATGTTGTTATTCCTTACCGACCTCTCTACCAACACCGATCCGATAACCCTTTTATTGGCGGATAAGTATACCCAGAGCGACTCACCAACCATGGGCTTTACAAGTACAAGTAGAGAAGATAAATAATTCTTAAGCCCTCCCAGAGCCTTATCACACTCGACATCCCACTTGAACTTTGTAGCTCGGTGAAGTATCTTGAAAAATAATAAAATCCGATTGGACGATTTTGAGATGAATCAGAATAAAGTCGTGATTCGTCCTAACTTCAAATTGCACTGCGGGAGCATGTCGTAGAGAGTCTTCACCTTGCTCGGGTTGGCTTCAATTCCCCGCTTGGTCACGATGTAGCAGAGAAAGCGTCCGCTCTTAACCCCAAATATGCATATTAGGGTTCAGCTTGAGTCCATACCTCCTTAGGGTTCGACATGCCTCTTCTACATCTGCACATAAATCAGCAGCTCGAAGGGATTTAATTAGTATATCATCTACATATACCTCCATATTTCTGTCGATCTGCCTTCAGGACACCTTGTTTATATATGTTACTCCTGCATTCTTTAGTCCGAACAATATGACATTATAACAATATGCCCTTCAGTAATAATGAAGTTAACTTTTTTTTTATCTTCTTTAGCCAGAGGGACTTAATGATAGCCTTGATATGCATCTAACATACATATCGCGCAACCAGTAATCACCTAATCGATGCGCGACAGAGGATAATAATCTTTGGATATACCTTGTTTAAATCTCTGAAATCAACACATACTTGCCACTTGTTCCCTAGCTTGGACACCAACACCACATTTGCTAACTAGCTCGGGAATTGTACTTCACGGATATGCCTAGCTTCAAGTAGTTTGTCCACCTATATTCGGATAATTTGGTTCTGTTCGGCTCCGAAATCTCTCTTTTTCTGTTTAACCGATCGAGTGTCCAGACAGACGTGAAGCTCATGCTTCATTACTGTCGGTGAGATACCCGTGAGTTCATATGGCGCCCAAGTGAAGACGTTGTATTGTGCATCAAATAGGCAATCAACTCTGCTTTGTTCTCAAGGCTCAGATAGGCTGCAATCTGTGTGATGACCTCTGGTCGGTCGGGGTGAATCTGTTCTTCCTCTTTTTCTTCATAAACTAAGGTCGGGGGAGCTTCTTGAATGACGTTAACCTCTACTCACTGAGTTTTCCGAGTGGCACGAGCTTCGGTCTTCACCACTTCCATATAGCATTTTCGTGCCAGCAGTTGATCTCCTTTTACCTCGCCGACCAAGTCACCGACCGGGAATTATCTTTTGGCAGAAGGTGGAGATGACGGCTCGAAATTCGTTAAGCGCCAGTCGGCCCAAAATTACGTTATAAGTCGAAAGTGCATCCACCACAATGAAGTTTGAGGGACGGGTCCTCATAAGGGGCTCCTCCCCAAGAAAGATAGCCAACTAGACTTGTTTGATCGGCTACACCTTGTTGTCATTGAACCCGTACGAAGGTGTTGTCATTGGATGGAGCTCGCTCTTGTCTATCTGAAATTGCTCAAACGTCTTCTTAAAAATGATGTTGACTGAGTTGTTTGTGTCAACAAAAGTGCGATGAATGTTATAGTTAGCTATCACATCCTTAATAATTAGGGCATCATCACAAGGTATCTCTACCCCTTCCAAATTTTTGGGATCAAAACTGATTTCCTGGCCCCGTGCCTTCTCTTGGCAATATCCGACCACGTACATCTCCTGTTGAAGAGTTTGTGACTTCCATGTCCGATTGGAATCACCATTGGTTGGACCTCCTACAATCATACCAATATCGTCCCGAGTGACATTGCCACGATTTTCTTCTTCCCGAGTCAACTGGCGGGGCTGTTCTGCACAGGCTCATGCTAGTGCTTGGTTATTTCTTTGTTGGGACCTTTGCTGATTCCGATCGGCCCTTGCCGGACTCTGCATTGGGTCAGCTCGGTCGTCGATGACGTTGATGATTGGGCGAAGGGGATCGTCGGTGAAACCCCTGATCGACCGCGTGACGTATTTCCTGATTATAATGACAACAATCTTCAGTGTTGTGTGTTCCCGGACGGTGGTAGGTGCAAATCATAGGAGTCCATTGTCAGGGCTCAGGGGAGCGTATTCGCTCGACTTCTACATGCTAGACCGCAGGTGGCCTCGGCTCATGGTAATGTGACAATTGGCTCCGTCGAGGTCCTTTAGGAAGCAATGCAAGAGGGGGCGCTCGACGCTCAGGAGCAGAGGCGGGAGCAGAAGGAGCAACCTCCTTCTTCCGAGCGGACTGAGCTTCTTCCACGTTGATGTACTTGGTGGCTCGTCCGAGCAGATGATCAAAGGCCCTCTAGGCTTCTTAATGAGAGATTAGAAGAAATCATCATATATGAGCCATCGGGTGAAGACGCTCACTTGAATCTCCGGGATAGTCAAGGGGACGTTCATGGCCACTTGATTGAATTTTTTGATGTGAGCCCTCAACGTCTCCTTGGGTCCTTGTTTGACTCAACGTTGTCTTATGGTAGCGGCAGCTGCCGGCGAAGTGATGAAGGAATGCCTTGCAGAAATCCTTAAAATAGCATATGGACTCGGTCGGGAGCCGGTTGAACCAACTTTGTACTAAGCCAAATAGGGTGGTGAGGAACACTCGGCATTTGACTCCGTCTGTGTATTGATGGAGGATAGCTGCATTTTCAAATTTGAGCAGGTAGTCTTCCAGGTCGGTCGCTCCTCCGTATTCTCTGATCGACAGGGTCAGAAATGACTCGACAACTTATCTTCTAAGATTTCTTGGGAGAACAACATGCTCGCCCGTTCGGGAGAGCTGTTGGCCATCGGAGCTTTACCTTTCCTCAAGTCATTGGCAGGTGCATTTTCAGAAGATGATCGTTGAGACCTTTCCGCTCAACCCATGTCATCAAGGGGCGTTCGGAACAACGCTCGGTGATATGCAATCGGCGATGGAGGCACGGGCGAAAGGTTGGTCGGCTGCAAGGTGCTAGCGGGATGGTGACCGCGGGAGGGTGGATCTGTTGGAATCTAGTCGGGTGTTCCACTGTGGTCCCGCGCTCGGCTTGCAGGCCGGTTACAGATATAGCCGGGTTATTAGGAGGGCACCCGGTCGCTGCTTACTGTTATTGCACCAATCTAGCTGCTTGGGCGGCTATTAACAATTCGAAATCTTCCTATGACAAAGTTACTACGGTGAGTCATCTAGTCTCGTCTATCTTTACGTCTCGGATGTAGGTGAAGTTTCCATAGACGACAAATATGATCCTGTCCGAAAGCAGAGAAGATGGTTGACTGGGAAGGTGACTCTAATGTTGATGGCTTGAAAACTCTGATTCAGCAAAAAGTGACTCCGAGCGGTCCTGCATGTCAAAAGGAGCATTAGCAATCGGGTCAGAGAGGGGTCCCTGGCATAGGCCCTTCGACGCTGAAGTCAGTGATCCGATTGAAGATGATGAACCGTAAATGAATAGTAGCTATGAGTATCTAAAGTTGTGTAGCGTCGCATCGCGTTGCGTACCCGTGCATGTAGATGGAGACCCCCTTCTATAGTGTTATTGTTTGTCTTCACGGTTTAGTGGCTAGCGCATGAGATGTTGCCACCATGAGGTCTGGGGTTCAAATCTTAGTAAAGCCGAGGTAAATGTCTCCCTTATGTGCTAATCACTATTCCAAAGGCTAGTAGCCGCTTGTGATTTGCCTCCTCCATGTTGGCCCTGGGACGGGTTGGCGCGGCCGCTGGAGACGAGCGTATTCGCCTTTTGCCACCATTGTTTGTTTGTGCACGAATCTCAAAGCGTTTCCAAAAAAAGGACAGACCATCTTTGGTTTAACACTTTTCCCAAAATAGACCCGCAATCTCTGTGTTTGGCAGAAAGAAAGCATTTAATGTAGCATACAGAATATTCTTTGTTCTCTATGGCACAAGATGCCAAAAAGGAATATGAGGCCATTGGATTGAGGAGCCCACAATATGCTTACATGGCAAGCTGACCAAATTCCTCCTATGACTCGATCGACAATCGCTTGTAAGGGCAAGCCGATCGGATTTATAGAGTGTTGTCAAGGACTCGTCCCTCACTCAGTCTATTTGTTTAACCAAAGAGTTCAATCAGACCGGGCGTTTATTCTGTCTGATCGGACTATAGTTCCGATCGGCTGGACTACTCGACTAAGCTAGTTAATCGTGCTATCTTCAAATGACAAAAGAGTCTTGGCTCCAGAGAATGTTGACTTAGTCTTGAGTTATTCATTAATATCGGATAACCTCTTGGCCGCGACAATTGACTGCCCTGACTTCAAGGGTTGACCCTTCCTTGACTTTGACAACCATATCAGCCCTTCCTGGACTCTAACCCGACTCTAGGCCCCACCTCAATCGCTGTATCATAGACTTTTTTTTCCTTTACCTTTCATATATCTTGTTATTATGCTATTACTGGTATACCAGATGAGATAGAATTGCTGTATAATGCTTCAAGTTTGGCTTCTTTGTCTTAATAAAATTAACTACCAAATTTAAGCTGAAAATTTGTCTTTGTATTTAGTTGTTCCCTTTACTGCAACTGATTTCCATTTTTCCATTTTTAAAATTTTTTCGCATTACCCGTCTATCAATTTTTTATATGACCCATCAAACACTTTGTTACAGGTGTTACAGTTAGCTTTGCTCTTGCTGGAGCTGCATGTGTACTAAATGCCTTGTGTTATGCGGAACTATCCTCCCGTTTCCCTGCAGTGGTTGGTGGAGCATACCTATACACATATGCTGCATTTAACGAACTCACTGCCTTTCTAGTTTTTACCCAGCTAATGCTGGACTATCATATAGGCGCTGCAAGTATTGCCCGCAGTTTAGCTAGTTACTTTGTATCCCTCTTGGAACTTCTTCCTTTTTTCAAGGGGCATTTTCCTAGTTGGATTGGGCATGGGGGAATAGAGTTTTTTGGAGGAGTTGTGTCTATTAACATATTGGCTCCCATCCTTTTGGTTATTTTAACTGTAATTCTCAGCTGTGGCGTCAAGGAATCATCAGTGGTGAACTCTTTTATGACTGCAACGAAGGTAAGTATTCTAATTATTCTTTCTTACAAATATTTTATTTCAACAATACTCTAAGCAATATGGATCTTATTTTTATGAAGATCTTGCAATGTATTTGTCATTTCATTGGTAATCGATGAGAATGAGTTAGGCAATCTGCAATCTGAATTTTGGTGAATTTGCATTTAACAACTCGGTAACTTTTTAGTTTGAGTGGTAGTCATTGTACAAATGTTGTCATTAAGCTTTTTTATGAGCAGGTCCATTGTTTCTCACTTAAAGGTACTCTATAGTTAGGATATTTATTTTGTACCCTTCAAAGCAATCTCAGCTCATGCTGATACTTGAGAATTGTATATCATAACTAACTAGTATCCTCTGTGACTGTGTGTATGCAAATGCTTGTGTATTATGACTGAATAATTGCTAAACAGTGGGATACACTGTCTTTTCTTTGGCTTTTCATACCTTTGATAGCCACCAGAATTAGTTGCTGAACTTTCTAGTTTTTTTTTTCACTAGTTTCTTTTCAGTTTCTAGGGTATATGGTTATATGGTTTTGTTGTATCATATGCTATTGTTGTTCAGAATTTGGCCACAAAAGGAATGTGCATGTTTGATGAATTTCATGTAAACAATAGTTTATGAATGGCATGTCACAGTGAGCATAACAAAAAAGAAAACATAGATTATCACAGTGAATCACAATTTTAGCAGGACACGGTATAGAATAGGAATGAGATCAAGCTCAGTTCCCAAATGTGTGCTGTGCAAATTTAAATAACATGGAATATAGAACTAAGTTCATTAATAAGAATGGTACCTTTTATTAAAAAAATTACAAGGTGTTGAATGTCTCAATAGTTCAAAGAAGGTTTTGAATGGAAATGTGCCAACTGCCAACTCAGTAAGTCAATAGCAACTTGGTCAAGAAATGAACGAAAACACAGGTTTGAACAAAATCAAATCACAAGGTCAGCCATCACCAAGCGAGCTGCATCTAATTGAATTTCCATAACAGATAGAGAAAGCCATAACAAGGCGGTAAACAACACTAGGGGAAGAGTGGGAGGCTGGGAGCGAGGACAGGATATAAGAGTTGGATATTCTGAAGCTTCTGATTCCTAGTTGGGAGAAAAAAATGTAATTGTATTCATTAGATTTATCACTATTTCACTATATGTAAATATTATGTTCAAATACAATGCCATATATTAAAACAAGTAATGAATTTATTATTTTTTCCAACAAAAATGAATAGGATTAATTAGATAGTCAGAGAATGAAAACTTGTACAGATATGAATATTGCATATCAACAATTTTAGAATTTGTTGTTCTATCTTTATTTTAATGGAAATCAAACAGAATTTTATGGAAAAAAAAAGAGTAAGTTATGATTTCTATAAATTTCACAGGGTGTTGGTGGTATTTTTCTGCTGTTTCATTTCTTTTGTTAAATACAACTGATATTGTACATAAGCTGTTATCATTTTCTCTGAAAATGATTGTATTTCCCTATGATTTTCACTTAACCTTAGAAATTTATTTACCTTACTCTTCAAGCTACTATCAAGCATTTTCTTTGGGTTGCATAAGGTATTGCTCATCAAAAGAAGAATATAATTGTCCATGATAATTGATGTTGTGAGATATATTACAGGTAGTCATTGTCATTATTGTGATATTTGCTGGTGCTTTTGAAGTGGATATATCAAATTGGTCCCCATTTGCCCCAAATGGTTTTAAAGCAATTGTCACAGGAGCAACAGTTGTATTCTTCTCTTATGTTGGATTTGATGCTGTGGCCAACTCTGCTGAAGAATCAAAAAAACCCCAGGTATCTTACATCTAAGCATCCATTTTGTTTGTTGGGTTTTAAATTTGGTTCAAAATTTGGTAGTTCATTATTTGTATCAGAGAAACAGTAGCAGTAATTACAGAATCATTAAATCTTAAATTCTTTACCACTTTCCCTTTTTTTCTTGAAGAGGGATTTGCCTATTGGCATTCTAGCAAGCCTTCTAGTATGTGCAATGCTCTATGTTGCCGTCTGCTTAGTAATAACCGGAATGGTTCCATACCAATTTCTTGGTGAGGAAGCCCCTTTAGCTGAGGCATTTACTGCTAAAGGTTTGAAATTTGTTACTGTGTTAATCAGCATTGGAGCTGTGGCTGGCCTCACTACAACCCTTCTTGTTGGTTTATATGTTCAGGTGGTTGAGCTACTACCTTATCTACAATTCAAATATTTTAGTCAAAAACTAAATGCATAATTGTTTACAATGAACAGTCCCGCTTGTATCTTGGGCTTGCAAGGGATGGCTTGCTCCCAGCTATTTTTTCTAAGGTGCATCTAGTGCGCCATACTCCTATCCATTCTCAGGTCTGGGTTGGTATTGTTGCCACTATTATGGCTGGTTTGTTTAATGTTCATCAGTTGTCTCACATTCTCTCAGTTGGTACCCTGGTATGTCCTTACCACCAACAATTCAACTCTTTTTTACATTATCCAGTTTATCATATGATTGCTATTTGAGATGAATCTGTGGCAGTATAGATATACTTCTCTCATTCTTTGGTTTTCCCATGGAGCAGACTGGCTATTCAGTTGTTTCAGCATGTGTAATAACACTTCGACGGAAGGACAAAGTGACCAATCAAGTTTCTCAAAAATATATTACTTCTCAATCTGAAGGCACTATTTGTCTTGTTGCAATTGCTTTCTGTGGTTTTATTGCTGGACTGTGCTACCGCTTCAATGCCTCGATTATTCTTATGATATTTGCTATAATAATAGCAGTTCTTGGAGCAGCTGCTCTACAGTTCCGACAAGTGAGTGATATATAGCAAATATGTTGAATAAAATGTTACATGATAAAATGATAACATTTAGGTATAGTTCCAATAGATAATAAAATGAGAGAAAATATGTTGAATAAAGACAATGTCCATAGGCGCCAATAGATTTTTATTTTTATTTTTTTAATCATAGGTAGACAGCCTTTCCCCTTAGTTTGCGCAAATAGATTTTATAGATATAGAAGTTGAATCTATTAAAATGGAAGATAATGCAAGATGTAATTCTGGATCAAGCATTTGTTATTGGAACATGTCATATTTAATTGAAATACCAAAGTTGCTTTCCAACTTAATTTCATGCCACGAGTATTTGAAATTCTTGTGTTTGACAACATCTCTGCATTTGCAGGATTACGCAGATCCCCCTGGCTTCTCTTGTCCCGCGGTTCCTGTTATCCCTATTGTTTCTGTTTTCTTCAATATGTTCTTGTTTGCACAGGTTAGCTTCCTGAACTTTTCATGTTTCATGTTAGCTTCTCAATTCCATTTAAACCTCTTTCAGCGGACTAAATATTATTTTTTCCATTTTGCAATTTGTTTGTCACAACAAACTGTGGCTAATGCTCTTTTTGATGGTGCTGCAGCTTCATGAAGAAGCATGGTTCAGATTCATCATAGTCAGCTTGATCGCAATTGTGATGTATGCCTTCTATGGTCAGTATCATGCTAACCCGGTGAGTTCAGAACACTCACACGCCTATCATGGTATTCCTTCTTCTGAAGCAGCCTAGAGATGGTCATTCTTTGGTATATGATCCAACATGTAATGCCAGACCGAGCTCTGATAAGGAGATTTAACCTCAATTCTCAATTATGCTCCCAACATTGTTCTCTGTAAGCACGCAGGCGCAGGCACTGGCCCTGGTGTTTATATTAAATATTTATACTCGATAATTTATCGAACATATGAATATTGATTGTTTTTCATTTGTAATACTAAATAAGGGTGATAGTTTAAAGGTAGCTGAAAGTATTATGCTTCATGAGCTAATGAGTTGTTATTAACTCTTTTCTTCTTCTGTGGCAGGCGAATGATGCCAACTCTGTCTGATCACTCGTTTACTGATTCAAAGAGTGTTAGTTTTTGATACTTGCATCATTGTGTTTTGTTTTATTTTCCTTATAATTCTTTTATTAATTCAGTCGATAAATGCTGCAACCTCTTCATGGGGACTTCCAATGCTACATAGCCCAAAGGCACAGGCACAATAGTGGAATTGTTTCATGGATTAATGATGTCTTTTTCTTTTTCAGTGATGAATGTATTGTCTAGCTAGTTTGATTTTGTTTCTCACATTTAAGACCTTATGAATGGGTTCTTTCTTTCATTTTCTTCTCTCAATTAACTCCTCTAAAACCTCAATTGTTTCAGTTTGGCTAGAGGTATTGAGTAAGTTGAGCTGTTTGACAGTACATGACACAATTTGAGGGTGGAACTACATCGAGACTCGATCCATTCACTAAGTTCGATGAGCTTGAGCCCCATTGAGCACAACCTGCTACACCGAGACTCGAGCTTAGGCTGGAACTGACCTTGGCTCTTTTATGGTGGACATGAGCATGATCCAAAAAGGAGTGAGTCGCACCAAGTTTAGTCCATTGACACTACTACTTTTGGCTAGATTTTGCGAAGTGGCAGAAGCTAATTCACAAACATAAACTCCTCTCTCTCTCTCTCTCTCTCTCTCTCTCTCTCTCTCTCGGCATGCAGACAGGTTGACGGGGACGTTGGGGGCGAGCGTATTCGTCTATATAGGTATGTAACAAAATCGTGCAAGGGTCGGATGCAACATAACCACACACGGGTCGGATCTAAAAATACTGAGCTAATGAATGGTCCACTGTAAGTATTTTTTTATTTACCTTCATGGTAGGATGGGATGAATCATCCTTAAAATTAGTCCGTGTAAATTATATGTTTAATATCAATTATTTTTTTTTTAAAAAAAAACACTGTTGGATGCTACACGATTTCCTCACGTGAGTTGATGACTGGCGTGGAGCTGGTGTTTCAGACCAGTCAGTTGCTCAACAAGCCAAGCTCATTCAATCAATGATGGCAAATCTAAGTGTGGTCCAATGCAATCTGCATCAAGCAACAGGGAAGCTCTGCACAAAAGTTGTTGTAAGACAATGAATGATACAGCTTTTTTAAAAATCAGTAACTGAGAGGCAAAGGCTGAGTTCTCGAATTATGTCATTCTTTCTACCCAAAAAAAATCCAGTCTTTGTGTGCCTTGTATGAGTGGTTGTCTCTAGCAACTACAGAATTGACTGAAGCAGCCACTGACTGTTTGGTGGGTTAACCTTTGATTAACAACAACAACTAATAATTATGTCATTAAAGAATTAAACGTTAATTAAATGATTTAATGCTCTAAGTATGAAGGGAATTTATATTGATCCTGTCCGAACTGTGAGTTGATGAAAGTTGGGGGCGTGACGCTCTCTGCTGGCTCCGCGTAGACGCCGGGATGAGGTGGACCTCCGGCGAACCTGCAACAAAGCCGGGCCGGGAAGGGGTTCCCGGTGACGACTTTCCGACGCTCAAGTCAGGCGATGGCGAGAAGAAACAGAGGCAGAATAGAGAGACTGTGACTATAGTAGATGAGGAGAAAAATCATACCTCCGCTGAACTCAGGAGGTCCTTATATAGGACCTCGTAGAGGCGCGTGCATGTTTCCCGATGCATGCACGCTCCTCAAAACATACCTCAGAATGGCTGCGTCAGAAAAGCGTGTCTGACGCCATACCACAACTGTCCGAGCATATCTCTGCCACGGCAGCGAAAACTTCCCCCGTACGATCCTCGGTACGGCCCGGCCATCGACCATGCTGTTTGTCGGCGGCGGGTGTCTCGAGAATGATATCACCAGCTGCCCCTTTTGTCCTATTCTAAGCCTTTTGTCTCTAATCGGGTCGGACGGGTTGGTCGCTCGGCCTCCAGGGTGCTCGGGTATACATGCACCTCAGACCGGGCGAGGAGGCCGCTCGGTCACATACTCGGACAAGGTACAAGCCAGTTGTTTTGCAGTTTGGCCGAGCAGATTGGCCACTCGGCATAGCGGTTCCTCTATAAGGGAGCTTGTGAGCGTCGGAAGCTCGACCCGAGGTCGAGCTGACTTCGTGCCGGCCCGGGATCTACTCCGGTCGGTCGGCCAGGTGACTTCCTCCCCCCTCAGCCGGAGCTTTGACTCTCTCGTGTCATTGACCCCTTCCTATGTGGGCCCCCGATCCTTACCACCGGATCACGTGTCTTCCCTTCAAGTCTAGTTAAAGGAGGCGGCAAGTCCGACTGACTGGACCATTGGCTTGGTGACACGCCTGCCGCTCGGCTACCGATGTTATGTCTATCTGATCGGGGACTGCGCAAGTGGGTGATGCCGATCGGCGCGACACAGGCTAGCACTTGGAAAGTTTTGTTTGCTAGAGGTTGCCCCGCCGCTCCGGCATTGGCCAACGCTGATATCCCTAAAATCTCCTCGGAATTCATGCAAATCACCGCCATTAAGGCTGAACATGCGACCACACCCGCATAATGGTGCTCATTAAATGCGACCCATGAGCGGGCACCACGTGGTCGCGCAGCCTTCACCGCTCGCTCGAGCTGTCAGGGCTGATGTGACCTTTGACCTTTCGAATTTGGCGGTTAGATCTGCTCCTTGGATCCTGTGACCTGGATCGGACGGCTCCAGTCGATCGAGCCCAACGCTTATAAGGACGTCTCTTCTTCCCCAGCCGCTTCACGTTATTGCGTGTGTGCATCCGAAGGCTTCTGCTTCATCTCGTTCAGTGTTCCGGCGAACTCGTTTCTCTGCGTTCCGGCGATCCCTCGCCTCCTCCGTCGGTCATATTTTCTGTAAGGCCCCTTTGTCCTTCTCTTTTCAGTTCTTTTGCGTTTTTCTTTGCATTCTCGCCGTATTCGCCCCTTTGACACTGTTCCAACCATTCTTCTCGTCAACCCTTGCCTTCTTTTGCTTTGTCCCTTGTCCTGGTAATGGCCAGTTCCTCTCGCCAGTCCGATCTCGCCCCCGGCCTCTGGTATACCACCACGGAAAGCCGGTTCGATGAGAGGGACGCGCTGAGCCTCGTCCGAACCTTCGAACTTCCTTCTGACCATGAACTAATAATAGCTACCCCATCTGATCGGCCACATGACCCTCCGATCGGCACTATTTGCTTTTTCCGAGACCAGTTTGTAGCCGGTCTACGTTTTCCTGTTCATCCATTCATCCTTGAAGTGTGCAACTACTTCCGCCTCTCGCTCGGCCAACTCGTCCCAAACTCCTTCCGGTTGTTGTGCGGGGTAGTTGTCCTCTTTAGGCTACACGACATCTCCTTAGTCCCTAAGACTTTCCACTATTTCTACTATTCCAAACAGTCCGAGTGGGGCACCTTCCTCTTCCAGTCGCGGATCGGTCTTGTTTTCTTCAACAAAATGCCAACCTCAAACAAACATTGGAAGGAGAACTACTTTTACCTTCGTTTTCCCGAGCAGCCATCTTTTTGAACTAAATGGAAAACCACCGTGCCGACCACGCCAGACCTTGGTAAATACAAGAGCCAGCCAGATTACCTCCACGCAGCCAATCTGCTGGCCGGGCAGAGATTCAACATCCACAAGCTGCTTCGTGAGGGTGTGCTGTACATATTCGGATTGAGCCCAATCCGAACGAAGCTTCCGAGCAGCATGGGTAAGCGTTTTCCTCGCCCCCTTCCTTTTGGTCTAACTGATTTGTTCTTCTTTTATGCAGCCGACATCATGTGGCGTGCCAAGGCCACTGAGCGGATGAGGTTGAAGGCTGCCTAGGTAGAGGCGGCGACAGCTAAGGAGATGGCTGATCTGGGCATCGCACCGGTCGGCTCACACGAGGGAGAAAACGAAGAAGCTCCACCCGCAGTTGGAGAGTTGGTCGTTCGTCTCCCTGCAACCGAAACGATCAGTGATGACATCTCGTCTGTCGGTCATCCAGCGTCGGAGGACACGGGGCACTCGGCCGAGGACTCCCCACTGGTGATACGCAAACGACGCCGGACGGACCTTCACACCCACTCGGTTACATCTGTGGAACCGGAGACAGAGAAGGTCGATGCCCCCTCTGCAACAGTCAACCCGACCCCTGCTTCAGTCGAGGCCATCTCCTCGGACCGAACTCCCTCCTAGCTTGATCTGCCGGTGGCTTCCCTTGAAGCGTAGCTCGTCAATTCCCTGCCTCGAGCTCGTCTTCGGCTTAGGCGCTCTGGCATATTCTCTACTCCGCTCGGCGAGTCGTTTGGTCGCTCAACCTCAGCCCAATCTGATCCGAGCGGCCGTCGAGTGATTAAGGTCATCCTCCATCTCCCCACAGAAGAATTTCTCCTAGCGGTTGATCGGCCAGTTGCCCCAGAACATCAGATCATCATCCGCGGACCGTTCGCCAAAATATGGGAGGATGCGAGGGCCCGGGTGGCGTTAATGACCCTCGGTCAACTCGGTGACAGTTATTTGCAGCAGGCTACTAGGGTGTGATCCTCAAACTCTTATATAATTATTTTGTTCGCTCCTTGATATTATTTCATTCGAGTGCAGAGCTGGGTGGAGAACATCGCGGTCAGCAACCGTTTGGCGGCGCTAGAGGAAGAGTTGAAGAAGCTCCAGATTTCTGGAGGGGCGCCTGCTCAGGGGCCCTTGTATGCCACGCTTCGGTCTGAGCTGAGCAAAACAGAGAAACTGCTTGCGGCCTAGCGGCACAAGTCTTCTGGCCTGGAAACCAGGGTGGCTGGGCTTGAAGCCCAGGTTAAGTCTCACGACCAGGAGATCAAACTGGCGACTAACAGAAAGAATAGGATTGTCTTTGATTTAGAAGCAAAGAATGTGCAGGTCCGAGCGCTGGAGCAGCGCATCCAAGAATTGACTGACCTGCTATCCACCGAGCGAGAAAGTCGATCGGCTGTTGAAGCTAAACTTCAAGGAGATAAGAAGGATCTCCAAGACACTCTCGAAGTTGCCCGAGTTGCACTAAAGGAGTACCAAGACGGCGAATCAGGCCGCTTCGCGGTGATGAGGCAAAACTATTTCCGCTTGGACGAATTTGGCGAGAAGTTGAGCGATCGGCTGGTCTTGGCCATTGAGGAAGTCATCCGGGCTACAACTGCTTATCTGAAGGCTAAGGGCCATCTCCCGGAGACGACATCTATCCCCCCCCCCCCCAAAGACCTGGGCGGACTGCTGGAAACCATCCCCGAGCCCATCTTTGATGTCCTGGAGTGAGGAGCGTCTTTAGATTTTGAAGCTTCATCTGTATGCTCGTCGTTCCGCGAGTTAATATTATCCAATGTTATCTGACCTTTAGGCCATTTTTGTCTGTGTACTTTTATACGACGAGTCAATATAACTTTCGATTCTGTTCTTGTTTATTTCTTCGAACGCATTCTCTCCGAGCGGCATTCGGCGGTCTTAGGGTCGGAGGGTTTATAGTCGCCGGTCCGACTCAGGGATTTAATGTCGCCGCTCGACGGTCTTTGGGCCGGGGGGTTTATAGTCGCCCGTTCGACTCTAGAGTTTAACGTCGCTGCTCGACAGTCTTCGGGCCGGGGGTTTTATAGTCGCCGGTCCGACTCTAGAGTTTAACGTCGCTGCTCAACGATCTTCCGAGAGAGGTATTTATGGTCGCCGCTTTGACCCTAGAGTTTAACGTCGTCGCTCGACGATTTTCCGAGCGGGGTATTTATGGTCGCCGCTTCGACCCTAGAGTTTAACGTCGCCGCTCGACGGTCTTCCGAGCGGGGTATTTATGGTCGCCGCTTCGACCCTAGAGTTTAACGTCGCCGCTCGACCACCGTTGCGCCGATCCCAAAAGGGTGGTGAGAAATACCCTACACTTTACACCATCTGTATATTGATGTAAAGTGGTCGTGTTGTCGAACTTACCCAGATGGTCATCCGGGTCGATAGTCCCGTTATATTCTCCGATCGTCGGGGGCGTGTAGTGCCTTGGCAGTGGATCTTGAAGAATGATCTCAGAAAACTGTTGATTGATCCGCTCGGGGGATGACTCAGCCCGAGGTGCCTTCCCCTTCATAGCACCCCATACGGGCGCTTCATCTGATGACCCTTGATTGGCCTGTGCCAGCTCGGACGGAGTCTGGAATAATGCCCCATGAAACGGAATAGGGGCGGGCGGGGCATTCCCTGGAGTGTCGGTCTGACCTTTATTCTGCGCCCATGTGGAGTATTGCTCCGGCCGATCCTCCTCCGCTGCTCGGCCATCTGACGCCGAAGTTGCCTATTGTGCTAACCGTTCGGCTAGCACCTTCTGTTGCTGCTGCTCCACGATTTTTGTCACTCTTGCCTCAATAAGGGCGTCGAGCTCCTCCTGAGAGAGTGTCACGGTGTGTTGTCGTCCAGCTCCTTCCATCTTCTATGCTTGGATTCAGGTGCGTTCCCACAGACGGTGCCAATTCGATCCTGTCCGAACTGTGAGTTGATGAAAGCTGGGGACGTGGCGCTCTCTGCTGGCTCCGCATAGACACCGGGATGAGGTGGACCTCCGGCGAACCTGTAACAAAGCCGGGCCGGGAAGGGGTTCCCAGCGACGACTCTCCGACGCTCAAGTCAGGCGATGGCGAGAAGTAATAGAGGCAGAATAGAGAGACTGTGGTTACAGTAGATGAGGAGAAAAATCATACCTCCGCCGAAGTCGGGAGGTCCTTATATAGGACTCCATAGAGGCGCGCGCACGCTTCCTGAGGTGTGCACGCTCCTCAAAGTATACCTCAGAATGGCTGCGTCAGAAAAGCGTGTCTGACATCATACCGCAACTGTCCGAGCATATCTCTGCCACGACAGCGAAAACTTCCCCCGTACGATCCTCGGTACGACCCGGCCGCCGACCATGTTGTTTGTCGGCGGCGGGTGTCTCAAGAATGATATCACCAGCTGCTCCTTTTGTCCTCTTCTAAGCCTTTTGTCTCTAATCGAGTCGGACGGGTTGGTCGCTCGGCCTCCAGGGCGCTCGGGTATACATGCACCTCGGACCGGGCGAGGAGGCCGCTTGGTCACATACTCGGACAGGGTACAATCCAGTTGTTCTACAGTTTGGCCGAGCAGATTGGCCACTCAGCATAGCGGTTCCTTTATAAGGGAGCTTGTGAGCGTCGGAAGCTCGACCCGAGGTCGAGCTGACTTCATGCCGGGCCGGGATCTACTCCGGCCGGTCGGCCAGGTGACTTCCTCCCCCCTCAGCCGGAGCTTTGACTCTCCCGTGTCATTGACCCCTTCCTATGTGGGCCCCCGATCTTTACCACCGGATCATATATTATTGGATGTAATTCTATAGATTTGATAATTCTATTCATTGTAAATAATGAATGAGTTTTAAGTTGGATGTATTGGTGTATTTGGCACCAATGATCAAATATGAATTTAGATGAATGATAAATGAAGTAAGATGTGTTATTGATCTAATCTTATTATCAAGTGAGCAGAGTTTACTAACTTGACGGGTCAAGAGGATCTGACGCCCGTTATAAAGTCCAGATGTGGGATTCTAGCATGAGGTCGGGATATTCAATTCCAAACGGGAGAATGTTCGGATGTGTGATTCCGGTAAGAGATCGGGATGTTCGATTCTCGGTTGGCGAGTCCAGATGTGCGATTCTGGCAGAAATACTTGGTGGGTCAGATTGACGTTAAGGAGGTAACTTGACACTTGGTAAGTGAATGTAAGTCATTGGAGGAGAGTGACTAAGTGAGGACGTAATTGTTGGGGTTCAATCAAAGTCCCACGTTGGAAAGATTTGGGAAAGATCATGAGGTTAAAAGGATGTAGGATATCTCCATTGGCATGAGACCTTTTGGGGAGAGCCCAAGAGTAAAGTCATGACGGCCTAGACCCAAAGTGGATAATATCATGTCATTGTGGAGATATGTGGACATCCTTTGGGCACAACAATTGGTACCAGAGCTACAAGTTTTGGCTGATTTCTTCAATATGTCTGGAACAACTTTTGTGAAGTTTGACGAAACTGGAAACTTCATATTATAGCAGAGAAGAGTCAAGGACTTGTTGGTGCAACAAGGCATGGTGAAGGCGCTAGGAGAAAGGAAACCGGAAAGCATAGAGAGATCAGATTGGGAAGAACTTCAGGCAAAGACAGTAGCAACAATCATGCTTTGTCTTACAGATGATGTGATGTACCATGTCATGGATGAGGAGTCACCGGTGGCAGTTTGGCAAAAGCTGGAAAGCTGGTATATGTCAAAGTCATTAACAAACAAGCTGTATCTCAAGCAGAAATTATTCGGGCCGAAGCTAACAGAAGGAACCGATCTAAGCCAGCACATCAATGTATTCAATCAGATTGTGAGCGATCTGAAGCGGGTTAATGTGAAGATCGAAGACAAGGACAAGGCGCTGATGTTGTTGAATTCTCTACCTTCATCTCCTAAGTACGAGAATTTGGTTACTACTTTGATGTGGGGTAAGGAAACTCTTAAATTGGAGGAGATCACAAGTGCGCTGCTAGGTTTTCACTAAAGGAAGAAAACAAGCGATGAAGTTTCTCAAGGAGAAGGACTTGTAGTAAGTAGCAACCAAGAGCGTAGTAGGAACAAATCTCGACATGGATCGGGTAACAACAATAAGGCTCGTTCTAAATTGAGAAGGAAGAAGGTGATCACATGCTACAAATGTGGAGGCAAAGGTCATATCAAGAGAGATTGTCCAGAGATAAAGAAATATGTTGCAGAGAACAAAGGTAGTTCAACAAAGTTTGCAAACATAGTTGAAGAAGAAAATTCAGAGAGTGGTGATGGAGATATGCTATCAATTATGTCAAGTTCGGAGCAGCTGACGGATGCATGGATTTTAGACTATGCATATTCATATCATATGACTCTAAACAAGGATTGGTTTGATACCTATAGGGCAGCGGATTCTGGTTCAGTGTTAATCGAAAATGATGCGTCATGCAAAGTTATCGGTATAGGGAACGTCAGAATCAAGATGTTTGATGGTGTGATCAGAGCTTTATGTAATGTCAGATATATATCAGAGCTAAAGAAGAACTTGATCTCACTAGGCACATTGGATAGTATTGGTTGCAATTACAAATCAGTGAGTAGGGTGATGAAGGTCAGCAAGGGAACTCTGACGGTAATGAAAGGACAAAAGGTAGCAGGAAACATCTACAAGGCACCTTCCAATAGATAAAAATCAGACTTCGTCGATGATAAAGAGCAGCTCTTTTCGGGATAGATTTTTGCCTATAGAAGACACCTTTAGAACTATGGAAGGCGCCTTCCACACCTTATAAAAGACCATCTCGACCAAGACTTTGAGATCACCAATTCTACAAACTTATATATGTCCGATTGGGGTTCCGACTTCTCCAGCTTCCTACTGCTACCCTGCTATGACTTTGCTACGCCCAACTGAGGAGCCATCCAATACTGAGCTCGAACCAACTATCTACAAAGGGTGTTTGGTAACGAAGTTTAAATTCTATACTTAATTATTGTAAAAGGAAAAGTGTAATGTGTTACACTTATTCCTATTCTTTTATACTCGATCCCCTCTTCCGACGGTTCTAAACGAGGTTATTAGTGAATTATCCATCGATAGGTCCTCAGGACCTGGGTCTTGGAGTAGGAGTCGCCGAAGGCTCTGAACCTATCTTTTTACTTGCTTTTTGTTTTCACGTTTTTCCCTTGCGCATACTTTGATTTCAAAATGAAAAGAAAAAGTTTTTCAAAACCACATGATTCACCCTCGTCTCACGTGCGTCTCGATCCAATAAGATGGTCCTAATATGATGGATTTGGTACATGAGGAAGAAACTTCCTTTGATTTAAGCATCTTGGATCAAGAGTATTTTTGTTACTTTTTTCTCCCTTGGACTCTTCCCCAATTTATCAAAGCGCACAGTTTTCTGAATTGACCAAAATGCACACGCTACTTTTGCATTTACCAAAAGGTATTCACTCAATTATGTGTTATTTAAATGCTACCCCTCATGCAATCTCTTCTCTTTTTTCTTCTCTCTTCTCTTCCTCTCTCTTTTTACATGCATGCATAAATATTCATATCAAATTCGTGTTGGACCTAATAAGCACATGATACAATCATATTAGGCTCACATTAGGGTTTAGAGCCGATTCTTCCAATAAAATTTTAATACCTCTGAAGAAGTCAAAATAAACAATGAAGGCACCATTGGACTACTTATAGCCTTAGAAATCCAAAGGATATGAAATGGATCCAATCAAACTTGTTTAGATCCATCAATGAGTTTTGATCAAAATTCATAGATGGACCTAGACAGGTCAGATTGGACCTATTTCAGATCCTTTGGATTTCTGAGACTACAAGGAATTTAACAGAGCCCTCCATTGTTTATTTCTACTTCTTCGAAGATGTTAAAATGTAATAAGAAAGTATCGGCTCTAAACCCCGACGTAAGCCTAATATAGAATCCTTATAATGTCAGAAATATAAATGACCCGAAATATATCCAATATGACCTATTTAGGTCCATCAGTGGATTTTAACTGAAATCCACTGACGGACCTAAGCAGGTCTGATTAGACCCATTTTAGGTCCCGTAGATTTCTGAGACTACAAGGATTCAATAGTACCCTCCATTGGTAATTTCTACTTTTTCATAGGTGTTAAAATATTATTAGAAGAATCGACTGTAAACCCTAATGTGGATCCCAACGTTAACTTGAAATGAATATTTATGCATGCATGTAAAAAGAGAGAGGAAAGATAAGAGAGGAGAAGAGAATTTGCATGCATAGGAGAGAGGAAAGAGGAGAAAGTCATATTTGACAGAAGGATGTAAATGTCAAATTAGCATGCACTTTTGGTCAATTCAGAAACCTACATGCGTCATTTGATAAATTGCCATAAAAGCTTCCCAATTGAGACCAAGCTAAAGTTGCCACCTAATCCTGCATAAGACTTCCGTTGCATTGCAAGAATCGGCTACGGTGACAAGTAAACGATACGAAGCTCCTTTATGCATCCATCGATGGATTCAAATTAACCCATTTGGTTTGATACTCCATCGATTTCAGTTTTAACCTTATGATTGTTGATACCTAAATCTTAGTATAGATGCATCCTTTAATTTAACATTGATGTATCAATTGGTATCAGTTTAGGATTAGTTTATCATCGGTTGTTCTTATATCAATCGGAAGTTCACCCATCAATTGATAAGTACTAATTTAAGCATAGAATCCTCCCAAATTGATTGGGTAGTTTTAGTTCGATGATAACTAGATGCTATAATAGATCCATCCTCTAATTTAACATATGTATCACAATCCTTTCAATCCAGACCTGTATATACGACAGAAGATTGTATCCACCAATCACATTTAGCCCTTTTTGTGTGATTGCAGTAAGTACAGTTGAGTCAGATGTATTCCACTGGTGGTGTGAAGAAAGGTCAACAGTTCGATGTTATTGAACTTTGTTTTCATCTGCAAGTAGACAGCTTGTGAGCCCATTCTGGCATTTAAAGAGCCGTCTGTTCTGGTGTCAACTTTCTCTGTAAAATTTAAGATACCTGTCATTTAACCATACAGCAAGCACCTTGATCCATGCTGGTGGCACTGGATGTCACATTGGAGAGTGGAGACCACATCCCAGCTAACTGCTTTCCCAAGCCATCCGATCACAAGTGAAACATACAAGTCCCTTTCGAGCAATAAAGGACTCTGTCATTTCTTCATGGCACTTGGAACAACTCATTGTTTCAAGCAATGAAAGGTTTTGTCATCTTCTTGGCACTATGAGCAACCATTTGCTTTGCTACAGCAGGCTGCATTGCTGCATTGAGGATCAGAGAACAATGTCTTCGAGTCGAGTGATGACATGCTTGATATCTGGTCTCGCAGAAGGTTGAGGGGAACAGCAAGCCATTGCCAATTGGAACAGCATCACTAGGCCTTGTTCATTGGTGGAGTTTTCATCTATGCTCTGATTTAGGAGCTCAGAATTGAAAACATCGGAGACTTTGTGCTCAAGGACAAAATTTAACAGGGAACTGGGCAAATGGAAATCTTTGGACTCTAAGAATTTGCTGTTGTTGACAGGATCCCTCTGAGTGAGCATCTCCAGTAGGATCACTCCGAAGCTGTAAATGTCGGTTTCTTTGCTGATATCTCTGACCTTGACCAGCTCGGGGGCTTTGTATCCCTGAGCTGCAGAGGCTTCGAGCATGTCCTGCGCCGCCGACGGATTCAAGATAAGGTGCAAACCGAAATCCGAAAGGCGAGGCAGGTAATCGACATCAATCAAAATGTTGTTGCTCTTGAGATTACCATGCACAATGGGCTTATCCAGACCCGTGTGGAGATGGTTCAATCCCTTGGCAATGCCGATTGATATCCTATAGATGATATCCCATCGGTGTGCTTCTGCAACACCAGCTGTAGATTATACAAATCAGTAAGTCATTGGAACAGATTGATCATTCATTGCTTCTTCATGATTTCATTTTTTTTTCTCAAAACAAAAAAACTTTGTTTATCACACAATTTTGTTTTGTTTTTTTCTTCACATCCATCGGAAGAAAACCGACTGTAAACGACAACATGAAATGCGACAATTTAACAGGAGAATTAGACAGGAAAATATGAACCGACGAAATAGATGCCAAAAAGAGGGACTGTAGACAGGAAAATTGCTCTTTTCAAGATCACACGGTCGTTGCATATTTCTCTTGTTCGGAGCAAGAAAAAAATCGGTATTTTTTCTTCGATCCGGATTAAAAAAAACACTAAAATTAAGCTTCCAGCAAACTCACCTCTTAGGAGCTGCTTCAGCGACCCTGCGGCATAGAACGGATGCACCAACAGCTTCTCCCCTCGCGGTCCGACGTACATCGCCCGCAGAGGCACCACGTTCGGGTGCCGGATCGCCCCCAGCACCCGGATCGCCGGCAGCACCTCCTCAATCCGCGCCACGCAGGCCGGCCGCACGAAACGGAGCAGAAGCACCGCGCCGCTCTGCTCGATGCTGGCCCTGTACAGCGTCCCGTAGCCCGATTTCGACACCACCTCCCCCGGCGCGTCCAAGATGTCGTGCACCGTCAAGCACTCTCCCCCGGCGAACTTCACCAGACCCTCCTCCGCCTCCACATCCTCCCCCGCCCCACCTCCCTCGCCGCCGGCCTCCAAGGATTCGCTTTTGCTGCGGAAAATCATTCTCTTCCAGAGGACGAAACACAATGCGAGCCAAAGAAGCAGAACGAAAGAGCAGAGTAAACCTAACAGCAGCCTGATCTTGAAGCTCTTCTCCATCCCAAGCGCCGCAAATCCGATCTAGCAACCAGAAGCGGAAGAATTCGGCATTTTTGGTGGAATCCGAAAGGGAATTTGGGATCGAGGAGGTTGGAAGGAGTTTAAAAAGAGACGAGAGACAAAAGAAACCTTAACGTGTAACGTGGAGAGTAATGATTGGCTGAACAACCTGGATGGTGTTCCACAGTGGGCTCCCTACTGGAAGCGGCCGGCGGGAATCCCAACGTCGACCGGTTTGATTTCGACGACAGTTTGGACCATCTCCGGTGTGCGCTTGAACCCCCCTAAGTCATTTTCCAAATAACCCCTTATGTTTTCAAAATCATAAAAATACCCGCATAAATATTAACATTTTGTATTTGCTTAATGAAATAATGATGTGATAAATTTTCATCTCTTATGAACCATAAATTACTAACTACAATTCGAGCAAAAATTGAATGCATTATGTCTTTTTAGGTGAGTTATCTATCATCTACTATTGAAGATATTTAAGATCTTTATTATTAGTCGAGCATATATATATTTGCCTTCTCTCTAAGAACACTAGAAATTTAATAATGTAGCTTCCAAGGTCACCTTCATAATTATTAGACACTGCTCAATGATTAAGTATATAAATTGCAAGCTATCTACTTCCACCTACATTGCATTTATAGGCTTCACTTAAATTTATTTGTTTCACATATCATTTCTAGTCATATTGTTTGAAGGGCAAAAATTTCCTTATTTATCATTAAAAGTTTTTTTTAAATCTTAAAATAATACTCATCATAAATTTTATATGTAAATTATCATTTTTTTACTTGACTAACCTAAATATTTTTTTACTCAAATTGCTATAAATAGAACAATTTTAATCAACTTTGAACTGATATAACCTATAACAATTGTAGAATTTTTGTCAAAGCCACTGCAATAATATTAAAATTCAAGTTGGAATAATTTTAATTAATTTTAAAGTAATTTTAATCGGTATTTAAGTAGTTTTGATCAAAATTACTTTATAAAAAATGATTTATAGAGGGAAAAATTTTAAAGAAAAACTCAAGAATAGACATATAAAATGATAGGTCTATAAAAGTGAAAATGATGAATCATGAATTTATATGTCTATCTCTGATCTTTTTATTGAGATTTTTTTCCTCTGCGTATCATTATTTTTATTTTATATTATAATAATTTTAGTAAAAAGTATTATAATAGTATCGAATTAATAAGGATATTTTAAGGATGAAAAAAAAACAGATGACATACTTTTGGTTTTTTTTATATAACAAATGGATGCCTTTTTTATTTTTGCCCTTATTTAACACATCTATTTTTTTTCAACTCTCAAATAGAAATGAACTGCATGTTGCTTAGTTATAGCATTGATTAATGGGCCAAGCTCAGGTGCTAATGAAATTTACTTGGCCCAATTAGATTATTCAATACTTACTGGGCTTTGAAGAATGTGGCCTCCAGTGTGTTGAGAGAGATTATTTTGTTTGAACTCTTCAAAAATGAATTTTCAATAATAGTGAAAACATTTATAATAATATAAACATGATAAAATGCGTTTTGATAAGGTTTACAAAGAATTATGTCCTATCATTTTTTATCTGAATGAGTCCAAAAATTATGAAAAAAATGCAAATGTTGTTTATATGTATGTGGATAAGGATTAAGATGTTCCTTGCATAACCTAACCTCTTATTGTTATATTATATCAAATATCGCACATGTAGGCTCAAGTGTCTTCTTGTGTTGGCCACAAGGTGCTCATGTGGCCTAGTCTTAGCACGACACAATCAATTTTTGGGTGGGTCATGTTGGGCATAACATGAAATGAATTTGACTCGATCGTAGATGGACAAACTCATTCTAAACCTCCACTTACAGACAATAGGACAAATATGATGAGGTACTAGATACTTCGACAAACACACAGAACAAATACGTCTCTTAAATATCATGAAATGAAGGTAAATAAGGATTCACATGATGGACCTTAATTTGGTCAATATAGACTCGATAGCCATGTCAATTACCTAGCCGACTCGATTAGCCAAGTCATTGATCTCTCCTAAATGAGTCTTTCCCACAAAGGTTGACTTTCCCGAAGAGTCTTCCTAACAAAGAATGACTCCCTTGAGAGGTCTTCCCGACGAATATAGGTTCCTTTAATTCAATTACTCAGTTCAATCATCTCGACCTCGCCAATCTGACACCTCCTGTGCACTCGGCTTGGTCTCGTCGACTAGACGCCCCCGTCTCACCCGGCTTGACTCAGCTCGGCAAATCTAATACCTCCAACTCAACCCTCCAGCCCAACTGCCCTGACTTGGTCAATAGTTAGTAGGATAACACGTGGGTTGATATAGCACATGAGATAGTATGTGAGCTGAAATAACATATGGAACAACATGATCATCATAGCGTGGGACAACATGATCCATCATGATCTTCCACAGTACAAAACGTGGGTGGCATGACCCTTAGGGACGATAATGTGACACTTTTTCTATTGAAATATGATGTTCTATCAATGAGGAGAAAGGTTGCATTCCTTCTACAGAAGTGATATATAAAATGAGTCCGCTTTTGCGGGCAAAAGTATGCACGTGTACACACACATGTGCCCCCCAATCTGAATCGGGAGTGGTTGAGCTAGGACCCCACTCTCCTTGGCCTCCATTCTAATCTTGTTTTGAGCTTTGCAGGCTTTCGGACAGCCTCACCTTTTCCCCACCCTCAGTAACTTTGTCAACAGCAAAGATAGCTCACCAGTTACTCATCCTTTGACAATCTCAGGAACATATTGTTGGGAATACAATCAACGTCCCACATTGAAAATACATGAAAATGATCATGAGTTTATAAGATGAAGATATATTCATTGATATGAAGTCTTTTGGATAGAGACCAAAAATAAATCTATGAGGGATTAGGCTCAATTTGAGCAATATCATACTATTGTAGAGATATCTAAAATATTTTGATCATAACAATTGGTATCAGAGCGAAGTCGCTCTTCACCAGACTAACCGTCAGAAGAAGCACGAGCCAGAGCCATGATCCAGATCGAACCATATAGGTGGAACCCTGAATGAAGTAAGGGAAGCCCTAAGGAGGTCAGTGACCTAATACTTGAGGGGAGGTCTTGAGCAGGTCAAGAGTGACCCGATACTTGAGGGGAGGCCTGAACCATGCGAATAATGGTGGTCCTTTGTTTGAGGGGAGGATTGTTGGGAATACAATTAAAATCTTACATTGAAAATATATGGAAAAGATCATAGGTCTATAAGATGAAGATATCTCCATTGGTATGAGGTCTTTTGGATAGAGACTAAAAATAAATCTATGAGAGATTATATCTAAAGTGAACAATATCATATTATTACGTAGATCTCTGAAATATTTTGATCCTAACACATATCCCTTCTAAAGTTTGAAATGCTCATTTATTTTCTTTTGGCCTACGTAATAGAAGTCATTTGGACTATTTTTTATCACACTTAACTAACTAATCTAACAAATTTTTGGATATACAACATGAAATTATGAATTGGATAAAAACCAAATCAATTCTTGGTTCAATTTATATAATGACTAGTCCATTCCCATCTGATCTTGAAGGTAATGGATGTAATTTATACACCGAAAAGTTTAGAGGTTGGCTTAAATCATTAATTGGACCAACGAAGTTCATTATCAATTGCTCTTTTTAGAGTTCAGTCTCACCTGACTTAAACATAGTTAGGAATTGACTTCATATATTCCTTGATATTGAACCAGCGACGTTCATCAATAATTGCCCTTTTAGGGGTCTAATCTCTTTCGACTCGGGCATAGTCACGAATCGAGTTCATATATTTCTCTGGTCTCGAACTAACGACATTGATACCAATGTGAATTGTAACGAGTAATGAACATGTCATTGTGAGGCTCACACCACAGTACCAGTTTAATTCCCAATAATCCCCTTTGTAAATTAAATAGTACAGCAGAGAAAACAAGGTCGTTTCCCATAGAAATCATGACGGAAGTTAACTCTAGAGAATAATTATATTATCAAACTGGGGGGTTTGTTCACTTTTCAATTACTAAATAATTAAAACACACCTACTTGGGAATCAATTAAGCCAACAACTAGAAGGAAAAACTAAGGAGAAAAAAACTTACAAACTAGATACTAGTCTAAAGGACATTTCAGCAAACAACTTAAGTGCAAAAACTAAACTAAGTTATTGGTCCATGCATCAACTACAAAATCAAATGTGAGGAGAATTGACAATGTAATACCCAATGCTAACAAAAAGGAAAGAAAAATGAAGATGCCCAATTCAACTCAAAATTTACCCAAAAGTGGATAATACACAGCTGCAAGAGTCTATCAGGGTCTCAATCAAGACTCCAGAAGTTAATGATGGGATTGAGGTGTACTAGGTCCCGGAATATGAAACCCAAGTCAACATCCAAGTCACTCAAATTTGGTTGAATTTAGATGCATGTCATCGTCAGATGCGAAACTCCTCCTCAAATCCATAGGAGAAGGTGGATGTTGGCGTGATGAAAGATGCCTACTAGAATGCCTTGGTGAGGTGGTTCTTCCTTGAATCCGAGGAAGATAGTGGCGTGGAGGAAGATGGAAGCGGCTGCTAGGGCTTCTAGAGTCAAAAAGATGTCCTTGTTGGTTGGAATTTTGAGTTTGTATAGTTCCTTTGCAGCAACGAATCTGTGTTAGATTTTGAGAGATGTCCTAAGGTGATTGCCTTATGATTTTTACTAAATATAGATTCACTATTTGAGTGTATATTATATGTTTGATTATCTTAAACTCATTTATTGAATGTTTGCAATACAATTCATAGCATAAGAGAAATGTGATTGGATAAAAACTAGTTGTTGGATCGAAAGCCCTAGAGGAGGGGGGGTGAATAGCGCTCACGACTCTTTCACGTTTTTCGAAAATCGTTCGAGTAATTTAAACGCAGCGGAAAGTAAATGAAAAATACACAGAAAGAACAAGAGGATTTACTTCGTTCGGAGCCTAGATCGACTCCTACTCGAAGGCCCGCGGTCCTTGACCGCTTTCGGTGGGCAACAACTATATAGCGCAAATCTTTACAAGTGAATAAGTACAAGTATTAAACTTTAAAAAATTATACCGACAAATACAAAGATGAATGAAGTGGTTATCGATTATCGGAGTAGTAGAGTCTAATTGAAGATTTCGGAGCAGCGTACAAGATCACACATTCTTTTGTTCGAATTGATATTTTGAGCTGCACCTCATGCCTCCTTTTATAGCTCTGCAAAGTCTGACCCTGATCCCCAAGCTTCGGGATCAATTTTGACCCGACGCGGATCGGTCGACCGATCCCAATGTTCGGTCGACCGATCAGGTGATCTTCTCCCATCCGATCCGCCCGATCCTCTCGCTCCGCTGGTCAAACTCTATCCGAGGTTCGGTCGACCGATCACCATTTTCGGTCGACCGATCAGCTCTCCTGACTCTGTCAACCTGGCTTGATCCAGTCGACGCACAACCCTAGTTTGGTCGACCGATCCCAATGTTCGGTCGACCGATCCCCTGGTCGAGCCCGGTCCAACCTCTGGAGATCTGATCTGCTGGCTTGTGGGTTCGGTCGACCAATCCCAAGGTTCGGTCGACCGATCCCAAGGTTCGGTCGACCGATCCCAAGGTTCGGTCGACCGATCCCGGTCACTTCTAACCCTGCACAAAAAGGTTAGTCTCCTGCAAAACAGAGTTAGAGCAAAATGGATAATATGTAAACAAATGAATTGACAGCCTTCGGACTGTCCGGGTCTGACTTCGGGTTTCCGACCGGAAACTCTAGGTCGACCCGAGGCCTACTGTTCCCTCTACGGGGAACGCGTCCTCACCTACTCCACTCAGGAGATTTACCTGATGTCAGTCCAGTCCTCCAAACCGACTAGACTTTCCGCCTAGGGTTACCACCCCCTAGGATTTTTCTCCACCTAGGGTTCCCACCCCCTAGGACCTAAGGTTACCCCCCCCCCCCTTAGGATTTTCCTCCACCTAGGGTTACCACCCCCTAGGACCTAAGGTTATCCCCCCTTAGGATTTTCCTCCACCTAGGGTTACCACCCCTGGGACCTAGGGTTGCCGCCCCTTAGGGTTTTCCTCCACCTAGGGTTACCTCCCCCTAGGACCTAGGGTTACCACCCCCTAGGGTTTTCACCTGCCTAACCGCAACTAGGATTTTTGCCTAAATATCACTTAGGACTTTCCTGCAAGCTCCATGAACCTTGTTAGATAACACCACAACTTAACTTTGAGCCCTTTGCCATAATCAAAACTCAGGTTCGATCATCTGGTGCTCACTGCACCAACACTAGTGATTATCTCTATATGTACAATTATAAACGTATTAGAATTTTCCTAGTCATCGAATTGATGCATTCAGACATTATCAATTCTATCAGACTAGCACAGGTTATACTCCTTGGTTCGCCAAGCAGCTATTTTCTCACTGGCTAGAGACATTTGGATGTTGAGAGTTAAACATGGATGCTAGTTATAATAACTAGTTTATTAGAGTGACTCATTGTAAGACTTCATATGGTTATCTATATATCAATATGTCTGTGAAGTTCTTACTATAGCTCGAGTGCAAGTTTCCTTCAACTTGAGATATACAAGTCATCTTGATTATGGAGACTTATACTTTGACATCTTAAGCAATCACCTCATTGAGGTGTAGACCCAGGATAATTGGGTATAAGTCAAAATGCCCGATAATGTTTGGATACCCCACAGAGGATTCACCACTCCTTGCGAGGAGACTTATACCATATGACTACTCGTTAGAATTATTACTCAAAGTCTTTGGCTAAAGCATCACATGTTAAGAGTGCGAGACTTTTAGACACATGTATGAGTAATTTGAATCCGCAGAACGAGGAAATATTTCTTGGGCTAGGTGTGACATAGTCAGTCTAGTGAGGATAGACACATAGATCATATCCTGAACCAAGTGGGTATAAGACGAGTGAAAAGAACAAGCACGACTGACTATAGCTATTGAAGGGTTTAAAATTAGTTCTAAGATCAACTATGATTTTCTGGCTAATTGGGGATCATGATGTACTACTAGGTGTCACTCATGATCGTTCTATAATTAAGTAGTTAATTATGGATGACCAAGATAAACTGAGAACCTATTGGGTCACACACACTAACGAGTTTCTAAAAAACGTAAAATAAATTAAAGAATAGGATTCTTAGATCAAGAGATAAATGTTTGGTTGAACCATACATAAGACAAATATGAAAATATTTGTCATGATGGAAGCGTAAATGAGCTACATCTCTTATGGTTGAGTTGAATCATATTTGGTTTAATCATGAATTAATCATGAACCAACTTGATTTAGTTGTGAACCAAACCAAGGGGTTAATTGGTTAATTTTTAGTTAAGGAATAATGTGTTGTGATCCGGTAGTAAGGACAGGGGACCCCTTTGAGGGGAGTCAATGACACGTAGAGGTCAAAAGTCAAAAGGGTCAGCATGAGGTCCATCCGATCGGATAAGGGTAGGGTCGATCGACCGAACGGGTTCGGGCGGAATCAAAGATAACCCGACGGGGAGTCGGGTTTTCGACGCTCATGGTGAACAGGGTCGCCGGGCCGAGCGGGTAGCCCGCTCGGCCGAGGTGTAAAACATCAATACTGTGAAGGAACAATCTCAGCCGAGCACCCGGTCGGACCGACGCCTGCCGAGCGGATAGACACTCGGCTCAGGGAAAAAGGAGACAAGGACAAGGGGACATCTTCTGACAACAGGCATGTTCAACGACCAAGCCATGCGCAGAATCTTACGACAGAAGGTTCTGCCGTCCCATCAGAAAGGTGCTCGGACTGTAGCAGTATGGTGTTAGGCATGCTCTTCTGACAAGCCCATACTAAGGTATGGTAAAGGACACGTGTACGCCTCTATAGGTGTGCATACGCCTCCCCACAGCTCTATATAAGAGCCCTCAAACTTCGACGGAGGTACGCGAGCTCTCAGTTTTGAAGTCATTTCATAGTTTTCCTCTTGCCTGACTTGAGCGTCGGAGGGTCGTCGCCGGGAACCCCTTCCCGGCCCGATTTTCTTGCAGGTTCGCCGTAGATCCATACGGTCGGTCAGAGATCCACGTCACCAGTTCGGAGAGCGCCACGTGCCCAGCGTCCATCGACTTAGCGTTCAGACAGGATCAAATTGGCGCCGTCTGTGGGAACACACCTGTATCCGAGCGGAAGAGATGGACGAAGCTGGACGACCGCACACGGTGATGCTCTCCCAGGAGGAGCTCGACGCTCTAATCGAGGCAAGAGCAGCTAAGCTCGTGGAGCAACAGAAACAGAAGGTGCAAACCGAGCGGCTGGAGCAACAAGCGACGTCAGCGTCAGGAGGCCGAGCGGAAGCACCGACTGCCACAGTTCCATTTCATCGGGCCCTATTCCGTACGCCTCCTGAAGTCGCAACAGTTAACCGTGATCGAGGATCTTCATCCGATGAGGCGCCCATGCGAGACAACAGAAAAGGCAAGGCTCCCCGAGCGGATGCCTCCCCCGAGCGGATCAACCGACAGTTTTCAGAGGCCATCCTGCGGGGCCCTCTGCCAAAGCATATAAAAAGGCGCCTTTTTATTGTAACGACCCGACCCTTTTTAGCCTCTTGGGCGGCCCTTGTGGCGGCCCAACTGGTGGCCCTTATGTCGTCGGCCCATTTGGCGACCTCTCATGTCGTCGATCGACGACCCTTTGGCCGTGCCGTTACTCACTAGGACTTTCCACCCCTGGTCAGTGGATTTTTGCCTCCCCCAAGATTCGAACTCTAAACCTCCAGGCTTAAGTATTAGAGTTTATGAATCCTGGTAACCAAGTGAGATGAGTTCGAATCCTAGGGAGGCAAAAATCCACTGCCAGGGGTGGAAAGTCCTAGTGAGTAACGGCACGGCCAAGGGTCGTCAGTCGACGACATGAGAGATCGCCAAATGGGCCGACGACATAAGGGCCGACGGTCGACGACCCGAGGGTCGCCAAATGGGCCGCCAAATGAGCCAAGAGGGTCGGGTCGTTACATTATGTGCCCCCGGCGATCGGGGAATACAACAGAACCACCGACCCGGACGACCATCTAGGTAAGTTCGACAACACAGCTACACTACATCAATACACAGATGGAGTGAAATGCCGGGTGTTCCTTACCACCCTCTCGGGATCCGCGCAACGATGGTTCTGGAGGCTGCCGGACGGATTCATCACCAGCTTTAAAGAGTTCCACGTCGCTTTTCTCCATCATTTTGCGAGCAGTCGGCATTACCAAAAGACCAGTGTCAATCTATTTGCCATCAAACAAGAGCCCAGGGAGCCGCTCCGAGCTTACATCCAGCGATTCAATCGAATGACCATGGATATTCCAACGGCCACCTTAGAAACAATGATGAATGCGTTCACGCAAGGCCTGGTGGACGGTGACTTCTTCCGTTCACTTATTCAAAAGCCGCCCCGAGACTATGATCATATGTTACACCGGGCCAATGAGTACATTAATGTGGAGGAAGCACAGGCGGCCCGAAGAAAAGAAGCTCCAACTGAGCGGCTATCCCCTGCCGAGCGGAAGCCACTCACTGGCCACCAGCCGCCCAGAGGACCGCGAGCCGAAGCAGTCCGCCCTCGCCACGCAAGGTCCCACGCCGTCCAAGAGGTAGCAGTCGAGCGACCCAAACCAAAAAAGAAGGTATGGACCCCCATGTTTTGCTCGTTCCATCGGACTGACACACATAACACACGAGATTACCGAAGCCTTCCCCTGATCGCCCACCCCGCTCCCCGGAGTGGTCGTCGTCGATCGCCATCATCTGACAGATGACAACGGCACCATGAAACCGATCGGAGGATATCCAGAAAGTCTCCCGAGCGGTATCATCCTCAGGGGCACGAGGACAATCCCCGGGTATCTAAGGAGCGGCCTAGGCCTTCCACCCGGGAAGAAGAAAATAGGAGCAACACGTCCCGGGGCGAAATCAACATCATCGCTGGCGGACCGACCGAAGGTGACTCCAACAGAGCAAGGAAGGCGAGTGTCAGGCAGCTCCAGATCCATGCGGTCGGCTACAGTCAAGAATGAGCGAGCGGGCTCGAAATCAGTTTTGGGCCCAGGGACCTTGAGGGAGTCGAAGTGCCACATGACGCGCCCTCCTCATCAAAGCGGTAATAGCTAACTATACTATTCACCGCATTTTTATCGATACAGGCAGCTCGGTCAACATTATATTTAAAAAGGCTTTCGACCAACTGCAAATTGATCGAGCTGAGTTGCTGCCCATACAACCCCCCTCTACGGGTTTACGGGCAATGAAGTTCTACCGGTCGGACAGGTTCGACTGGCTATTTCGTTGGGAGAAGAGCTGCTCAGAAGGACGCGGACTGCCAACTTCGTCGTGGTCGACTCTCCCTCAGCATACAATGTTATCCTGGGGAGACCAGCGCTCAGTGAGTTCCGAGCGGCCGTCTCCACCTTCTACCAGAAAATTAAGTTCCCGATTGAAGATAAAGTTGGAGAAGTGCGAGGAGACCAGCTGGCGGCTCGGCGATGCTACGTCGAAGTGGTCCGAGACGAAGCTAATTTCGCGCGGAAGATGCCACGGATCGAGGTGAACGCCATAACCGAAAAGCCACCCTCTTTGGTTTATGAAGAAAAAGAGGAGGTGCAGATCCACCCGACCCGATCGGAGGCCACCACATTCATTGCGGCCGATCTGGAGGCAAGCCGGAAAAAGGAGGTGATCAAATGTCTCCAGAGAAACTGCTACGTCTTCGTTTGGTTGACGCACGAGCTGCCTGGAATTTTGCCAAGTATAGCACAACATGAGCTTCACGTCCGACCGGACGCTCGGCCAGTGAAGCAAAGGAAGAGGGACTTTAGCACTGAACAAAACGCCATCATCCGAGCAGAGGTCGAAAAACTCCTGGAGGCCGACCATATAAGGGAGGTCCAGTTCCCGAGCTGGCTCGCAAATGTAGTGCTAGTTTCCAAGCCGGGCAACAAGTGGAGGGTTTGCATCGATTTCTGGGATCTCAACAAAGCATGCCCAAAGGATTTCTACCCTCTGCCCCGGATTGATCAACTGGTGGATTCCACAGCCGGGTGAGAAGATCAAGAGAAGGTCAGCTTCGTAACAGCCGACGACACTTACTGTTACAATGTAATGCCGTTCGGACTGAAGAACGCGGGAGCAACCTACCAGCGCTTGATGAACAAAGTATTCAAGGAGCAGATCGGATGCAATTTAGAAGTGTACGTGGATAATACTCTCATCAAGTCCGTCCGAGCGGCTGATCTTTTTACGGACATGGAGGAGACCTTCCGAACGCTGAGGAAGTATGGAGTCAAGCTGAACCCTCAGAAATGTTTGTTCGAAGCAAAAGGCGAGCGTTTCTTGGGCTATATAGTGACCGAGTGGGGCATAGAGGCAAATCCCGGCAAGGTAAAAGCGTTACAAGATATGCCTCCCCCAAGAAATCTGAGGGAAGTACAGCGCCTGACCGGGCGGATAACTGCATTATCAAGATTCATCTCTAAGACTGCCGACCGGAGTCTCCCTTTTTTCAAGATCCTACGCAAAGCTACTAAGTTTCATTGGGACGAGGAATACCTGAACTCCTTGCCTGTGTTAGCCAAGCCAGCTGTAGGTGAGCCGCTCTGTATTTATTTATCTTCAACCGAGCGGGTAGTAGGCTCGGCATTAGTGAGGACGAGCGGTCAAGAACAACCCGTGTACTTCTTGAGCCATATTCTAAAAGATGCTGAATCTCGCTACACTGGGCTCGAGAAGCTGGCGTTTGCTTTGATCCTCACCGCTCGGAGACTTCGTCCTTATTTCCTGACACACACAATCATTGTCCGGACAAATAGCCCGTTAGGAAGAGTACTGCTGAATCCAGAAGCGTCCGGACGGCTCATCAAATGGACAACGGAGTTGAGTGAATTTGACATTCAGTATCAACCCCGTTCGGCGATAAAGGCGCAGTCCTTAGCAGATTTTATTACCGAAGTGCAAAATCCCGAACCCGAAGCTATCTGGAAAATATTTGTGGATGGATCATCCACTCGGCGCGGGAGCGGAGTTAGTGTGCTATTACTCTCCCCCCAAGAAGAACGGATGTACTTATCCGTCTGGCTGGACTACAAAGCCACAAATAATGAAGCGAAGTATGAGGTCCTCATAGCCGGTTTGCAGGCAGCCCGGCATGTAGGTGTCGGTCGGGTGACACTCCATTCAGACTCTCAGCTGGCCGCTCAGCAGCTCTCGGGCACTTTTGAGATTAACAACGCTCGGTTCAAGCTCTACGCTAAGGCCTTCGAAAAGCTCAAGGCCCACTTCAAAGAAGTAATTATCCAGAAGATACCCCGAGCGGAGAACCAGGCGGCAGATGAGTTAGCGAAGCTCGCAAGTTCAATATCACCGGTCATCATCCATCAGTCAATTGAGCAAGTATCCTTGGTGGCGCACATTGACCGGATGGAGGGCCTCACATTCCCGAGCGATTGGAGGACAGCCATCATAGAGTTTCTGTGCTCGGGTGCGACATCGTCCGATCGAGAGGAAGCCCAGCTATTGAAGAGGAGAGCCGGTCGGTTCACAATCGTTGGAGACCAACTCTACAAGAAGGCTTTCTCCCGCCCACTTTTGAAGTGTGTGAGCTCGGAGGACGTACATCCTCCAGAAAGTGCACCAAGGATCATACGGAGGACATCCGGCCGGGCGGGCGATCGCTGGCTAGGAAAATCTTGCTGGCTGGGTACTTCTGGCCAACCTTGCAAGCAGACGCTGCTCGGACCGTCGTGACATGCCTCTCCTGCCAGAAGTACCACAACGTCTCCCACCGACCGGCGGAGGAGATGAAAGCATCTACTGTGTCCAGTCCGTTCGATCAGTGGGGAATGGATATCGTAGGTCCGTTCCCTATGGCTACCGGTCAGCGTAAGTTTCTTTTAGTGGCGGTCGACTACTTTTCCAAATGGGTGGAGACCGAGCCACTGGCCAAGATCACCGAGCAGATGGTCAAAAGATTTATCTGGCAGCATATAATCTGTCGGTTTGGCATTCCTCGCCGGCTCGTATCTGATAATGGGCGACAGTTCGTCGAGAAGTAGCTCGAAGAATGGTGCAAAAGTTATGGTATCGAACAACACTTTACTTCCGTGGCGTATCCCCAGAGCAATGGTCAAGCCGAAGTAGCCAATCGGGAGATTCTTCACATTCTTCGGGCTCGGCTCGACCATATGGGAGGAAGCTGGGTGGACGAGCTGCCGGGCGTCCTATAGGCTATCCGCACGACTCCAAAGGAGGGAATGAGCGTCACACCGTTCCATTTAGTGTACGGCGGCGAAGCAGTTATCCCAGTTGAAGTTGGCGTAGAGTCCGTCCGGATCCAGAACTATGATGATGACAATCCCGAGCAGAGGGAGATGGAGTTGGACTTGATCGACGAAGAACAAGTCAAGGCGTCCATCCGGCTGATGGCGTACCGGCAGAGAATGAAGCAGAACTACAACCGACGCGTGATCCCTAAAGCATTCCAGGTCGACGACCTAGTGTGGAAGAAAGTAAAGCCGGTCGGGGACGTTGGCAAGTTGGAGGCTCCTTGGGCGGGCCCCTTCAAAGTCATCGAAAAGCTCCGTTCGGGTGCCTATTATTTGGAGGATGAAGACGGATGACAGCTGGATCGACCATGGAGCGCGAACCACCTCCAGCCTTACCGGGCGGGGTGAAAGGTGTGTCAATGTAATGTATGTTGTATACTTTCTGTTCGGCTGTATACTTGATATGCAGGAGTAAAAAATCAGAAAATTAGCGCAAGTATAGGGCATAGTCAGCCGAAACGGAAGACCGTCGAGCTCCGACATTAAATATAGAGAGTCAAACCGGCGACTATAAACCCTCCGGCCGGAAGATCGTCGAGCTCCGACGTTAAATATCGAGAGTCGAACCGGCGACTATAAACCCTCCGGCCAGAAGATCGTCGAGCTCCGACGTTAAATATCGAGAGTCGAACCGGCGACTATAAACCCCCCGGCCTGAAGACCGTCGAGCTCCGACGTTAAATATCGAGAGTCGAACCGGCGACTATAAACCCTCCGGTCGGAAGAACCGTCAAGCTCCGACGTTAAATATCGAGAGTCGAACCGGCGACTATAAACCCTCCGGTCGGAAGAACCGTCGAGCTCCGACGTTAAATATCAAGAGTCGTACCGGCAACTATAAACCCTCCGGTCGGAAGAACCGTCGAGCTCCGACGTTAAATATCGAGAGTCGCACCGGCGACTATAAACCCTCCGGTCGGAAGAACCGTCGAGCTCCGACATTAAATATCGAGAGTCGAACCGGCGACTATAAACCCTCCGGTCGGAAGAACCGTCGAGCTCCGACGCTAAATATCGAGAGTCGTACCGGCGACTATAAACCCTCCGGTCGGAAGAACCGTCGAGCTCCGACGTTAAATATCGAGAGTCGTACCGGCGACTATAAACCCTCCGGTCTGAAGAATCGTCGAGCTCCGACGTTAAATATCGAGAGTCGTACCGGCGACTATAAACCTTCCGGTCGGAAGAATCGTCGAGCTCCGATGTTAAATATCGAGAGTTGCACCGGCGACTATAAACCCTCCGGCTGGAAGACCATCGAGCTCCGACGTTAAATATCGAGAGTCGTACCGGCGACTATAAACCCTCCGGCCTGAAGACCGTCGAGCGACGACGTTAAACGCTGAGTCGTACCGGCGACTATAAACCCTCCGGTCGGACGAAGATAATAAAGAGGTCGGCTTGTGAGTCGTTTGGCCGATCGGCCAAGTAACCAAAGGTACTTCGTGAACATTTATCGGGAATCCCATTTAAAGAAGTGGGGGGCGTTCAGACGAGCGGCCCGGTTATGTAGAATACTTCATGAAACGATTAACGAAGAAGAAAGAAGAGGGAGACGCAAACAGTAGTAATTTGCAAGCCGATCAGAAGACACAAGAAAAAGATTAAGTTGCTGAAAATACGGCATATCTTCATTACAATGTAGGCCCTTATGGCCGATCGAAAGGGTTACAAGGAGCACTACTCGAGAAAATCATAAACGGTCTTCGGGATGGAGGAGAGAAGAGCCACATAGTCTTCGGCCGGGATAGTTGTGGAGTCGGGAAGCTGAGCCTTGGACTTCAGGTAGTCCGTTGTGGCGGTGATGGCAAGCTCAAAAGCATTATACATCCGCTCGCATACTTTTTCTGAGAATTCGACCGAACGGATGTAATTTAGCCTCAAGGCGGCGACCCGGCCCGGCTCAGCCTCCTGGTATTCTTTGAGGGCCGCTCGGGAGGCGTCGGCGGCGACTTGGTGTTCTTGCAAGGCAGCTTCAAGGTTCGTCACCTCGTCCGATCGGGCCACCTTCTCGCCGACCAGCTGATCCATCAGCTCCTTAACTCGTTGCTCCAGGCCCCGAGCCTCGACATTTTTCTTCTCCAGATCGGAGATAGCCGTTTTCTTCCGCTCGGTGGCCAGGCTTATTTTGCGGTCCAGTGATTTGACCTGTCGTTCGAGTTCGGACAAAGTATGGGCCTGGTCGGCCGTTTTCTTTTGCTCAGTCGCCAACAGGTCTTAGGTCTTCTTGAGCTCTTTCTGCAGCTCGGCGTATGAAGGACCCTGAGAGGGCGCGCCGCCCGAACTCCTTAACCTCTTTAGCTCCTCGTCCACCATGGCCAGACGATTGGAGACAGCTATCTCCTCCACCCATCTCTGACATAAGCAAGATTGTTAATAGCCGATCGGAAAGAATGCGTAAAAGACTTCAAAGAAAACATACTTACCCCAGTGGCCTGCTGCATATGGCTATTGGCCAGATTACTGAGCGGAATCATTACGACACGTGCCCGAGCGTCGGCCCACATTTCGGCTAGGGGCCCCTTCATGGTGATCATGTGCTCGGGTGCAGTTGGCCGATCGGACTCGGGCATCAACTCTTCGGTGAGGAGATGCAGGAAAACCCTGATGGTACGGTGCCGACCGAGTGTCGTCTGGGCGGAAGATGGGGAAGGATCGGAGGCCGGCGCAGAAAATTGGGACAAAATGGCTGAACGTTGGACTTGGCGGGGAGCGGGCGGAAGGACGCTGACAGGAATGGCCTCGAGAGGGTCCGCAGACGCATCCAGCTGGGATGGGATCTGATCGGACGAAATCGCCTCAACCGCTGGAGCTTTGCCGCGAGAATCGGCGGTGGTCCGCTCGGATGGCTGGACCGCGGAAGTGGCCGATCGAAGTGGTGTCTCCGCTCGACGCCTCTTTTGTCGAAGAGGGCGCTCTTCCTCTTGAGCGGAGCCTTTCTCCCGGGCGGAAGGCCCTCGGCTAGAAGTTATGCCAACCGCCGGCTCCGGGAGAGAAGTCTGAGCGGCCGACTCCCCCAGTTGCTCCATCTCTTTGGCAACTGCGGCCTCGAGCGCCGCCGCTTTCCTCTTCAAAATCCCGGCCATCACGGACTCCATGACAATGTCCGCTGCAAAGGAAAAAGGAGAAAATCAGTTAGCAATCAAAGCGAATGCACAAGTAAAATTCTTACCGAAGCCGCTCGGGAGGGGGGGTCCTGATCGGACTCAGGCCAAATATGTACATCACCCCTTCAGGCAAGAACTTATTGATGTCGAACTTCAGATTGGCTAGCATGTTGGCAGCGTGAAGATAGTCCGGTCGGGTCTTGAACCTCTTAAGCTCAGGGGAGATTGGCGGTCCGACCTGCCACTGGGTTCGGAAAGCGGCCCGTTCGGGAAGACGAAGATAGAAGTAGTACTCTTTCCAATGTTTATTGGAAGAGGACAATTTATTAAAGAAGACTAAACCGGGCCGAGCCTGGAACATGTAAGTGCCCAGCTCGGACTGTTTAGGATAATAAAAATAATAGAAGATCTCCGGTCGGAGGGGAATGTTGTGAATTTTGAACAAGACAACAATGCCGCATAGAAGGCGGAAGGTGTTAGGGACTAAGCTTCCGAGTGGAATGCCGAAAAAATTACAAACTTCTACGATAAAGGGATGGATGGGAAATCGCAGACCGGCTATGAACTGGTCACGGAAAACACAGAAAGCTTTGCGCGGCGGTTTGTGTGGCCGAGCGAAGGGGGAGGGTAAGATAAGTTCAAAATCAGAGGGGATGTCAAAATTGTCCATCAGAATATCGGCATCGCGCCGATCGAAGCGCGACTCCATGGTGGTATACCACGGGTCGAGGGCTCGGTCTTGAGGCTGAGAGGAATTGGTCATTGTCCGAACGGATGAGATCACAAAAGGCGAGAAGAAATGCAGATGATAGAAGGAAGAGGATGACAAACGAAACAGTGCCCAGAGGACCAAAACTAGGGAAAGAAATGCAAAGAAAACACAAGAACCAAAGATAGAAAAGAAGAAGAACCTTACAGAGAAGAATGGAGATTGACGAGGAACATGGAATCGCCGGAAAGAGGAGAACCGAAGCTGTCGGAGCACTGAAGCACCAAAGGAGGTTACGGAACACGCGAAGACGCAGATGCGGCGGGGGGGGGGGGGGGGGGGGGGGCAAGGGCTTTATAAGGTCGGGCCCGATCGGCCTCAACCGTCCGATGCAGGTCACAGGAACTGAGGCCCTCATCGAGCCGTTCATTTTAAACCGCCGATGTCCCGTCGGACACCACGCCGCCGTCGTACGATGACGGCAGCAGCGCCACGTGGCATTAGGCCACTGGAATGCATTTAATGAGCGCATGCTCGGCCTTAATGATGGAGATTGGCCGAATTCTGAGGAGATACGAGGGAGGGTGGCGTTGACTGATGCCGTAGCTACCCTCACACGAGCCGAGCGGAGGATGGTTTCTTAAATGCGCTGCTCGGCACTACGGGCGTCCAGTCAGTCGGACTATGCACCTCCTTCGACTAGACTTGAAGGGGAGGCAAGTGATCCGGCAGTAAGGACAGGGGACCCCTTTGAGGGGAGTCAATGACACGTAGAAGTCAAAAGTCAAAAGGGTTAGCATGAGGTCCATCCGATCGGAGAAGGGTTGGGTCGATCGGCCGAACGGGTTTGGGCGGAATCAAAGACAACCCGACGGGGAGTCGGGTTTCCGACGCTCATGGTGAACAAGGTCGCCGGGCCGAGCGGGTAGCCCGCTCGGCCGAGGCGTAAAGCATCAATACTGTGAAGGAGACAAGGACAAGGGGACATCTTCTGACAACAGGCATGTACAACGACCAAGCCATGCGCAGAATCTTACGACAGAAGGTTCTGCTGTCCCATCAGAAAGGTGCTCGGACTGTAGCAGTATGGTGTCAGACATGCTCTTCTGACAAGCTCATACTAAGGTATGGTAAAGGACACGTGCACGCTTCTGTAGGTGTGCATACGCCTCCCCACAGCTCTATATAAGAGCCCTCAGACTTCGACGGAGGTACGCGAGCTCTCAGTTTTGAAGCCATTTCATAGTTTTCCTCTTGCCTGACTTGAGCGTCGGAGGGTCGTCGCCGGGAACCCCTTCCCGGCCCGATTTCATTGCAGGTTCGCCGTAGATCCATACGGTCGGTCAGAGATCCACGTCACCAGTTCGGAGAGTGTCACGTGCCCAGCTCCATCGACTCAGCGTTCGAACAGGATCAGGTTGGATTTAGGCTTTCTAATCAAACTCATTAAAGAGAATTATATATAGATGTAATTAGGAGAGAACTAAACACAAGTTTCATTATTTGGATGATTGGCTTTTGGAAATCGAATCCACCTGTCCCTCTCCTCTCTCTCCCGCCGCCAATAAGAGGGTGCTCCCTCTTGTTGCCGTGACCACCAAAGGGAGAAAAACTCGCCCTTGTGTGCTTCTCTTTTTCTTCCTCTTGATTCCTCTTATTCGCTCGTGGCTAGTAACTTCCGAAGGAGAGGATTGTACTCAAGGAGTTGTCTTAAGGAGCTTGGCGTGGATACAAATAGAGGTAAGGTTCGATAACATCGCTACGCTTGATGCTTTTCTCATTACATGTCATCCGTAAGGTATACCTAGCGTAAATTTACTTCCTGTAAAATTTTAATTATGCGATCATATTTGGCATGTTGTAGTCTTATATGTGTATGGTGTATGTGATGTAATAATTAGAAATTATTATTATTTTATTTTCTGTTACGCATGTTTACAAAATGTGTTCTAGTATGCACTTGCATAGGACATATTCCAATAATCTGACCACAGGATGAAGACTTGGATTGAATCCACCCATTGGCTATGCGTATGTGACCAAAAAGCCCTCCCTTAAATCCTTGATTCCCTACACAATATAGTAAACATCACATTAATGCTAGGGATATTAAATTAAATTAAAAAAAATTTGCATCAAAATGCTAAAAATGATCCATACTCTTTAAACATGATAAATATAGGAAATTAACGTACGAATGGGTTAAAACATCCAAAAGAGTGATAAAAATATTATGCGAAATGTGAGTTATCAAGCGTCCATTAATAATTATCATTTTCAGGGTCCAATCTCTCCTGACTTGGATATAATCGTAAATAGAGCTCATATATTCCCTTGGTCTCAAACCAATGGTGTTAATCAGTAATTGTTCTTTTCAGGGTGCAATCTCTCCTAATTCAGACATAGTCGTGGATCGAGCATATATATCCCCCTAGTCTCAGACCAATAGCGTCCATCAATAATTAGACTTTTTTAGGGTCCTATTACTTCCGACTCAGACATAGTCATGAATTGAGCTCATATATCTCATAATCTCGGACCAGTAGCATTTATTAGAAATTGCCCTTTTCATGGTCCAATCTCTACTGACTCGGACATAGTCACAGATCAAACACATATTGTAGGATTGATATGCACGTGTGTTTAAAAAAAACTTGTTCTTTTATATTTTTTAAAACTAAGTATGAGTGTAGTGGAATAACAAGAAAAACAAGTAAAAAGAAAAATAGAATTTGAACATAAGGAGTTATTTAGTTTAGAGTCTTCGGTGACTCCTACTCCAAGACTCACAATCTCTCGGACCGTATCGACAGGAAATACACTATAAACCACTTCCAAAATCTATGGAAAAGGGAATCGAATATAAATACAGAAATTAAGAAAGTGTAACAACCTACACTTTTCTTTTTCGAGTATGAATGAAATACAACAGTAATAAAATGTTACCAATACTTGAAGTTGTAGAGTTATAATGGGCTCGTGTGTCAGTGTCGGTCTGCCGACAGTGGTCGGATGTCCTCGGAGCAATAGCGCAGTGGTAGAGCGTAGTCGAAGTAGTAGAAGAGTTGTTGAAACTCGTAATTGAATTGTATATATTGTGTTAATTGAACATTTTATTTAAAGAGTGTTGAGGGAACCTCCAAGCCCATCAGAGGTGCCTCCAACCCAAACTTTAATCCCTTAAACCTCGGTCGCGATAAACATCGTAGACTTTGTTGGTGCAATATTCCTCAGGTCAAGGTTGACCAAGTTGACTGAGCTTGGACTGAGTCAAGCTCGAGTCTTGATGTTTGGGTTTCGATGTTTGACAATACATGTAAACAACACATGGAGATTGTAGGTGCAATTGTTCATGTGGGGAGATTGTGAAGAAGAGTCAAGTAGGTCAAGGTTGACTGGATACTTGACTGGAAAGTCCTGGTGAGTGAAGCCAGGCAGAAGGGAAGTCCTGGTGAGTGAAGTCAGACAGAAGGAAAGTCCTGGTAAGTGAAGCCAGACAAATTGAAAGTTCTAGTGAGTGAAGCCAGGTAAAACGAAAGTCCTAGTGAGTGAAGTCAGACAGATTGAAAGTCCTGGTGAGTGAAGCCAGGCAGATTGGAAGTCCTGGTGAGTGAAGCCAAGCAATTAAGAAAAGTCCAAGTAGGTCAAAGTTTTGACCGGATACTTGGCACGAGGAAATCCATGTGGATCAAGGTTGATCGGACACCTGGTGGTGAAAGTCCAAGTAGGTCAAAGGGATTGACAGGATACTTAGCACGAGGAGGAAAAGTCCAAGTAGGTCAAAGAGATTGACCGGATACTTGGCATGAAGAAAAGTCCAAGTGGGTCAAAGGGACTGACCGGACACTTGGTGAGCGAGTTCTAGCAGGTCAAGGGTGACCGGATGCTAGGCATGATGTACCAACAGGTCATAGGTGACCGGATGTTGGTTTAGGGGGCTTTGGGCTTGATTTTGGGCAAAATCAAGAAGCTGGATCGATCAGCCGATCGATTGGCTCATGCCCAATCGATCGGCCGATCGATTGGGTGAGTCCCCGCGACAAGCTTCCTCCTAATCGATCGGTGGATCGATTGGGAGAGGCTCGCAATCGCACATAACAGCACTGGATCGATCAGCCGATCGATCCAGAGCTCCCAATCGATCAAGCGATCGATTGGGAGGTGCGATTCTGCGCAATAAGCCCTGGATCGATCGGTGGATCGATCCAGGCATTTCCCGAGAGCACAGAGGCGCTCTGGATCGATCGGCTGATCGATCCAAAGCCTCCTCGATCGATTGGGAGCAATCCAATCGATCGTGATTCGACCGTTGGTGCTGGATAAAGCCGTTGGCATGCGATTCCTTCGGTAGAGCTTGCAATGTTCATCTCGGATCTTCACAGCAGCTTCTCCACAGCGTGTTCCACTCTCACCGCTAGTTCTTGAAGGATCTTGGAGAGACATCCAAGTCAAGAGGCGTGACTACAATAAGAAGAAGAAGCTAGGGTTAGGGTTTTCATTGCATATCTTGTAAGATATTTCTTGTATTTATCTTCCCTTGCTTTCTTGTTGTATTGAGAGTATTGTAGGGCTTCTCCACCTTCGGTAGTTATCGAAAAGGAGTGTTTATATAGTGGAGAGTGTGTGAGTGTGTGGATCCTTGGATTAGTCACCTCTTCTTGAGGTGGATATCAAGTAAATCCTTAGTGTTAGCGTTGAGTGTTGTTTCTTTGTATATTTCGTTGCATATCTTTGAAGAAACAAGCAACGACGAGCACGAGATCGCGCCGAGCTATTCACCCCCCCCTTCTAGCTACATAATTGGTCCCAACAAGTGGTATCAGAGCAAGGTTGCTCTTCACCGGAATCATCGCCGGAAAGGGAAAAGAGCTAGAGGGTGAAGAAGTTGGAGCAAAATTCTTCAAGTCAAAGATTTTATCAAGCTCAACTTCAATGGAATTCCAAGACGGACTTGGATTCGATACAAGGGTGCCTCCATCATTTATTTCAACAAGCTTCGATCTTTGAAAATCAAGGATCGAGAATTTCTTGATGATGGAGATAGAGCAATGGTTTGCTCTAATGGAAGGATTTGAAGCTCCAACAAATTCCAAGGGCAAAGTACTCAAGAGGAGCAAGTAGAGCCAAGAACAAATCAAAAGATGTGAGGCCAATGACAAAGTGATCAAGCTTTTGGTCAATTTATTGTCAGGCAACATCTTGGAGCAAATTGGAGATTTTGAAGATGTCAAAGAGCTATGGAGCAAATTGACAAAGATTCATGAGATCCCCTCCACTGTACCAAACCAAGAAGAATCCAAAGAGGGTGACTCATTGGAGCAAGATAAAAAGAGGAGGAAAATTCCGAAGGTGAGAGATGCTCATCTTCCGAAGAAGAAGTCCAAGAAGCTTCATCTTCAAAGGAATGCAATGAAGAGGGCAAGGAGAGGGCATACTTCTTGTTCCATGTACAAGATGAAGATGAAGTAGCCTCCACCTCTAGGATTGAGGGGGAGCAACCTTTGGTGACACCGGATCAAGAAGAAGGAGAAGCTTTTACATCCGGGTCAAATAGAGAAGAAGACGATGTATCATCCAAAAATCAAGAAACATCAAATGGAGGATCAAGTGTCATCCCTACACATGAAGGTATAAATATTTCAATTAAAAATAAAAATCACATTATATGTTTTGAGTGTAGGGAACATGGGCACTACAAGAGCAAGTGCCCCAAATTGGCTAACAAGAAGGGCCAAGTGGCACTAAAGGGCAAGGTGAAGCCTAAGGAGATCATCCCCGGAACAAAGAAGAACAAGGAGCACATTGTGTGCTTCTCTTGCAATCAAAAGGGACATTATAGGAGCCAATGTCCAAAGGGGAAGAAAGTGATCAAGGTTCATGGAGGAAGCACAACTCAAGGGGGAGCCTCCAAGGTAAAAAGAGAGGTATCATTTATTGAGCCTACTCCTTTGAATAATGGTAAAAAGCATGTTAGTTCTAATTTTTATCATTTTAATGCTATTTACCATAGAAATAGGAAGCATGATAGCATTAAGGAGAAACATGTAGCTTTTCATGCTAAAACTACCACACCTAGGGTTAGGAAGGTAGATGAAAATCTAAGCAAGAAAACAAAGAATTTTAGGTATGTGTCTAGAAACAAAAATGCTCATGGATTTAATAAAAAATCAAAAACTAAAGACTTAATGGTGGAAAATCAAGTCTTGAGGTCAAGACTTGATAAATTAGAAAAGACCCTAAAAAGGATGGAAAATATCCTAAAAGGGTAAAATGAGCATAACATAGATCTAGGAGTACAAAAGTCATCCAATGACCATAGAGGTTTGAGATACAAACCTAAGACTAAGAAGGATGCAATTTCTTACCATAGGGTTCCATATAGTTATGGAACCAATCCTAGGTCAAAAGGTCAAGTCAAAAGTATAAGGAAAGTTATCCCTAAGAGTATTTTTACAACTAAGGTGACTAAGACTTCTAAGAAGTCTAACAAAGTCACTAAAAAGGTCACAAGGGAAGAAATCCCTAGGGTTGACCTAGAAAATGTGACCAAGGCTTCTAAGAAGCCAAACAAAGTCACTAGGAAGGTATCTAGGGAGGTTATCCCTAGCAAGTACCTAGAGCATCCAAGGAGCATCAATAGGTTTTGGGTTCCTAGGAGCATTTTCTCTACCCCATAGATGGGTTAGAGAGTGTCAACTCAAATTGAAAGGGTAGTTAACCTAATCATGATGAAGTTGACACTCAAGGAGCATTTTCAAGGTTATTATTAACCTTTGAAAATGAAAAGGATTATCATTTACTCTTAATTGGAGTAATATGTGCTATGAGTTGAGATTTTTTGATGTATTTTCAAGGGCACAACAAAATATGAGTAAAAGAAATGCCAATTTGGGATTTTGGCATTTTCTTAGAAAATTAAGGGCAATTTAGGCCTTATTTTTAAACGGTTACTCTTGGAAGAGTAGATTGTGCCAAAATTTAAGGAATATAGTTAATTTCAATTGGCACAACAAATTAAGAGTAAAAGAAATGTCAAGTTGGGAGTTTGGCATTTTATTAGGGACTTAAGGACAATCTAGGACTTAAATTTTAAGTTAGCCAAGGTTTTAGAATACTTAGATAAGTAATCTAGGTATTTTATTTATGCTAAAACCTGCCATGATTGTTTGCCTTTTATATGTCATGACATCATATTTATTTGCTTTGGCATTCATGCTTTATTATGAAAAATATCAAAAATACCATGTCATACCATACATACATCATGTAGTAATAAGAAATTTTCTTTTGAAAATTATTTATCTTTGATGTATGCCATAACACATCAGGCATTATTTTAATTCCTTATAATTAAGGACCAAATGGTATTTGTTAACAAGTAACACCCTTGGTGGATGTTCATAACTTCAAAATGGTTAGGTAGATATGCATGATCCCTAGATTAGGGCAAAACCAGACTTTTCATCTCACAAAAGAACTATAAGGTGACTTGTATGTGGTTTAGTGCACATTAGATACAAGTGAGATGTTAGGATGATGAACAAAACTCAAGATGTTGATTTAGTGCATTCTTTTGAGTTTTAAGTTCATCAAAACACATAGTTTTGTGTTTTCCAATCATTAGGAAAGCTAATGTACAAGTCATGTGCATTGAGCCTAAGGAACATGGTTGGATATTGGTTTTGAAAATCATTTTAAAATGCTTTTGGAAAACCTTGGTGCATGCTATCTTTTGATAGTAATCATCATTGAATAGTTGAACACAAACTTGAAGAAAACACTAAAGTGTTTACAAGTTTTCAAGTTTGTGTCAATCTTTGAAAATATGAAGTATTTTCTTAGAAAACTATTTTTCCATGATACTATATGCCCTAAATAATGTCTACAACGATTTTTATGATTTTTGGAATTTTGTATATTTTTCTAGGGATTTCTGAAATTGACTGAAATGGAATTTCAGCTTTTTCAGAGCTTCAATCGATCACTCGATCGATTGAAGGGTCTCAATCGATCAATTGAGAGCAAGCTTCTCGCAAACAGAAGCTTCCTGGATCGATCCATCGATCGATCCGGCCCTCCTGAATCGATCAGTGGATCGAGTCAAGCAGGTTCAATCGATTGGGACCCAACTCCAATCGATTGGGAATGCTGATTTTGGCTGGTAAAGCCTAATTTCAGCATTTTGGACCATCTTTGGTCTAGGTAACCATTCCAAACCCCTCAAAACATATTTATACATATTTAAAGAGAGTTTTCATGATGAAAACAAGGACGGATTGATTAAGGAAGAGTAAGTCAAAGTTTAGGTTGAGGTTTGACTTAATTATTGAAATTATGAACCTCAAAACTTCTAATTTTGGATTTCCTAAAGATTTAGGGATTCTAAGTCATTGTTGGTGCAATGACAGAAGTTTCGTGCATGTCTTTAGGGGGAGTTACTCTTTAAGGACATGAAAAATACTTTTCATACACCTTGGAAGGTGGTTAACCTTCTTTCGCGAAAATGCTCAAGGTTGAGCATTTGAAAATAATGGAGAGTGGATATATTCGTTATTCAAGGGGTGTCTACTCAAGGATGAGCATTTAATGATAGTGAAGGGTATGGGACCTTCGTTATCGGGTTGTGAGCAACAAGTGAAGTTGTGAACAACGTTAGGTAACTCTTCAGGGGGAGAGTTTGCTTATTTTGATGTGTGCCAATAGGGGGAGAATGAAAGGGTTTAAGTTAGACCTTCATTATCTAAGAGGGAGTTTACCCTCTTAGGGGGAGAACATAGGGTTTAACATACGCCTTCATTACCTAGTGGCATGAAGGGAGTTGAGGTTATGGGATTAGCCTAACTTAAATGTGGTATTATTAAACATCAAAAAAGAGGCTCGAGTCTTGATGTTTGGGTTTCGATGTTTGACAATACATGTAAACAACACATGGAGATTGTAGGTGCAATTATTCATGTGGGGAGATTGTGAAAAAGAGTCAAGTAGGTCAAGGTTGACTGGATACTTGACTGGAAAGTTCTGGTGAGTGAAGTCAGGTAGAAGGGAAGTCCTGGTGAGTAAAGCCAGGCAGAAGGGAAGTCCTGGTGAGTGAAGCCAGGCAGATTGAAAGTCATGGTGAGTGAAGTCAGGTAGAAGGGAAGTCCTGGTGAGTGAAGTCAGGCAGATTGAAAGTCCTGGTGAGTGAAGCCAGGCAGAAGGAAAGTCCTGGTGAGTGAAGCCAGACAGATTGAAAGTCCTGGTGAGTGAAGCCAGGCAGATTGGAAGTCCTGGTGAGTGAAGCCAGACAATTAAGAAAAGTCCAAGTAGGTCAAAGTTTTGACCGGATACTTGGCACGAGGAAATCCAGGTGGATCAAGGTTGATCGTACACCTGGTGGTGAAAGTCCAAGTAGGTCAAAGGGATTGACTGGATACTTGGCACGAGGAGGAAAAGTCCAAGTAGGTCAAAGGGATTGACCGGATACTTGGCATGAAGAAAAGTCCAAGTGGGTCAAAGGGATTGATCGAATACTTGGTGAGCGAGTTCTAGCAAGTCAAGGGTGACCGGATGCTAGGCATAATGTACCAACAGGTCATAAGTGACCGGATGTTGGTTTAGGGGGCTTTGGGCTTGATTTTGGGCAAAATCAAGGAGCTGGATCGATCAGCCGATCGATTGGCTCACGCCCAATCGATCGGCCGATCGATTGGGTGAGTCCCCTCGACAAGCTTCCTCCCAATCGATCGGTGGATCGATTGGGAGAGGTTCGCAATCGCATAGAACAACGCTGGATCGATCAGCCGATCGATCCAGAGCTCCCAATCGATCAGGCGATCGATTGGGAGGTGCGATTCTGCGCAATAAGCCCTGGATCGATCGGTGGATCGATCCAGGCATTTCCTGAGAGCACAGAGGCACTCTGGATCGATCGGCTGATCGATCCAAAGCCTCCCCGATCGATTGGGAGCAATCCAATCGATCAGGATCCGACCGTTGGCGCTGGATAAAGCCATTGGTGTGCGATTCCTTCGGTAGAGCTTGCACTGTTCATCTCCGATCTTCACAGCAGCTTCTCCACAGCGTGTTCCACTCTCACCGCCAGTTCTTGAAGAATCTTGGAGAGACATCCAAGTCAAGAGGCGTGACTACAACAAGAAGAAGAAGATAGGGTTAGGGTTTTCATTGCATATCTTGTAAGATATTTCTTGTATTTGTCTTCCTTTGTTTTCTTGTTGTATTGAGAGTATTGTAGGGTTTCTCCGACTTCGGTAGTTACCGAAAAGGAGGGTTTACATAGTGGAGGGTGCGTGAGTGTGTGGATCCTTAGATTAGTCACCTCTTCTTGAAGTGGATACCAAGTAAATCCTTAGTGTTAGCGTTGAGTGTTGTTTCTTTGTATATTACGCTGCATATCTTTGAAGAAACAAGCAACGACGAGCACGAGATCACGCCGAGCTATTCACCCCCCCTCCTCTAGCTACATAATTGGTCCCAACAGACTTCAGCTTCTATCTATGCGAGGGTGCCTCCAATGCGCCTCTGAGGCACCTCCAATGCCTCTAAGGCACTACCACACCACGAAGTCTTATCTTCCACTCTTATATCCTTAAAGTACCTCCGGCGTGTCCAAGGTGCCTCCAAGCTCCAATCCGAGGTGCCTCAGAGTACCTCTGAGGCACCTCTGTCACTGTTCATTCGAGACTAATTTTTCTCCCTTCATACTACAAAATACATTAGTCCAAAAATAAAGTATAATATGTAAAACAAAGTTAGCACAATAATAAAATAGAATTATTAATTAGATTCTATCTTTCCAAGACCAGAATGTAGTCAAGGTCTAAGTCTAGGTTTTCAAAATAAATCTAAACTGGACCTACGCCTAAAGTCCCTAATTGGGACTCGTCTCACTCGATTACTGAAACACTCTCCTCCAGTGACTTACCTTACTTATCATGTAGAATCACTTGGCTCGCCTTTGACACACCAGGTCTTCCCGCTAATTGTCAGGTTCGCAAACCCAACTAGATTTCGGTCAGCTGTCAGGTCCTACGGATCAAGTCAGACTTCCCTCTAGATATTGGGTCACTTCTTGACCTAACTAGACTTCTACACCAACTCTCACATCCTTTAGAGCTAGCTGGATTTTAGCCTGGTGTTAGGTCCTTCAGACCCATCAAGTCTTGCACACTTGGTAGAAAGATTAGATCACACCACATCTAACTTTAATTCATTTGTCTTTCATCAAAACTTAGATTTGATCGTTAGTGTCAATTGCACCAACACATATATCCGTTGGCCTCGGACTAGTAGCGTTCATCAACAATTACCCTTTTCAGGGCCAATATCTCCTGATTCAAATATAGTCACAGATCGAGCACATAAATCCCCAACTCTCAAACTAATGGAGTCCAACAACAAGGGTCCAATATCTCCCAACTTAGACATAGTTGTGAATCAAGCAAATATCCCTTAGTCTTGGATCAAGTTGCGGATCGAATATATATATTCTAGGACTAGTGGCGTCCATCAACAATTGTCCTTTTTAGGATCCAATCTCTCCCGACTCAAACATAGTCACGAATCGAGTACATATATTCCCATGGTCTCGAACTAGTGACATTCATCAGTAATTTCCCTTTTCAAGGTCTAATCTCTCTTGATTTGGACATAGTCACGGGTCGAGCTCATATATTTAGGAGGCATGAAATTGAGTCTACTATTCTCTCCCCACTTGGACATAATTAAGGATCAAGCATTTGTTCTCCCTATCCAGACAATCATTTATATTTTATCTCCTCTACCCTTAGCAGAGTCATCATGCCCAGGTCTAATATGTCCATCTGATTTCTAATAAAGTCGTATTTCCATTAACAGTGGAAGACTTCCCCGATCTTCGACATCTATAATCTGTTGGTATAATTTGCACTAATAATTAAACTCAAATTTTGATATATGACAAAAATTAAAATTAAATCATCTATTTTCTAACATGGTTAAACAAGTGTGTAGATGAACCGACTCAATGGATCTAGAGGACCAGATACCAGGTTGAAGTACAGTTGGGTTAAGGAGTACCAGAAAGCTAACATGAAGTCTAGTTAGGTCAGAAGAACTTGATAACTGACAAGAAGCCCAGATAAATCAGAGATGACCTGATATCTAGCAGAAAGTCTAATTGAATCAGTAGGACCTGAGAACTGGCTAAAATCTAGATGAGGCATCTCACAGGAAGACCTGGTGAATCAAGAGAGATCAGACGTCAAGTAAATCTATAATGATAAGTAGAGGTAAGCAACTGGAGGAGAGATATCTAGTGAGAACAAATTCTACTGGGACTGTAGGTGTTGATTCAACTTAGATCCATTTTAGAAATCTAAGTTGAAACCAAGACTAGATCCTAGTCATATTAGACAATACATACATATGTCTTTCTAACTCTTTGTTGTGGAGACATACATAGATCTTCAATTTCTTCATGTGTGACCACTGATAGAGATTGATTATAAGTCTCGTGTCAAAAGTTATTACCTCTGGAAGATTATCATGTCAAACTAGTTGCTTGGAAGTGCCCTGGTCTGCTTGGATGTGCCTCGGGATGATTGGAGATGCCTTGGACCAGAAAGTTATCACAATTAGATAACTCACGAAGCCTTCAGATCATATAAAGATTAATTGAGGCGCCTTGGATGGCTTATATAAGTAGTGTTCAACCAACAACAGAAGATTCAATTATTCTACATTTAAATGATCTTCGCACTACTCTGAAATTCGACTACGATGTTGCAACATTACTCCGACATCGAGGCTCTACTTTGGATCTTATTTTTGTGTCGGTATAATTTTATTATTATATTCATCTTTTTTGTACATATTTTATAAGGACAATAAACTTGTTGTCGCTCATAATCTTTTGTAAACAATGAATTGATAGTGATTTCCCAATCGATACATTCCAAGGGAGTGTGGGCCTTAGAATAGTAGTCTATTGGGTTGCGAATAGGGGTGTAAATAAACCAAATCGCTCATGAACTATTCGAAACTCAATTCCATAAAAACTCGTTTGAGCTCGTTTAATGAGACTCATTAAGATAAACAAACCAAGCTCAAGCTTCACAATATTCGGCTCATTAGCTTATGAGCACGTTGGTTATCAACTTTTAAATAAAAATAATAATAGTTTTGATATTGAATTTATAGATTTTATCTCTACTTATAAAACATATAAATAAATATATTAAATTTATTTGTTAGAATAAAATGGTCAATTTTAATAAGAATATTATAATTTTCTCAAAATATATAATATAGTTTTTAATAAATATTTAAATTTATAATTTATATTTATTAACCTCATTTAGACTCGATAAAAGCTCGAATAAGCTTGTAAGTCATCAATATATTTGTTAAATAAAGCTCGAGCTCAGCTCAATTATAAATAAGTCAAACTCAAACATTCAAGAGTTCGGCTCGGCTCGATTACACCTCTAGCTACGAACCAAGTAAAATCAAATGAGTGCTTTCTTTTCATTGTTTTTGATTAATTATTTTTCCATCACGTACTCAAATTTTCGACGAGTGTTTTAAAAACTAAAAGAAAAGTTTTAAAACGTTATCCCTCCTTTCTCACGTTCTATACAATCTTACACAGTCCAATCAGTCGGAATCTGCCTCCTTCGAGTAGACTTGAGGGAAATACTTGTAATGTGAAGGTAAATAAGGATTCACATGACGGATCCTTAACTTGGTCAACATATTCTCTATAGGGCGTGTTAACTACCAAGCCGACTCAACCAGTCGTCTCATTGATCTCTCCCGAGGAGTCTTGAAACAAAGACCGACTCCCCAGAGGAGTCTTCCCAACAAAGACGGACTCCTTTGAGGAGTCTTCCTAACGAAGTCCGACTCATCCAAGGAGTTTTTTCAGACGAATGTAGATTCCTTCAACTCAATCACTCAGCTCAACCATCTCGGCCCCCACCAATCCAACACCTCTCACGCACCTGGTTCGGTCCTACAAATCTGACACCTCTGGTTGATCAACCCTTCAGCCCAACTGCCTTAACTTGGTCAATAGCATGTGGAACAACACGTGGACTGACATAGCACATGGAACAACACGTGGAATAGCATGGTCGCCATAGCATGGGACAACATGATCCAACACGATCCTCCACAATATAAAATGTGGGTGACATGACCTTTGGAGGTAATGATGTTATACTTGCCCTATCAGGATAACATCCCATCAATGAGGAGAGAAATATAATTCCTTTTGCAAAAGTGATATATAAAAGGAGTTATCTCCCGCGGGCAAAGGTATGCGCACACACATACACATGCGCACACGCACGCTTACAAATCACCACAACCATTTCCTTATCTATTGTTATTTTTCTCCTCCTCTTCTGCGGGAGATTTGATTTGGGCGTCGGAATGGTTGAGTCAAGACCTCATTCCCTAGCCTCCATTCTAATCCCATTTTGGAGCTTTGCAAGCATCCAAACGACCTTGCCTTTCCCCCACCCTCAGTGACCTTGTCAACAATGGAGACACCTCATCGATGGTTCATCCTTCATCGATAGGTAGAAACATATCCCTTCCAAGGTTTGAAATATCCATTTATTCTCTTTTGGCCTACTTAATAGAAGTCATTTTGACTCGTTTTATAGCATTTAACTAACAAAATCTAACAATTTTTTGGATATACAATGTGAAGTTATGAATTGGATAAAAACCAAATCAATTCTTGGTTGAATCTATATGTGACTAGCTCATTCCCATCTGATTTTGAAGATAATGGATATAATTTATACACCGAAAGATTTAGCGATTGGCTTATATCATTAATTAATTGTAAGGCCTGATCAAAGCAGTTTCGAAAAGATATGATTAATATGACTTGTCAACTACCCCATTTTGAACTCAATCCGACACAAAATTTTATTTCAATGTCGCATTCCAAATCATACAATTATGATTGATGGAGAGTGGAAATATTGAATGCTGATTTGGACCTTTGAAGTAGATCATATTAAATCGGTCTAGTTCAAAGTTTTCGCGAAGAGAAGGCATTGGGAATGTGTTACATCATGGCACTAGAAAATATCTACTCAAGTAAACAATGTTCGAATCTTGTCACCTTAATTTAATCACCTACTTATAGAATTAAACTTGATTCGGTATATCTATGATGTAAAATTGATATATTCCTTTTAAATTTTTTAACATTTTATATTCTTAAGTATTCGGGCTTAGTTCGACACATAAATTGTGCCCAACCTCAACCCGAGTCCAGATTCAACATGACACGATCTATACCGATCTACGCGTGCAACTGTTCTCCATGCTTGATGAAATGATTAAATAATTAACCCCTAGGCTTAATTATTAATTATATCCAACATCACATGATCGGACAGATCGGCTTCCTTTGTCTATGGCCTTACTATTACTCTATCTTAATTACCTTTAAATAATCAATAATGTTGCTGGCAACCTCAGATATCTCATGATTAATTAGTTAATTAATTAATTAGTTAATTAATTAATTAACTAATTAATATTGTCCACTAATCATGTCCACACTAATAAGATAATTAACCAGCTATCTCCATTTGAGATTTGGTGACACAGTGCCCCACTTGCTCCTCTTATTATTAACTTATTGTGCCCCACATTCTTTAGAGGACAAGGACTCCAATGTAGGCATTATTAAATATGCATGAATAATTATTAATAATTATTTGATTCACTACAAGAAAGTAGGCAGGAGATTAGTCTAAGCACGAGCTAATTAATAGTTAATCATCCAATTGACTCTTTAATTAAGGAGCGCACGAGGGGTGTGAGCTGGATTATCCTGCAGCATTCGGTAACCTGGCCCACCATCCAACTGTGTGGCCACGTGCTCATTTAATTATTATAATCACATGGACATTGCCCCCCGTAATTAATTACCAATCTCTCCCCGAGCGACCGATCTACTCCGTCCGGCGGAATCCGACCCGTAACTCGACGGACGAGATCGGATCCGCTGAATGAGAATCATTAGGCGAATGATTCACCACCAATCATGGCCCGCGCTATATATCATTGATATAATTATTGCTGCGCGATCGTAACGGGCGGCAGATATCGCTCCGGAGATGCGCTTTGGATCCCATCCGACGGCCGAGAGGATTCACGCGACTTTCCTATTCGTTCGGAACGAAGCCACGAGGAACCTTCGAGAATGATGCGAATCGACCGTTCGTTGGGAAATCTTAAGAGTTCGCGGAAGGCGGTTTCACCGCACGTGACCGCGTGGGTTCGTACGTGCGCCTCGCTGTCCTCGTGTTGGTGTCACATGCCGCGGGACGAGACCCGTGGATTTATTTAGTTGTTTAAATTTATTTTTAAATAATATTAATTTTTTTTTACTTATGAAAGAGATTTATTTATTCATAGAAAAGGGACACGTGGGGTAGGTAAACATGCGAGGGCGGGAAGCAGAATTAATCACGAGCACGCCTCCGCGACATAATCCGGAATTTAAGAGAGAGAAAGAGGAACCGAAGAAATGTTTTGAGTTTTTTCTTTTTGTTTTTGCCATTAATTGCAGAAGGAAAAACGAAGGTAATTTCGTGACTGGAAATCGGAGGGAATAAATTGGATGGCGGGATGGGGAGTATGATTATTATAATCAGCGCAGGTGGCCTCCATAATTGGGAGCACGTCGAAACGGAGAAAAGTCGGGAAGGAGAGCAAATGATTACGGAGCGTGGGCGGTCGGGAAGTGGGGCGACCGGGTGGGGCCACGAGCGGGTCATGTTCTGGGTGTGTAGCCACGTGACACGGCAGGGACATGTTGGCCCATGTGACTCCGCCTCGCCCACTAGACCACGTGAAACCCCCATCCCTCCTGCCTGTACACGCAGCCTTATCCTCAGCTCGGCGCAGCCGCGGCTTCAAACGGCTCGGAGTGTTGGGTTGGCACTGGAGAGGAATAATTGGGAGATACAGTCGCGCACAGTTTGTATTTATTAAGCGAAAAGTTGCATGCAGTCCCATTAGTAAACATACTCCCTATTAAAAAAAAAAATTTATTTTCACACCTTAATTTAATATATTTATCTAATTATCCTTAATATTTTAAATATAAAAAATCTAAAAATAACTATAAACCCTCTTAAATTCAGTAAATTAATCTATAATCTAATATATTTTCTATCAAATTGAGTACGATTCTTTTTTCATCTCAATTGAATAGAAAATATACTAGATTTTCTTTAAATAGTACTAAGATGAAAAATATATTAAATTTTTTTAAATGGTACTGAATTTAGGAGGAATTATATTAAATAGAAAAAAAGTCGTACTCAATTTAATAGAAAATATACTCGATTCTAGTTTAAAATGCTGAATTTAATAGAAATTATACTCATTTTTAGACTATTTATATCTAAAAAAATATAAAGTATAATTTTAATAGAAAATATACTCCAATATACTAGATTTTATTTAAATAATACTCAATTGGATAGAAAATATACTATATTTTATTTAAATGATATTTAATTGGATAGAAAATATACTAGATTTTTTTTTATATGGTGCTGAATTTAGGAGTAATTATATTAAAATAGGAAAAAATATGCCCAATTTAATAAAAAAATATATTCAATTCTAATGTAAAGTACTGAATTTAAGAGAAATTATACTTATTTTTGGACCTGTTGTACCTAAAAAATTTGAAAGACAATTAGATAATATTTACATGAGGGAGTTGAAGTAAATAAAATTTTGAGAGTTGAAATAAAATTTGTTATGAGTGGATTTTACCTGTAAAATTAAAATTGTGATTGAGAATTTTTCTCAATTTTATTTATTTATTAATTAATTTGTTTATTTATTTATTGTGGAAAATAATTAGGGAGTTTTGGGATGGGCAATGATGATGTGGTGATGGTGGTGGGGGCCACGGATGCTGTGCTCAGAGGGACACAATGATGAGGGCCATGGCATGAACGGGGGACATTGAATGTTGTGTAGGACGCCATGTCGTATCAACATCAACAGGCTGTAATAATTGCCCAACTGGGAGGCAATCATAACATGGCCTGCCTATTACTGTGCCCATGTTATTTATGCCAATCATCATCATGCTCCCTCTATCCCTTTTTATTTTCCTTGAAAAAAAATACACATTTTAAATTTAAATAATAGCAAAAAGATTTGAATAAAGAGGAATTATTTAAGTTGATGAAACGTGTAGGTGATTATGAAATGGGGGAGCGGTCAAAGCAAAAGCCGCCGTGGGAGCCGGAAAGAGCCGTGAGCAGCTTAACTAACCACGGTTAGCAAAAAGCGTGCATGATTAGGATGGACACAGAGCATGAAACACACATGTACAAGTTAAGTAATCATTGAACCACGCCGACTATATATATTATGCTCTTCTCGCTCGGTCTTCCACATCTCGGAATATCGAAGGATTAAAGCTTTTACAGAGGATTAAGCGAGGAAAGTGAGAAGGGAATCAAAAGAGTAGGGGAAGTACAGAGATCGATCGAGAAAGATAAAGCGATCGGGAAAGGAACGAGGAGGAAGATGATGCTAGGAAAGGAGGATTTAGGGCTCAGCCTTAGTTTGAGCACAGCCAGTTACAAGCAGCAGCAGCAGCAGCCGCTTGACCTGATGTCCTCTGTTGCCTCGCCGGCGCCGTTCCCTTGTCTCCGCAGCGCCCACTGGGCGGCTCAGCTTCTCGCCGTTGAGTCAGCGGCAGGTATGCACTTTGCCTAGTTTTTATTTTTTATTTTTTTAGATCTGGTCGATAAAGGCGTCGATCTTGAAGATAGGTTTTGATTTTGCAGAGAAGAGATCGGCGGCGGAACTGTCGGCGGAAGAGGAGGAGGCGGGGCGGCCGGCTCTGCCGCTGCTGAGGGGGATCGACGTGAATCGGTCGCCGGGAGGGAGGGATGTTGCCAGCGAGGAGGATGCGGGTGCGTCGTCGCCCAATAGCACGCTCTCGAGCGTGAGCGGCAAGAGGGCGGAGCGCGATGGCAGCCACCATCTCCTCGGCGATCACGAGCTTCTCGACGCGGATCGGTCCTGCTCCCGCGGAGGGATTAGCGACGACGAGGACGGCGGGGACGGATCCCGCAAGAAGCTCCGGCTCTCGAAGGACCAGTCGGCCGTGCTGGAAGAAAGCTTCAAGGAGCACAACACTCTCAATCCCGTAAGCCTTCCTCTCCCCGATCCCTAATTTCTTCCTCTTCCGCCATCTTTAATCCTCGAAATGACGGACTTAATCTGGTTTGGGCGATCTCAGAAGCAAAAGATGGCTCTGGCGAAGCAGCTAAACCTGAGGCCGAGACAAGTGGAGGTGTGGTTCCAGAACCGGAGGGCGAGGACGAAGCTGAAGCAGACGGAGGTGGACTGCGACTTTTTGAGGCGGTGCTGCGAGACGCTGACGGAGGAGAACCGGAGGCTGCAGAAGGAGGTGCAAGAGCTGAGAGCCCTGAAGCTGTCGCCGCAGCTGTACACGCACATGACTCCTCCCACCACGCTCACCATGTGCCCGTCTTGCGAGCGCGTCTCCAACTCCAACTCCAACTCCGCCTTCCCGGCCACCGTCGCCTCCTCGCATGCGACGCCGGTACCGGAGCACCACCGCCAGTTCCTCCACAGCCAGAGGCAGCAGATCCCCTCCCCGTGGCCGCCCCTCCGGCCCTTTCTGGAAGCCCCTCGACAACGGTAGCTAATTAGGTGTTAATTAATCCGATCTAATGCTTAATTAGCGAGCGAATGGAGAGGCCGTGTGTTGTACAATGGCGATGGATGAAAAAAAAATTCAGATTTGGTACGAGATTGATACGGCGAATAATCTGGTCCTGAAGTAGGGTCAAAGTCTGATTAGGGTGGCGGTCAAAGTTGATACTATGCAATAAGATCAACTATTTTAACTGAGTAATCTAGCTGATCAAATTTATAATCTAATCAGACAAGTTGAACACTTAATATTACCGAACTCTTTGGTCAAACAGATATGTCAAGCGAAAATTGAGTCTCGGATAGCATTTCTTAAATCCAGTCTCGGATAGCATTTCTTAAATCCGACCAGACCCCTTCAATAAGCGATATCCAATTAGACTATAAAAGGGATTTGGTCCATTTGTCAGTTCAGTGTGCTAAGGATCGCTCAACCCAATGGTTTAACGTTCTTCTTTGTTGTTTTATGTGACAACTGTCTGAGAATCAAGAAAATATTTTCTATATCAGCTGAGCACTAGAAGTTTTTACCATACAAAATGTAGAGATTGCGGGTTTCATTTTGGAAAAGATGTTAAGGTAATATTATGGTATGTCCTTTTTTGGCAATGCGTCAAGATTCGTGCATAAAGGAAACAGTAACACTATAAAATGAAGTCTCTATCTACAGACGCAGGTACGTGTATGCGTACACATCCATTGTTCATTATTTTCTACTCGATCGGTCATTGACTTGAGCGTCGGAGTGCCTACGTCGGAGATCCTTCCTTAGTCCATGCAAGACCGCTCGGAGTCATTTTTGGCCAACTCAGAGTCTTCGTAAGGTCAACAGCAAAGCCACCTATCCAGTATGTCATGTTCCTCACTTTCAGACATGATTAAATTTGTCGCCGTCCATGGGAACTTCACAAGCATCTGAAATAAGAAGACGGACGAGATTGGACGACCCACCACAGTAATTTTGTCGCAAGAAGACTTAGAGTTGTTATTAATCGCCCGAGTAGAGATTAGTACAACAACAAGCAATGACTGGGTGTCTTTTACCTAACGACCTGGCTATATCTATGACCGACCCTCAGGATGAGCACGGAACCCGAGTGGACGGCCCAATCATGTGTCAATGGCTTCCTACTCCTCCAGCTAGCTTTACGTAAGCACCTACACAGCCGATTAGCCTTTCACCTATGCCCCCATCCTCAGTCACGTATCACCGAGCGTTGTTCCGCACACCCATAGATGGTGTAGGTTGAGCGGAAAGGTCACAAGGCTCATCTTCTGAAAATACGCTCGCCCGGGAGATCGAAAGGGGAGAGCTCTGATGGCTAGTAGCTCCCCCTAGAGAGTCAATATGTCATTTTCCTAGGAAATATTGGAGGATAAATTACCGAGCTACTTCCGACCCGTAACGATCGGGGTCCTACTACCTTAAAGACACAAAGGGAAGAAACTTGGAGCAATCGTGGAGTGCCAACCACTTGCAACCTTATCGGACTTAAGGGTATGCTTGTAGTGAATAAATATGTTGTTTGTGCTCAATAAAAGTGCAGGCAAATGTCGCTCGAAAAGTTCGATTGTGCCAGACTCTCGCGTCATTCGACCAAGTTATAAGCAAGCTTGCTCTCGCGTCTATATCTCAGACTCTCGAGTCGTTCGGTCAAGCTATAAGCAAGCTTACTCTCAAGCCTAAGTCCTAGACTCTTGCGTCGTTCGAACGAGTTATAAGTGAGCTTGCTCTCGCGCCTAAGTCCCGGACTCTCGCACCGTTCGATCGAGTTATAAGTGAGTTTGCTCTCGCGCCTAAGTCTCAGACTCTCGCGCCGTTCGACCAAGTTATAAGCAAGTTTGCTCTCACACCTAAGTCCCAGATCACTCTCGTGCCGATCGACCGAGTTATAAGTGAACTTGCTCTCGCACTTCTATCCTAGATTCTCTAACCATTTGACCGAGTTATAAGCGAGCTTGCTCTCGCGCCTATGTCCAAGACTCTGGCATTGTTCGACCGAGTTATAAGCAAGCTTACTCTCGCACCTATGTCTCAGACTCTCATGTCGTTCGACCGAATTATATGCGAATTTGCTCTTGCGCTTAAGTCCCAAACTCTCGGGTAGTTCAGCCGAGTTATAAGTGAGTTTACTCTCACGGTCAAGTCCCAGACTCTCGTGTCATTCGGCCGAATTATAAGCGAACTTGCTCTCGCGCTTAAGTCCCAGACTCTCGCATAGTTCGACCGAGTTATAAGCGAGCCTTCTCTCATGCCTATGTACCAGACTCTTGAATCATTTGGCCAGTTTTTTGAGATAGGTGTAGCGGCATTTAGCATCTTTCAATATATGTCTTAAAAAGTACACCGACTGTTGTTCAGTGCCATTTTGTCACACCAACGCTGAGCCGACCGCTTGCTGTGTGGATGACAAGTACATCCAGAGTGACTCGCCAACGATAGACTTTGTCGATACATGTAAGGAAGTTAAATAACTTTTGAGCTCCTCCAACGCCTTGTTGCACTCGGTGTCCCATTGAAACTTAGTAGTTCGGCGTAAAACCTTGAAGAAAGGGTGGCTCCGATCAGACGACTTGGATATGAACCTTGACAGGGCGGTGATCCGTCCGGTCAACCGCTGAGCTTCCTTCAGGTAGCACAGAGGTGACATATTTTAGAGCGTCTTTACTTTGCTTGGATTTTCTTCAATCCCCCACTCGGTCACGATGTAAATGAGGAAGCGTCCGCTTCTTGCTCTGAACAGGCATTTACTTGGATTGAGTTTGATTCCATACCTTCTTAGCGTTCGGCAAGTCTCTTCTATGTCTGCATAGAGGTCAATAGCTCGGAGGGATTTTATCAAAATATCATCGACGTATAATTTCATGTTTCGACCAATTTACCTTCGGAACACTTTGCCTATTAGTCTCTAGTAAGTGGCTCCGATTTTCTTTAGGTCGAACAACATCACATTATAATAGAAAGTTCCGTCCGCCGTAATGAAGTTGACCTCCTCTTGATCCTCCTTGGCAAGCGAAACCTAGTGCTAGCCCTAGTATGCGTTCAGTATGCAAATCAGCTCGCAGCCAGCCGTGGAGTCCACCATTTGATCAATGCGCAACAGTGGATAGTAGTCCTTTGGGCAGATCTTGTTCAGGTCTCTAAAGTCAATGCAGATCCATCATTTATTACCTGACTTGGAGATTAGCACCACATTAGCTAACCAGCTCAGAAATTGCACTTTGCATATGTAGCCGGCCTCTTGTGGCTTTTCTACTTCCGCTCAGATGATCTGATCCTCCTCCGCGCTGAAATCTCTTTTCTTTTATTTTACTGGTCTGGCGTCTGGTCGGACGTACAACTTATGTTGTGCCACACTCGGTGAGATTCTCAGGAGCTTATGAGTCGCCCAAGCAAGCACATCATGGTTTTACCTCAGACAGGCAACCAACTCTACTTTCCTTTCTACACTTAGGTCAACAGCAATGAAAGTCGTGGCCTCCGGCCGGTTGGGATGCATATATGACTTCTTCTTTTTCTTCATATACTAGGGCGGAAGACTCTTCAAAGATTACATTCACTTCCAGTCGTTGTGCTTTCCGAGTGGCACGCGCCTCCATCTTTACCATCTCAACATAGTATCGACGGACAGTTAGCTTGTCGCCCCTTACTTCCCCGACCGAGTTCTCCACCGAAACTTGATCTTCTAGCAAAATGCAGGGACGATCGCTCGGAATTTATTGAGTGTTGGTCGACACAAAATGACATTGTAAGCTAACAGGGCATCCACCATAATGAAGTTGGTCGTCCTCGTCCGTTTGAGCGGCTCCTCCCCGAGTGATATGGCCAGCAGAGCCTAGCCAATCGACAAAACTTCATTATCTGTGTATCCATATAATGGTATTGTCATAGGCTAGAGCTTGCTCTGCTCGATCTGAAGCTGCTCAAACACCTTCTTGAGTATGATGTTCACCGAACTCCCTGTATCTACAAAAGTACGGTGAATATTATAATTAGCAATGGTTGACATGATGATCAAGACATCATCATGAGGGACTTCTACTTCGTCCAAGTCCCGTGGGGCGAAACTGATCTCTAGCCCTTCTGTCTTCTCCTTGCTGTTAGAGTGTATACTAAAAGTCTAACTTTTATATAAACATTTATTTAGAAATAAGAATCACATTGGTTAAATGTCTATATTTATAAGTTAAGTGTAGTTGTTCAATTAATTTATATTGAAGATAACATGGTGTGTGATCTCACACAGAAGATCATGTTATCAATTCCTTATAAATTGTAAATAGTAGCTCACGACTAAGATGAAAAGGAATAAACCATTGGAATAGTTGTATTGTAGTTTGATATTAGTTTATCTTAACAATAAAATTACAGTAGTAGACTCTGAGTGTATTGAGTAGGACCATTTAAGGTAAGTTCTTTTTGTACTGACTACATAAAAGAACAAGACCTTTGTTATTATGGAAGTGTGTGCTCTTAATCATGATATAATAACAAGCACATATATCTAGTATTTATTTCTTTGACTTATCAAAGGGTGCGATTTAGTTCGATAAATCAATAGGCCCGATAAGTTGGGAAATGATATTATTTATAGTGTGTGTTATTGATTATAGAAGGAAACTGTATCCTAGTAATGTAGGTTGATGATGTCCCCAAGAGGAGCTCATAAGGATTGTCATGTAAACCCTGCAAGTGGACTTAGTCCGACATAATGATAAGGTTGAGTAGTACTACTCTTGGAGCTAGATATTAATTAAGTGAGTTATCAGTAACTCATTTAATTAGTGGACATTCTATATCTTAAACACAGGGAGACTAACACACTCATGATAAGAAGGAGCCCAAAATATAATTTAGGATTGGTGCGGTAGTTCAATAATAATTCTTTAGTGGTATGAATTATTATTGATGAAATTAAGTTGGGTGTTCGGGGCGAACACGAGAAGCTTAATTTCATCGAGAGACCAAAACCAATTACTCCTCTCGGTCCCTATCGTAGTCTCTTATTTATAAAGTATTATACACATCCATACCCACCTTCTTACCCATCCTTATGTGGCCGGCCAAGGCAAGCTTGGAGCCCAAGCAAGGGTCGGCCAAGACATGGCTTGGATGGGATGAAGTGTGGTCGGCCCTAGCCTGAGTCCAAGCTTAGGTGGTCGGCCACAATAAAATTAAAATGATTTTATTTTTTAAAATTTTTCTTAAGTGGATTCCATGGTTTTAAAAGAGAGTTTAAAATTTAAATCTTTCCTTTTATAACTTTCTACAAAAGATTAAGTGAAAGGTTTGAAATCTTTCCTTATTTGTAGTTGAAAGGAATATTTTAATTTTTGATAAAACTTTTCTTTTTTAACCATCCTCATGATTTAAAAGAGTGTTTTAAAATTAAATATTTCCTTTATGTTAAGTATCGTTTGTGATCCAAGTCTAAACCTCTAAGAACAGATAAGTTAAATTTGGAATCAATAATGTTAAGTTCCGTTTGCGATTCCTAATTTAATTTCTAAATAACACAATAGGTTATTAGTAAAGGTTCAAAACTTGTACAAAATTTTTGTACAGGGGAACCAGTATGATATTTCGCATAGCAACTAACACTTGCTGCATCTAACAGCATGTATTTTCAGTCGCCGGGCGTGCGACTTCCGGGCCTGATTAGAATCTCTATCGGTCGGGCCTCCCGTGATCAAATCAATGTCACCCCTAGAGGCGTTGCTTTGGTCCTCTTCTTCCCGAGTTGACGGGCATGACTGCTCGGCAGATGACCTTGCAGGCCTCTCGTATTCTCACCGCGAGGGCTACTGTCGGAGGTGCTCATCTCACGGCCTGACTTCCTCTTGCTGTCTCCCCAATCGACTATGATGGCAGTGATCGAGTGTCGGAGACCGACGGTGAAATCTTGAAGGTGTCGGTTGGCGTGGTTTGGTTTGAGCAGATAGAAGTTTCTGATGTTGTGCGTTAGTGACCGATGATAAGAACAGAAGAGCGACATCCATAGTCTAGGCTTGGCAATCTTCGTCTGCTCAGTCTTCACCGCATGGGTTCGAGGCTATGAATGTTACTGCGTGGTACCCACTCGGGGCCCCTAGGGCGACTGGTGTGTGTGAGCCACTCGGCGCTCTGGGACAATGGAAGGCTTAGGGATCACTTCCTTCTTCCGAGCCGCCTGGGTCTCTTCGACGTTGATGTACTTAGTAACCCACCCAAGCAGATGATCAAAGTCTCTTGGGGGTTCCAGATGAGTGATCGAAAGAACTCGCCCTCTACCAGTCTTTGGGAGAAAGCACTTATTAAGATTTCTAGAGTGGGCGATGAAACTTCCATGGCCACCTGGTTAAACCTTTTAATGTAGGTCTGTAATGCTTCTTTGGGCCTTTGCTTGACCATGAACAGGTTGACTTTAGTCTTCTGATAGCAGCGGCTGCTCGCGAAGTGTTGGAGGAACGTCGTTTGGAAGTTCTTGAAGTTGCGGATGGATCCGATCGGCAATCGCTTGAACCACCTCTGCGCTGATCCGAAGAGTATAATGAGGAATATCCGACATTTGACTCCATCTGTAAACTGGTGAAGTGTGGCCATGTTGTCGAATTTGATTAGGTGATCTTCTGGGTTGGTTGCTCCCATGTATTCCCCGATCGTTAATGGCCTATAGTGTCATGGCAATTGGTCATCCAGGATCTCCTGGGAGAACTATCGGTCGATATACTCGAATGAGTCGTCAAGCAGGGGTGCTTTCCCTTTCCGTCCGCCCCGGACAGGCGCATCCTCTAACGAGGAACTTTGTGGCTTGTTCGCTCGGCTTTGCTCTTTTGATGGCGTGCGGAAAACCCAACCATTCGCAAACTAAACAACAAGCCGATCGGGTCCTTCGAAGAAGCGCCAAATACGTCAATTCCTTACCACTGAACGCACCATATAACATGCTAATAATGTAAATTAAGCACATCTATTATTTTCCTTACTATATAACGTAGCTCTAAGTCGATCCCCCCAACCCTACTATATGCTCATGCTGATTCTTTCTTCTTTGCTCTCGCCGTCGCCACTCCTCTCACCCATGCTCATCCATCCCTATCGTTGCTCCTCTCCCTTTCTCCTTCCTAACCCGCTCTCTCCATCCTGCTCCTCTCACCCACACTCACGCATCTCTATCATCGTCGTTGCTAGCCACTGGCCTCCATCGCATGTCTTCACAACGATTCCTCCATAGCACTGCGCCCACTATGATTCCTTAGGCTTACGATAAACTTTTGAATCCTTAAATTAACCAAGTCATTCTCCCTATCATTGATGTACAAGAATTAGGGAATTCTGAGAATCTTAAAACCTCCTTAATTGCAGGAACAGAAGGAATCATACGGTGGATGTTTTGGTCTAAGAAATCTGAAGCTTTAAAGGTCTTTACTGGTTACCTTGTTACCTTTTGTTTTTTTTACTGTTGATTTTTCATAGGATAAATTATAAGATATCACAAATTATTGTATCTTCAAAAGCTGACATCTAGTTTTGAAGTAATTACCAAATTAGTATAAATAACTTAATTAATCTTATATTACCTAATCAAGTTTCATAAGTTTAAATTATGGTGTAAGAATTTTCCCGCTCAAAACCTATATATGTGACTTGTTCTTCTTTCTTTTGGACAAAAGCATACCTTTAAATGTCCATGTCAACAGCTAAAATATTTGTGATTTAATATTTCTTTTTGTTCTATCATTTGATGGGCAGACCAAGTAGTTTTTGCTATATCTCCACAAGATCACTATTTTAATTGGCCATATCAGTTGATGAAATACCCCCTTTTTTTGTACGTGCCCAAGCATGCGGACTTCTCGAATCATAATTGTACTACCATTATACATATTCTCAATTTAACCGAACTACTTGTAACAATAACTACTAATAACATTTGACGCTGGTCATATGGTCCCTGAACCTATTCTACGAAAAAAACATTTAGCTTTGCGGAAACTAGACTGGAAGATCTTCGGGTTGTACTGTCATTGTCCTGAGCTAGCTCACTGGTCATTGCCTCCTACCTCATTCGTCTCCTTTCTTGAAAAAAAAAATTATAATCTGTGAGTCAAGAAACTCATCATATTCAGAACCATGTTATGTATTAATTAGCACCTATAGTCTTGTGTACTAAGGGATGTCCAGGCTAGGTAACTTAGGACTTACCTACTGGCATATTATAGGCATGAGCATAGGCGTCAACATAGGCATACGAGCATAAACATAAGTATAGGTGTGTAAATAAACTAAACATGAAATAAACATAATCATGAGCATATACATAAACATAAGCATAAGCATAAGCATACTTGCATGACATAAACATACACATAGCAATAGACTTAATCATGAGCATCAGTGTGTAAATAAGCTTAGCATGAAAATAAATATAACTACATAGAGCTAGTGGGCTCCCGACATAAGGACACCGATCATAACCCCCGTCCCATTCACGAATACCAAGTTACGTATTTATACGATTATCACAACCATGTTTCTAAAAAGGATCATATATCGCAAAATCTTTTTAAGGCACAGTTGGATCGTTGACAGTGACTAGCTATCATCATATGGTCGATTGATCAACCTTAGCATATACAACTATGGTACCAGGCGGCATGCCATCAGCAACCACTTTTCCATTACTATGCCTTGGCCTATAGTTGACGGGGTCTCCAGCAATCCTTTTGTCACTGGGTCGTGACCTATGGAAATATAATGTTGAGCTCCCTATGAGGCCTTGGCCCATAAGCAGGGTCCCTCTGAGGCATTTTTCCTCACAGTATTTTCATCAAATCATTATCATTTTATCACAATTAACTTACTCGATATTGAGCTCCCTCTAGGGCTTTTTCCCGTAAACAGACTCCTTCTGGGGTATTTTCCCTCACGGTGTCCTCATTAAATCTTTATCATTATCATTATCACTTTATTACAATCAAGTTACCCAATATTGGGCTCCCTCTAGGGCATTTTCCCGTAAACTGACTCCCTCTAGGGCATTCTCCTCATGGTATCCATAAATCTTTATCATTGTCATAATTATCTTCATAGCATGTTAAATCCTAAGGATCTACAAACTTAACATGTAACCTATAAATGTTATCATGATAAGATATAGGAAGAAACATAAACATATACCTAAACCTAGAATTCCGTAATTTACCTCTATCACCTCAATGTATTATAATTAGACATAAGAAGAACATGAACATAAACTTAAGCACAAGCATACAATATTCATAACATAAGCTTAAGCATAGATTTGTGCATCAACATAGCATGAGAATGCATAGCAACTTAGACATGGCATAATCATAAACTCAAACATAAGCATGCAAATTCATATCATACCTATAGCCTACTTAAACTATCATGCTATGAAGCAAGAGTAAGCACAAGCACACTAACCAAATTCTGAAACTTACAATTTATAGAAGCCAACATGGTATCACTTTCTTAAAACATAAAAGACAATAACCCTTGTCCCTAGGGCCCCCGCCAGCCGACCCCAAGGCCAACAAGAATGAGGTAAATCATGATAACTGTTGAGGCAAGTGGATGGTGGGGCCGAATGTTTCCACCACAGGGTGCAGGGGTATTATTCCTTGCCAGCCCTGTGAATCAAACACACGACCTGGTGTTGGTACTAACAATCCATTTACCACAACAGCTGAGCCCGTGGGGGCTGCTTAAAACATAAAAGAACATAAGGAGTTATTAAATCCGAAACCTACCAATTATACAATCCATCTAGAGCATCAAAGAGTGCCACCTCTAATAGAAAGCAAGTATAAGGATCCATGACTTGGAGAAATTATTTGCATGATTCATAACTCTGTTCGGTACCCAAACTTATTCAACTTTTTTACTAAATACTATCAATTCTGTTCAATTTCTAAGATATAAACTAAACTTAAGGTTTGACATCATGAGTGGAGGGTCAAATAAAACTTTAGCTAAAGTATAAAGTAAGAAGGTTATATTAACAAGAAGAAAAACAAGCTCTTCATTTTGCTGTGCTATGTGTAAATGTGTGAAGATGGGAATTCTGTGGTTAACAATGATGACATATGATTCCAAAAATTTTTACCTATGTTTTTCAACTTAAATTGTAGAATTTTAGTGCTTAAGGAGAAGCAATTGGTGTTCATTGTTCAATTTATATTCTTTTCACTGCCAACTAAATGATTGTACATGGATGATGAAACTAAGTTTTGGTTGCTCTAAAATGGCACAAGTAGTGGAAAAGTAGGTTTGTTTCCAGAGCATTCTTGATTCTAATGCGGCATGGTTATAGTTTTAAATTTATCCAAGTTGCTTTTAGTTTACATATTTGTCCTCCCAAATTGTCTCTTCTAGTTAATATCCTACTCAATTGTGTCTACATTGATTTATGAAGTACAAAATTTGCACTTTTCAAAAATTCCACTTTTAGCTTTATATGTGGTAGCTATATTTATTATCTCTTTCTAATATAATTGTTTGGACTAACAATCAAATGCAGCAACTTATTCAACAGGTATGTAGTTTAGAGTTGATTGAAGGATATACAATTGCATGGGTTCAGAGCCTATTGACAATATATTTGATCATGAAATAATTTCAGCTCTCTATATCTCAAAATTTCTATTAATGCAAATGAAATGATACTTTATCTTTTCTCGCTTGATATGATATTCTATCTTTTAAATTATATTTATTAGGTTTAGATTTTCATTGTTTAATTTACTTATACAAATTTATGGATTGTATTTTTAGGTGACAGGTACTTAGATTTTACATATGATAGTTGAAGATAGTTGATAGTAAATTAGTTGAGTTTTTTTTAGAAGATTTTGTTAATTCTAAAACTCGATGTTTTGTAAATATTTAGCTAGGATCAGATTCAATACTTTGCATTAGTATTGAATTTATACTTTTGTGATGATGTGGTGAATAAATTGGATATTTTAGATGTAAAATTTTTCTATTCTGTATAGTGGTGAAAATTGTGATGATGGGTAAGTTGTGATGAAGTATAATTTTTTCTATTATGTGATGAATATTTTCTATTCTGCATAAATATCAGTAACAATATTTAATATCTTTATAAAATATTATAATTAACATTTAATAATATCATTATAGCTTAGTTAAAACGAAAGTTTAAAATTCCCTTATAAATTATCATTACTGATACAATTTTATTATCCTTATATAAAAATTTAAATATTTGTAATTGTCAATATAAATTAGTTTAAGTGACATTTATATTTGTCCTTATTAAGATATAACAAGGCATACATTAATATCCATGAAATTTTTTTTTTGATATTTTTTATTGTCAGTATATTCCTATATTTAAGATATTTTTGAAGTTAGCATATATAGATATTTTATAATGATATTATACAAATGTCAGGAATACTAGAGGACATATACTAACATCACATTTGAATACATTTTTCTATAATGTCACCATAGCTTTAGTATCACTAAAAGTATACTATAAGGATGTTTATGTGTATCCTTAAATATCTTATTTCTAGTAGTGATTACATGGTAATAGATAATGATTTTATTAAACTATTATCTATGTGTTTGTTTTAGCCTACTCGGCCCCATCATCTATAGATGCATACTCATATCCTACTTGTCCCCTCGGATGGGTCTAGTGGCTAGCGCACGAGGTGTTACCATAATGAGATCTGGGGTTCGAATTTCGACAAAGTCGAGGTAAATACCTCCCTTATGTGCTAGTCACTATTCCAAAGGCTAATAGTCGCCCGTGATTTACCTCTTCCGTGTTGATTTTGGGACAGGTTGACAGGGACACTGGGGGCGAACGTATTCACCTTTTACCACAATACTCATATCCTACTTCCATAACTAATTAGTCGGTGGCTCTGTCGGAAGGCGTGCCTGATGCAAGGTTGTCAGATATTAATAATAAGAGAGCTGCTTTCCCTCCCCCTCCCGGTCAATGCACACCCCCTCCACCTCCCCTCTCTCTCCCTGCCAAAAGACGCATGTAACCTCCTTTTTGTTTTTTTTGTTTTTTTTATTTCATTTAATTCTCATTTAATTTTAATTTTTTAATTAATTTTATTTAAAAATAACTCTCATACAATTATATTTTTAATTTTATTTAATTTTATTTTTTTTAATTAATTTAATTTATTATTTTGTATCAATACTTTATTTTTCAATTTTATATAAATTTTATTTAGTTTTTATTTTTTTAATTAATTTAATTAATTATTTTTTTATCAATACTTTATTTTTCAATTTTATATAAATTTTATTTAGTTTTTATTTTTTAATTAATTTAATTTATTATTTTTTTCATAATACTTATATTTTTTCAATTGATTTTTTTAAATTTTATTTTTTTATTAATTTTTTTAATCAATTTCTTTATCAATTTTATTTTTTCAATAATTTTTTTATATGTTTATATGTCAAGGGTTGAAAGGGGAGTCATTTAAAGTGATGAGAGATTTTGACATGTGTCAAGGGTTAGAAGGGGAGTCATTTAAAGGGATAAAAGATTTTGACATGTGTCAAGGGTTAGAAGTGGGGTAATTTAAAGGGAGGGGAAGTTCTGACATATGTCAAACATTGAAGAGGGGTAATTTAAAGGGAGGGGGTGTTTTGACAGATGTCAATGGTTGGAGAATGACAAATTTAAATGGAGGGAGTGTTTTGACAGGTGTCAATGGTTGGAGGATGGGTAATTTAAAGAGGGTGAGAGATTTTGACATGTGTTATATGTCAATGGTTGGAGGGAGAGATAATTTTAAGGGAGAGAAGATTATGACATGTGTTAATAGTTGGATGCGGGTAATTTAAGTGTCAAATTAGAAATGTAATTTAAAGGAAGGGAGTAATTTAAAAATTATATAAAATAAAAAAAATTAAAAATTTTGATAAAAAAATAATAAACAAAATTGATTAAAGAAATAAAATTAAATAAATATTAAAAAAATTAAAAACATAATAAATAAAATTAATTAAAAATAAAAACTAAATAAAATTAAAAAATATAAGTATTAATGAAAAAATAATAAACAAAATTAATTAATAAATAAAACTAAATAAAATTAAATAAAATTAAAAATATATATAAGTATTAATGAAAAATAATAAATAAAATTGATTAAAACTTTAAACTAAATAAAGATTTTAAAATATATAAACTAAATAAAAATTTTAAAATATATAAGTATGAATGAAAAAAATTAAAAATAAAATTAATTTTAAAAATAAAACTAAATAAAATTAAACTAAATAAAAATCTAAAAATATATAAGTATGAATAAAAAAATTAAAAATAAAATTAATTAAAAATAAAAAATTAAAATTAATTTAAAATATAAAATAAAAAATTAAAAATATGTAAGTATGAATTAAAAAAATTAAAAATAAAATTAAAAAATTTAAAAAAAATAAAAAAAATGAAAAGGAGGTTACATGTGGAACCGCCACATCAGCGGCCCCCCTAGAGCCGGTCCCACGGATATGGAGGGAGGTAAATGCAGGTACACAGGTGGAAAGTGCATGGCGGAGACGTTAACCCCAGGCAATAACACCCCGGGGATCGACCCCTGGACCTTTCAGCCACGGAACCATGCACTCCCCATCTATGCTACGCCCTGGGGACAATGAAAAAAAAAAAAAAAAAAACTCAATATTTTTTTTTTTGCAAAAAGGATCACACCTTAGAACTTCTTTGATTCTAGTCCCCACCATATTCCCTTTCACTCATAACTCAAACTCGTGTCCTAAAATCATCGAATCCCCCCCCCCCCCCCCCCCCCCTGTCTTTCCCTTTGTCCTCCAACCTCTTTCAATCTTGTGAGTATTTCGATTTCCTTTTATTTTTGTTTTCCTCAATGTTCTTTCCCCTATGCCTCCTTATGTTGTATGTTTGACACACGGAGGAGTTGATTTCGAAAACCCTATATTCTGTTTTGATTCCTTCGATTTTTTATTTTTTTTTAATGATCCACATCAAAACTATGCTTGGTATTTGATTCTTAGATCCCTGGCTTGTTTTGGCGTGGATAATTTTCAATGCGAAAGGTGAAAACTTTGGCATGTTAGGTTTTGAAGAAGACGATATCATGATTGTATCTTTTCTTGTTGTTCAATGCCTAGAGGATTTAATTTTGAAACTATCTGACTTTTTCTTTGAGTTAATTGATTTTATCAATTGTTTCGTTGATGAATAATTAGTTCGAATTTCCTTTGTTGGTTGTATAACTATGTGGCATATTAGATATTTTGAAGGGGCGTTGCTTGTTATTTTCATAGTTATATTCTTCTTAATTTTTTTTTTGTTTAGTTAGTTTATACTTATCCGTGGGTTTTGGAATATTTGTTACATTATGAAATTGCTTCCTGCCCTCGTTACGTCTTTGGAAAATGAATCCTTTCAAATTAGAGGCGTAATTAAAAGATATTAGATTTATAGGATGATCATCACGTACGCTTCTCGATTTATCTTGATGACCGATAGGAAATATTCATGAGATCGGGTCGATCACCTCTATGAATAATCAATGAAACTAATTGAGATTATTATTTTTTTTTCTTTGAAAAATGAATCCAATTTAGGCTCTTCATTTTCACACATGATGATGATGTTTATAGGATAGCTCTTTGAACTATCATTGTCTATTAATTTTAATCATAAAAATATTAGACCTTACAGATAATATCACCATCTCCTATCAATAATATCCTTGGTCTTTCTACGTAAAGAATATCAGTCATCATTATTTTTTTCTATGTTTTCCCAAGATAATTTAAGTTGTATGGTAAGTTGATTTATTTATTTATTTATTGATTTTCATCTAAAGATCATCTTTTCTTTTATTAGAAAATAAAACCACTAAATACATAATAATGTGGTTGATGGATTAAATGCAGACATTTTAAAAACATTTTGGCACTTGGTAATGTGATGGAGAAGAATATAACTTTTAATTGCTCAATGTAATTTTTATTGGCATTTAGCAATTTTCCACCACTTACATTCTTCCATGTTTATTGTGGCTGAAAAGTTGAGGTGTTGGTCCATAGAAAATTGATGTTCAAAATCATAAGGTTTGCATTTGTTCCCTCTTCCAATATTAGTTAAAGAAAAATTTGTTCTTTGATAAAGTAGAGTAATGTGACAAATGAAAGTCAATACAGAGAAAGTAAATCATAAGTGATTATTAGTCATTAGTACAGATGACAAGGTATGGAGGAAGGTATGCTCAAACACGTCGAGTTTTGATCCTAAAATTTCATATGATAATACTATATGTCTTAATCATCGCACCATCCCAAGGAGACAGATATCGCTGTCATGTGGTTGATATATTTACTTTATTCACCATGGCGGTTCAAGAACTTTGTTGTTGTGTAGTTTTCTTTGCCTAGATTTGTATTTCTGCCTTTGATATGTGATACAAGTAAACCTTGCAGAGAGTCGTTCGGGAATAGGCAGAGTCACAAAGAATCTTCTTCTGAGTCACTTTAATGAGGTAAAAACATAATATTTCTTTGGTCCAAGATTTTACAACCTGCTTCCTTTCTTATGGATTTCGAGCCCCTGACTTTCCTTATCAATTGTAGATAGTCATAGTTGACTAATGGCTTGATGCTATTCTTATATCTGACATTCACAAGCATCTGGAAGATATATTTAGTTCTGGGGGCTAGTGCTGAAAAATATGTGCTTGACTTTAGAGGTGCTATCATTGAATGACGAGCAGTTGTTGCCGGAGAAAAACTGAGCTGAAAAATATGTGCTTGACTTTAGAGGTGCTATCATTGAATGACGAGCAGTTGTTGCCGGAGAAAAACTGAGCTTGAGCCATTGCCTTGTGCTATCAATATTTATTCTACAAATGAGTTGGTGAAAGAAAAAATACGTTGCCGGAGAGATGACCTGAACGAATAATCTTAGACTATCAATAAGGGCTAGTTTTTGTTATGTGTCGAAGAGCAACAAAGCGAGTTGGTCTGTATTACCGAGCGGATAGACAGGTAAGTCGAGATAGTGTCAGTCAGGCGAACAGTGTAGGCCGAGTCCTACACACGAGTCAACATGGTTCAGTACAATCCAAGCCCTGTATTTGCACCCCCTGTACACCCACGCATGAGAGAAAGTCTCTCTCCATGCATTTGTTCATATCTTCAATGCATGTGAATCAATATAAACCAACCAACATGTCATGAAACTCCCAATGTGGGACTAAAGTCTCATTCATAATGGAATCTCTTTCCTCTTCTACCTCTTCTCCATTCACATCACCTATATCCAACCAACCTGAGTAAGGATTAGATCAAGTTTTTTTTAATGATATGATAAGATCTCATAATTTGTATTTTACTTAATTGTTGGTTTGTCATCTTGAACTAGGTGATTGTTTGGTGGTGACAAATTGTGATAGTCATTAGCCCATTTTATCTTGTAAGGGATTTTGGTAGCTTAACATTTAACAGAAACTTAGTAAGATATGATAGTCGAACGTGTCTTTTGTAGGGTACTCTTATAATGGGTTATGTTGTTGTTAGGAATTAGGGGTAATTATTTCTCATGGAATCCACCTTCTATTGTTAGTATTTTTATTGTAGTGGTTGTTGAATTGGATTAAAATTATATGGTTTTTGTTTTCACAGCCAGGAAATGATATCTTAGAAGATGTATATGCGGAGAAATTTGATCCAATAATATAAGATATTTTGTAATTCATATGTGTGATTCTTTATTTGTTGTGGGTACTATTTAGTTTTATAAATTTGACTCAGAAGTTTGTGGAATATGTGGTTGCATACTTTTTTTTGTTTAATTATTGGTAGATTATGAGTCTATGGATGACACATCCATTGTAATTCATGCATGTAGGTTCTTCATAATGATACTTTGATGATATTTACGTTGATTTTATATAAGATTTATTTAATATATAGTTGAAGTGTCATTAGCTCAATATTTTTTAATTATTTAAATAATTTATCTTTAAATATAAGACAACGGTTTTATAAATGCATTATTTAAATAAGACAACAATTTTTAAACAATTTTTAACTGTTGTTATTGACCAAAAAATAACAATTTTAAACCGTTGTTTTTTAGCGTCACTTTTAAGAACACGTCTTTTAACAATAATTTTTTGAGCCTACAACAATAGTGAAAAATCATTCCTAATGAGAGTTTTTCTGGTAGTGTATAAGTAAGCACTCTCATGCCTAAGTCTCATACTTTTACGTTGTTCAGTCGAGTTATAAGTAAGCTTACTTTCACGTTCAAGTTTCAGACTCTCGTGTCGTTCGGCCAAGTTATAAGTGAACTTGTTCTCACAACCAAGTCTCAAACTCTCGTGTCGTTTAGCTGAATTATAAGTGAGCATGCTCTCACAACCAAATCTCAGACTCTTTAACCGTTAGGCTGAATTATAAGTGAGCTTACTCTCACAACCAAGTCGCAAACTCTCGGACCATTTGGACGAGTTATAAGTGTGTTTGCTCACATGCCAATGTCTCGAACGATACTGCCTCGGCATCAAGTTGCAGGGGGTAAGTACACTTATGATAAAAATGTGTGCTCATCATACTAAGTATTAATGGTGAGTGATGTCCCCAATTTTCAAGGTACTAGCATGATGTCATCTCAATACCGAGCGGTGGAGCCAAGACCGAACGTCTGAGCGGCAAACAAAAGGTACAAGAAATACAAGAGTCTAGTCAGTTGAGCTTATAGTCTCCTTCGACTATACTTGAAGGGGATGCTTGTGATACGGCGAATAATGTGGGTCCATAAAGTCGGGCCAAAGTCAAAAAAGTTGTGTAATGTGGTCGTCAAAGTCAAAGAGGAATTAACACTCAATGTTGGCTCGGTCATATATATCACGACCAAGTGGTCTAACCGATCGAGCCTCGAGTCCCTCAATACTGACGAAACCTTGAGTTGAGTCCTCAGCGTCACTCGGGATAACAAGGTCAACTATTTCGGTCGAGTGATCTAGTCGATCAGACCTATGGTCCGATCGGGCAAGCTAAACACTTGGTTTGACCAAACTCTTTGTCCAAGTAGAGATGTCGAGCGAAGACCAAGTCCTGGATAGCATTTATTAAATTCGACCTAGCTGTTTCTGTAAGCGACATCCGATCGGGCTACAGAAGGGACTCAGTCGATTTGCCAGATAAGTATGCTAAGGGGCCCTCAACCCAACGACCTAACGTTCCTCTATGTTGTTTTGTGCGCAATTGTCAAAGAATCAAGGGAATATTTCCTATGCTAATTGTGCACTAGAAGTTTCTACCCTGCAAAATACAGAGATTACGGGTTCATTTTAGGAAAGATGTCATAACATTATTATGGTATATACTTTTTTGGCAATGCATCAAGATTTATGCATTGAAAAAACAGGAACACTATAAAAGGGGTCTCCATCTACCGGTATAGGTACGCATACGCTACATTATGCTTACGCTATTCATTTTTTTTACTTGATCGATCACTGACTTGAGCGTCAAAGTACCTGCACCAAGATCCTTTCATGATCCAATTGCTGACGTTCTTGTTGATACGCATGACCGTTCGAAGTCATTTTTTACCAACTCGGAGTCTTCGCAAAGTCAAAATAAAATCATCGGTCTAGTATGTCATCTTCCGAGCTTTCAAACAAGATGAAAGATATTAAAATTCCAACCCGCTCATCAATGAATTTATAAATATCAAAATATATATATATATATATATATATATACGTGATTTATTTATTTATTATTATTATTATTATTATTTGCAGTAAGCTTCAATCCATGCAAAATATTATGTTTTTTTTTTTTTGTCATAAACAACAGGTTTTTGCAACAATGACAGAAAATTTTACAATGGGTGTTTTTGCTATTTTCCTCTACGTTACATTGTGGGTTGTAATAATTATCAAGCCAACACGATTATTTATAAAGTTTGCATTAAATTTTTTGATGTAAAAACTTAATTTAACATGTCATAAAATTTATTTATTTTTTTAAAAAAAATGCAACTTGAAAAAAAAATACCAATGAATTTTTAATTAAAGCGACAAAGTAAAATTTTCAAATAAAAAAAATATAGAACCGTCACATCAACGACCCCTTAGAGTCGGTCACACTGATATAGAGAGACGGTACATAACTGAAAATACATGATCGGGATGTTAACCCAGACAATAATACCTCGAGAATCGAACCTGAAACTCTCAACCACGAAACCATGCGCTGGGACACCTTGAGAATCAAACCCTGGAACTCTTGACCACGAAATCATACGCCCCTAGTTGTACTACATCACAAGGAGAAGTAAAATTTTCAAACTGATATTATGTCTCGTTGACATATCATTACATTGTGAAATGATCAAATATAACCTATACTGTCATTTAAATCAAGTTAAAGACAAAAAGTATACATTATAAACTTTACTCCTTAAAATTATTTTAATAAATTATATTGAAAAATAATTAATCAGTATAGGAGGTTTATTTTTTTTTAAATTGGTACACAATATTTAAACTTTTGGCTCAACTAATTTTGGAGTAAAGATAAGTCGCTTGAGAATATGCTAGCCGGGCTGCTGGAAAAACCATCGGATTGCTGGAACAACTCAACTCTGAAAAGCTCCGACCATCCTAAGAAACTCCTCTTGCTCGCAGGATTGTGAACGATCAGACACAATACCTGCCACAATTGCCATTTTTATCGCATCCCCTCAGACGAGACGGCAGTGAGGGCAAAGGAAACAGGAACTAACAGCATTGTGAGGATCAGGAGCAATCCCTGCAACAATCTAACATTTTTTTTACATCCCTTGGAAAGGCAGGGAAGGCAAACGAAATGAAGATCTGGCCAAAGGCAGATCCCAGCATCATCGACAAGCTACAAACATTGCAGAAAACAAATTATCCAGACAATCACAACCTTTAGAACAAAGAATCGAATATGCATCCATACATATACACCACTTGGGTCACAAAATCAAATGCTGATTATTCCTGGCAATTTGCAAGCAATGATGAAAGAGTTCATGGAAAATTTTATAGAAAACAGAATAAAATTGTCTGATATCAAATCCCAAGAGTAAAGACCTGCGATCCTTAAATGCTAGAGGCAGCAGTAGCCATTCAATATCGAAGGACCATGTCTCAGATTACAGATTTTCAGTAGCCTGAATGATAAATTAAGCCTTCACTTTGCCATAGAATTTTTGCTTCTCTTGAGTTGTCTGGAAACGCCCATGGCCAAACTTTGACGATGTATCTACGAACTTAAGCTTGATCTCCTCAAGGGCCACACGAGAAGTCTGCTTCAAAAGGGATTGGCGAAGAGTAACCACTCTCTTCTTTGGCCCAACACAACAACCCTTGATCATAATATAGTCATCTTTTACAATACCGTAGCGAGGAAAACCACCCATTGGTGTAATGTCCTTCTCAGTTCTGTGCAATAAACCAAAGTTAGATTGGTGAGAATGTTCACGATAGTGTTTTTATAGTTAGTCTTGCTCCAAGTGCCTCGTGTTTGATCAGGAAACAACTAAGAAATTCATGATTGTTAAGTTAACTTCAAAAGATAGGTCTAATTCAACATTAAGAAAGAAAACCAAAAAAAAAAATTTGAAAGACAATAAATGGAATTGAGAAACTACCTGTCAAACTCGGTCATGGCATTATGTGTCTCATCTCCAGATTTACCGATCTTGTATATCTTCTTGTTCATTTCAGTACGATGATGGTAGCCATTCTGTCCAGCCCGTGCAACAGTATAAGATACTCTTGCAGGATGCCAGGCACCAATACAGGCAACCTTGCGCAATCCCCTGTGTGTCTTGCGTGGAAGGCGAGTGACACCCCAACGAGTGACCACACCTTCATAACCTTTACCTTTTGTCACACCAATAATATCAATCATCTCATCCTTCTGGAAGACAGCATCAAGCGGGATTTGCTTTTCAAAAAAGTTATAAGCAAAATCCACCTTCTGTGCTACAGTTCCTCCATTAACCTGGATCTCCATCAGGTGAGCTTTCTTTTGTTTCAGACCTTTCATCTTCCTAATCTGTAGTATAAGAAAGACAAGCATAAGTTGATTCTGGTAAAAGAATAACATAGTACTGTTAGTGACCTTGGAAAAGGATGAGTAGTTATAATTTCCAATTGTTAATTTTAAAAGATCCAAGAGAAAGGGATCAACTAATTGACTCAGGTTGCACAAGTTTTGCAAGTTTTCATTGGTTCTGAAATGTTCTCAACTCTTTTGGCCTAACCAAGGCTAGTGTGGGATCTGGTTTCTGGTTGAACTGGTCGGCCAATTTACAAAATAGCGAGTGATCTCAAGTTTGCATTTTGTATAACAAACTTCTGTCAACATCATTTCTAACCACAATACAAAGTAAATGATAATAGGTGAAAAATTTCCAATCATCTACAGCAAACCGTTATAAGTTGGCAAGGACTACTTGATTAACTGTTAAGAGAACCATTATCTTCCAGATGTACCTGAGTATGAGCCAGGACACGAATAACAGATGCATATTTTTTCATCTTTTCTAGTTGTGCATTAATTTCTTTCTTTCCTTCCTCACTGTCATACTTCTTAGAGTACTTTGTGAAAGCAGTCTTCTTGCTCTTGTACCAGTTCTTGTAGAATCTCCTCCTGACTTCCTCACTTAAATGCTGAGCCCACACAGTATTGAGTGAACGAAGACCATGTGGTGTCTTCACATAAGCAACCAGTCCAACTACAACCATCGGTGGAGTCTCTATGATAGTCACTGCCTCACATGTTTCCTTCTTGTGAAGTTCTACAAGTGATAAAGAGAAAAAAATCATGTTTAGCAGATGAATTTCATACTAAAAACCATAAGATTACAGTTGAAGAAGGTCAACAACGCTTTCTAAGAAACACACATAACGAAAAGATAAATAAGTATCTCCATCCAAATGTAAAAAATTTAGCAATTTGATGAACACTTACTTGATCCTGGTTTCTCAACCTCACGTACAATATGGGTCATTCCTGCCTTGTAGCCAAGGAATGCAGTCAACTTGCAGGGCTTCTTTGGATCATCCTTTGGGAAAGACTTCACTACATTGAGAAATGACCCACAAAAACTGAGTGGAAAATGAACCACATGGAAAAGCATTTAACCATAACCAAATGCCAAGTATCACTATTTAATCTATTCTAAATAAAAGGCCAAAACACTATTAATCATACAGTCTAGCAAGTGAGTTGCAACTACCAACTTGCCAAAAAAAAAAAAAGTAATGATCAACGCAATTAGCAGAAGAAATTTTTATAACTGTATACGATAAAAATCTAGTCTCGTGGAACAAATACTACTATATAACCAAAATACAGGAATATCAGACAAACAATGTCATTTCTCAAATTACCACAGGATCTCTGCCACGTGAGAACCCCTAATTTAACATACTTTACAACTGGATAGGAGTGTGAGTTAATTTACACCCATACAAAAAGTCTAGCATCCATTCAAAATTGTTCTGGTGCTAGATTTAACAAAACTGGAGACAGATGTCTGTTGTTTTCTAGGTGAATACAACTAAATACACTTCTCTTCTGATTGTTTGAAACTCATCTGACGAGAAATATTGTAAAGAGATTTGAGGTGATATACTGGAAGACATACTAGATTTTGAGAAGTTTTAGCAAAAAAAAAAAAAAACAAGAAGTATTAGAAATGTGATCAGCTTAAGTTGAAACATACGGACATTAATTAAAATAATTAAACACGAGCAATAAGAAGAAAAAAAAATTGACAGATAAATTGCATAGCGGATAGAATCTAATTAAAATGGGTGACAACATCAGTCAAGATGGTAGTTTCCCCTTGCTACCTTTTCCACGGTGACGAGACGCACGCTTCCGAGGAAGAAATCCAAGAGATCCATGCCTTGGGTGCTCAAATTTCCGGTGAGACATCTTACCTACCGTCGTCAAAAGCCAAATTAAGACTCGAATGTAAAGGAAGAAAATATGACGATATCAAGCACGACATCATCAAAAGAAGAAAAATAACAGTATAAAACTTGACGCTTTATCAAAAATTTAGCTAGTTAAAATGAAATTGTTTATCCCTGCCACAGATCTAATTGGTACAGAAAAAAAAACGAAAATGAAATTTGATTCGGGGAAAAAAACATCAAAATGCTTGGAAAATTTAAAACGAGAACGAATAAACCCACTTACATCTACCTTATTGTACCCAGAGAAGATAAACACAAGTGCAGATCAAGAACGAAGACGGGCACGATGGCAAAAGCAAAACTTTTGAGCAGGGTGGTTTCTCACCTCTGACTACGAGAGAGCGGCTGAAGAGACCCCGGCCAGATTTTGGCTCCAAACCCTAACAGGCGCTTATAAAGAGTGGCGGACGTAGTCTTTTGACGAAAAAGCCCTCCTTATTGCTGGCGCGTTTGCGGATCAGGTCGGAGTCTAGCTGGATCCAAAAGAGACCCGAATCCGAGTTGAGTTGTTGCTTGCTAACGAATATGTATATTATCAATTTCAGTCTAAAGCATTATTCGAGATACAATTTGAATGGGTTTGGCTAGGGATGTAAACGAGTCGAATTGAGTCGAATAGTATTAGGCTTGAACTCGGCTCGTTTAAGTTATATTTGAGCTCGAGCTCGGCTCGATCGAATAGTATTAGGCTCGAACTCGGCTCGTTTAAGTTATATTTGAGCTCGAGCTCGGCTCAAGCTCGAATCGAGCTTTTATCACAAGGCTCGACTCAACTCGTTTTATAATTATCAAGGTCGCGAACAGTTCGAGCTCGGCTCATTATTAGCTCGATTATCAAAGTTAACGAGTCTAACTCGTTAAGCGAGCTCGACCTCGTTTTAGGACTCATTTAGAGCTCGTTTTAGAGCTCATGTTTTGGCTCATTTTTCGACTCATTTTAAAGTTCATTTTAAGGTTCATTTTAGAGCTCGTTTTTTTTTTGCTCGTTTTAGAACTCATTTTTGACTCGGTTGAAGGCTCGTTTTAAGGCTCATTTTTTTTGCTCGCGAACCTATAAACGAACATGTTCGTGAGCTCACGAGCCGAATATCCTTAAGCTCGAGCTCGGATCGATAAAACTATCGAGTTCGAAATCGAGCTCGAGTTCGGATCGATAAAATAAACGAACGAACTCGAACGAACTTTTTACCGAATTAAGCTCCGAATAACTCGTGAACCGTCCGGTTCATTTACATCTCTAAGTTTGGCTCAATTTTATTTAATTGGAACTTTAACATGTGGTACAAGGTAATTTGTTCATTCTAACACCCTCGTCAATCCATCCTTAGATCAATACGGAAGAGATAAATCACAGATGCTATCAGTCATTGGTATAAGTGGCAAAGACATGAAGGAAAGTCTGCTCAGATGCATCGAACTTTGACTACAAAACCTAATGTGACAATACTCTATGCCTCAACCATCACATTGCCCCAAGGGGACAACTGGAACTTGAACCTAGAAGCTTGTTGAAACTCTCATTTAGCGAAAATCTAACTTGAGATCCAAGAATTTGCATATCGATAAGCTGAAAATCAAACACAGGGACTCACATAGATGATCCCGTTACGATAAACAGATATCATCCAACAAGAAGCTCAACATAAATGTTGTTGACAGAATGACTTCAGTTTTATTCTTCTCTATTTGGTTTAAAGAAATTGTTAGTGATTAGTGATTGTTATGGGTGGCAACTAGGCAATGTGAAATATACACGACTAATGTGAGACTTTTATTTGCACGAGAAAAAAAACCATACAAGAAGTTAGAAACATTTTAAGTAATGATAAAATTATTATCGTGGGACCTCATGATCATGAGTTCAAATCACATAAATAGTCTATTACAATGCAGGATAAAACTCTATGTACCAACCGGAAAAAGGTCATGTAGTGTAGTCCAGTCCATTCCATTTGTACAGTATAACTATGATTTGCAATGCCAGAAATTGGAACGAAATACAGTTTGGCCCTACTTGTTTCCGTCTGAATAGAAAATGGATCGGCTACTCTGACAAACTCCAATGCAAAGCTCATTGGTGTCTGAACTATGGATTTCTTAGTTTCCAATTTGAATGTATTTCCTATAGATATTTATGATCTTATAATCCTTGGTACCTAATGTTCTCCTAATAAAGCTGCTATAACTTTCAGAGTTTCGAAGCTATTTGAGCATTGTCACCGACAGCTGGGAAACTAAACCAGCGGGATAAAGCAGAAACGAGCCTTTTGACATCGTCGAAAGAATGGGAAGCACTGAGTGTAATCCGCAACCTGTCATCAATCAAATCACGAGATTAACAATGAAACTGTGACCGACCACTTAGTCTCAGTATACTTAGAACTCTACCTGCAAGAATTTGGAGGGACTGTAGGCGGCCTGATAGCAGTTATATGAAAACCAGATTGAAGCATATGCCTGGACAGGAGTTGACACATCAGGCACAAGAACTAATACTATCATATGGAATAACTTCACTGAGGCAAGAAAGAATGTCACCTGCTAGCACTGAGTGCCGCCTTTTCACTACCAATAACCAGAGAAATTATTGGACTTGTGATGTTCATTTGGGTCAGAACATTGAATTCATGCACCCTGTTCCAAATTGCAATTTGCCTCCACTTCTCCTTTCTTGCCACAAAAAGAGCAGCTGCAAGGACATACCATCTTGGTGTGAAGAAATTTCCAAGTTCAATATTTTTACATGAAAGGTTTTGTAAACCATAAGGCAAAGAAAGAAAGACTCAAAAGCAGTGTTTTAAAACTGAACCAGTGAATGGTTCCTAATTTTGAAGTTTAACCAAGCCCAAACCTAGTGCTACTGGAATTGTCCTACTAATCCAACCAGAGCAGGTTGACTCCCAGTTCTCAAGTTAACGGCTTTAAAACACCGCCCAAGAGTTAAAATGTGGAAACAATGTCTCTTTTCCTCTTAACTGATAATGCACACAATAGTGTCTATTCGAATTTTCAGTATAACAACTTTTATAGTTTTTTTAGAAAAATGATCTCAGTAACAGTAAGTGTTAGTAAGAACAATTTAGAGGCAAACACAATGAATTCACATGATTGGTGATATGGAGCTGCTAAATATTGTGTTTGTTTTCTTCTAATACACTGAAATATGGACCTCAAGAACCAACACAGAACCCACAAAAAAAGCATATGCTTACAACAACAAAGGCCTCATATAAGTTCAGAAAAGTTGTTTTATGGAAGGATATGCATGTGAGACAACTCCAGAAACTAAATACCATGACAAGCTGCAACAACAGGCACTGGAAGTGAAGTTGAGAATATGAAGGAGCGACCCCTTGACTGCACTAGTTGTTTCCATTTATTGCTGTACAATAAGTGTTAACTGTTAGATATTTCTTTTATAGGAAATCACTCATGTAACAAATTTGTTAAGTTCACCATGCATGCCCTTAACAAGGGTAAGTTCCACCTAGATATAGCTCAACTGTGCTGAAAGAGATGAATCTAGATAATATCCACAATTATCAATCTAACAAAAATCCTACATTATAAGCACTAAACTTGTGTAGGAACAAAAAGGATCAAAGTTAAAAGAATGTGTCATATATTCATAATACAACAACAACAACCAAGACTTATCCCACTAGATGGGGTCGGCTATATGGATCATTTTATGCCATTGAGCTCTAGCTCCTACGATATCATTATCTATACTTAAATAAATTTTATCTTATTTTATTGTTGCTAACCAAGTTTTTTTTTGTCTTCCTCTTTCTCATTTGATATATGTGTCTGTCATAGTTTCACATCACCTAACTGGAGCATTTATTGGTCGCCTAAGAATATATCTATATCATCTTAAACGTATCTCTCGGAGTTTTTCCTTAATAGATGGCAACTCCGACTTTCTATTTAATGCTCTCATTTCTTATTCTGTCCATCCTCATATGTCCACACATCCACATTAACATAAACATTAACATTAACATCTTTATCTTTGCAACTCTCATCTTCTGCTCATGTGCTGAAGACATAGCCCAATATTCAACTTCATATAACATAGCAGGTCTAACTGTGATTTTATAGAACTTTTTTTTAAGTTTTAGAGGTACTTAACGCTCCTCCATTTCAACCATCCTGCTTGTATTCTATATTAGACATCTCTCTCAATCCCTCTATCGTTTTGCAAAAAAGATCCTAAATATTTAAAACTTTTAGTTCCGGACAACTCATCATCTCCTATCTTAATTGTCTCATTAAGTCTAATATTGCTAAACTTAAATTCCATATATTCTGTCTTTATTCTGCTAAGCCTAAAATCTTTCCCTTCTAGAGTTTCCTACCAAGATTCTAATTTAGCATTTACTAATTCACGTGTTTCATCTATCAAAACAATATCATCTGCACGGTACTGTGTCTTGAATGTGTGTAGTGAGTTCGTCCATAATTAGTGTAAAAAGATAGGGACTTAGAGTTGATCCTTGATGTAACCCTATTTTTATTGGAAATAATTGAATTATTCTACCTGAAGTTTTTACTCTGGTTGTTACATCCTCGTACATATCCTTAATTAGTTCAATATATGTTACACTAACACCTCTTTTTTTAGAATTCTCTATATAATTCCTCCTGGGACTCTATCATAAGCTTTTTCTAAGTCAATGAATACGATGTGTAAATTTTATTTTTGCTCCCGATATTTTTCAATTAATTGTCTAAGAAGATGTATATCTTCTATTGTTGACTTTCCAGACCAATGTTAATCTTTTTTTTATTACTTTTTTCCAAAATTTCATGGTATGACTCATTAGTTTAATACCCCTTGCACAATTTTATACGTCTCCCTTACTCTTATATGAGAACTAGAGTACTTACCCTCCATTAGACATTTTTTTCATTTTCAATATCATGTTAAATAATTTTGTAAGTCATTCAATAACCTATTTCCCTAGGCACTTCCATACCTCTATCAGAATATCATCTGGTTCAACGGCTTTTCCATTGTGCATCCCATTTAAAGCTTGTTTTACTTCTAAAATTTAAATTCTACGATAAAAATTTAAATTTCTATACTAATTTTACTTACTTAAATTACCTAAGTTAAGTTAGTCACCTAAATCTTCATTAAAAAGTTGATGAAAATACCTCTTCCACCGCTCTTTTATTTCTCTATTGTTTACTAGTACTCTATTACATTCATCTTTAATATATTTTATTTGGATAAGATCTCTTGTCTTCCTTTCTCTCACTTTACCTATTCTATAAATATCTCTTTCCCCTTCTTTTGTGTCCAATTTTTTATATAATCGTTCAAAAGTTTTATTTTTTTACTTCATTCACTACTTTCTTAGCCTCTTTCTTGGCTATTGTATATTTTTTAAAATTTCCCTCGTTCTTAAAAATATATAATTTCTTATAAGCTGTTCGTTTTTTCCTTCATTTTCTCTTGTACTTTCTCATTCCACTACCAAGATTCTTTACTTAGTGGTACATGTTCCTTTGACTCATCGAGTACCCTCTTAACTACTATTTTCAACTTTGATATCATCTTATCCCATGTCGTATTAGAATCACCATATATTTCACCCAATACTTGTACTCCTACCTTCTCCTTAATTTTTTTTCTCATTCTTTAATTTGCACCACTTAATTTTAAGAATCGTTTATATTTTTTTTCTATTGATATTATGCTTGAGACGTATATCCAACACTATTAACCTATGTTGATAGTTAAGTTTTCTCCAGAAATGACCTTGTAATCTTTACAGATCTTTTTATCCTTCTTCCTAACCATAAGAAAGTTAATTTGCAATTTATTATTCCTACGTTTGAACATGACTAAGTATTCTTTTTTTTTCTTAAAAAATATATTAGCTAATATAAGGTCATATGCTATCGCAAAATCAAATATAGTATTCTCTTCTTCATTTCTCGTTCCAAACTCATAACCTCCATGTATCCTCTTATATTCCTCATTTTTCACTCTGACATGCTCATTTAGATCACCTTCTATTAAAATCATTTCATTTGGCAGAATGTTTTGTAATACTTCATTTAAATCGTCCCAAAACCTTGATTTGATAGCTTCATCTAATTCTATTTGCAGTACATGTACGCTAATTATGTTCATAATTTCTTTCGCCACTATTATCTTAAGGGTTATAATTCAATCCTCTTTTCTAACTACTCCTACAACTTCATTCTTTAACGAACTACAACAATACCCACTTCATTTCTTGCTTTATTCTTTCTTGTGTATCATAACTTAAAACCTGAGTTCTCTATCATTTTTGTCGTCTCGCCTACATATTTTGTCTCCTGTACACACAAAATGTTGGTGCGGGAAGCATCCGACGATCGAACCTAAGTTTTGATAATGGCAAAGGATTCAAAGTTAAGGTGCTTTGTTTTCTGACAGCGTTAGCTGAGTGTTTCAGGGAAGCCCTAACTGCGGTTAGGCAAGGTAAAACCCTAGGGGGTGGTAACCCTAGGTCATAGGGGGTGGTAACCCTATGCGGAAAGCCTTGGCAGGTCTATGGCTTCAGGCAAAAGTCCTAGGGGGTGGTAACCCTAGGTGGAAAGTCCTGGTGTCGCGAACCAGGTGAAAGTCCGAATCGGCCAAGCGGATGTTCAAGAAGTCCGGAGCATCGAGTCGAGTAAAGTCCAATCGATCCGGAGGATCGTACTGGCAACGTAAATCTCCCGAGTGGAGTAGGTGAGGACGCTGTAGAGGAACAGTAGGCGTCGGTCGACCTAGGGTTTCCGATGGAACAGACCCGGACAGTCCGGAGACTGTCATAATTTCATATTCATACTATTATTTTGTGTTAACTTTGTGTTGCGGTATTTTGGATTAACATACTTGCAGGTACCAAAACACAAAGAAGAACTCGGATGAATGTCCGAGGCGCCTCACGGAGCTTGGGCGCCTGAAAGAAAAGGCCAGGCAGAAGACTGGAGGCGCCTTGAAAGGAGTTCAAGGCGCCTTGGACCGGAGGTTGAAGGCGGCGCCTTGAACCAGATAGAGTTCGACCAGGTCCGTGCTGATCCACGCTGGTGACTCGGCTCGTTCGGCGCCTTGATGAACAGTAAAGGCGCCTGAACACCCTTTATAAGGGGTCTCGGCCAGCAGCCAAGAAAACAACTTCCAAGCTTCCATTCTGCGTGTTCGCTCAAGTGCTGCTTCCGAAGTCTGTTGCAACATTCCGACGACCAAGCTCGATTCCTTTTTTCTCTAATTTCGGTATAATTTTAATTGCAGTTACATTGTTGTAATTAATCTGTAATATTCATACGAAATTATAGTTGTTGCCCACGGAAGGCGATCGTCGGGCCTTCGAGTAGGAGTCGACCTAGGCTCGAAAGTAAACCACCGTGTTCTTGTGTTTGTTTCCTTTATTGCTTTAATTACTCTACGAGCGTTTTACGATTCCGATAATCGAGCGAAATACGAGCGCTATTCCCCCTCTAGCGCCCTCGATCCAACAATTGGTATCGAGCGGGGTTTTGAATTAGTGCAACCACCTTTCAAAACAAATTTTTCGCAGTTTTTTTCGTTTTCGGAGTCGAATTAGAATTTAGCCTTATAGCTATATTCTAATTTCATTTCCTCGAATCGACTTTTGCTCAAGTAGGTGCAACACCACTCGAGTTCGCCTTTATTTTATTCTTTATTCCACATTACTAATCCAAGACTCGGTCTTGGAACATATTCTGTTGTTTTCTTTTGTTACATATTATAAATGGCCCAACAAGAGGGTTTCAGCACTGTACGTCCCCCGCTATTCTCCGGAGAGGATTTTGGCTACTGGAAGGGAAGAATGGAAACGTATCTAAAGATACAATTCGAAACGTGGATGATCATAAAGACGGGACTGAAACTGCCAATCGATGACGACGGCAAAACTACACCCTGCGAGAAGTGGGACGCCTCTTTAATAAAAAAGGTTGAAGCCGACGCCAAAGCTACCTGCACCCTCCAGTGTGGTCTTACCAAGGAAGAACTCAACAGAGTTGGCCCGTTCTCCTCTGCAAAGGAGCTCTGGGAAAAGCTCATCGAACTCCATGAAGGCACTGACGACACCAAGGTAAGTAAAAGAGATCTTTTGCTTAATAAATTATATAATCTAAAAATGCAGGAAGGCGAAACAGCGAGCTCTCTTCACGCGAGAATACAAGATATCCTTAACTCTCTTCACGGAATTGGCCAAAAGATAGAAAATCGGGACGTGATAAGGTATGCCCTAAACTCGTTTCCAAGGAATACATTGTGGGCATCAATGGTAGATGCCTACAAAGTTTCCAAGGATTTATCTTCTTTAAAACTAGATGAACTTTTTAGTGAATTTGAACTTCATGAGCAGACTAATGCACAGCCTACCGAGAAAGGTATTGCGTTGGTTGCAGGTACAAGCCGAACCCGGGAACCAAGACCACGACGGAGAACCGAACCAGCATCAGAAGCTGAACCAGATTCTGACGATGAAGAAGGTGACATTACAACCGAGCTGGTAAACCTCGTGAAGAAGCTTTACAAGACGAAAGGATTCGACAAAAGAGATCTAAAGAAGACAGTAAAATCAAAGGAAGGCCCACAAAATACAAAGATGAAGTTTGAAGTTACATGCTACGGGTGTAACCAAAAAGGGCACATCAAATCCAACTGCCCTAACCTGAAGGAGGTCAAAAAACAAAGAAGGAAAAAGGTCCTTAAGGCAACATGGGACGAATCTTCATCGGAGGATGACGACGAAGAGCTCGAACAAACGAGTCTACTTGCATTAATGGCCCGGGACCAAGTCGTCGAATACGGATGCGAGAGCGAGTCTGAGGCCGAGTCCGAGCAAAGCCACGGATCCGTATCCGTTTCCGAAGGACCAGACCCCGCTGTAAGTATTTCCCGGTTGAATACTTTAGTTAGCTATTTATTACGCAAATTAGCTAAGTCAAACCTGAAAGTTAAGTCACTTCTAAAGGAAGTAAGTGTCCTTAAAGAAGTGGCTAACACCAAACCTTTACCTGACCAGAGTCAGACTGAATTACCAACTCAAGTTCAAAAACTTGAGAAAGAAAATTCAAGTCTAACAAATCAGGTTAAAAATTTAGAAAATACCTTAGAACGGTTTTCTTTGGGCTCCAAGAATTTGGACTTGATTCTTGGGACACAAAGAGCCGTCTATAACAGAACTGGGCTGGGATACAAAAGTAAATATAGATCTTATTTATCATTAATAAACAAACAAAGTGTTAAATCAGTCCAAGCATGGGTCTCCAAGTCTAACTTGGTCAATCAAGTTGGACTTGGCCAATACTGGGTTCCGAAGGATCAAATACACTACCTCGATAGACCATATCGAGGCCATGATCCAGGAGGAGCAAGAAGAAAAACAATCCTAAAAATTTTAAAAAAAAAATTCAAATTCAAATTAAAATTAAAATTAAATTCAAAATTAAAATTAAATTCAAAATTAAAATTAAATTCAAAATTAAAATTAAAATTAAATTCAAATTAAAATTAAATTAAAATTCAAATTAAAATTAAAATTCAAATTAAAATTAAAATTAAATTCAAAATTAAAATTAAATTCAAAATTAAAATTAAAATTAAATTCAAATTAAAATTAAATTCAAAATTAAAATTAAATTCAAAATTAAAATTAAATTCAAAATTAAAATTAAAATTAAATTCAAATTAAATTCAAAATTCGAAATTCAAATTAAATTCAAATTAAATTCAAAATTTGAAATTTGAAATTAAAACTCAATATGGAGGATCCAGACTCACTGGCACCCCCAACTAAATTACCCGACAGGATAGCTGAACCTAATCTACCCGAAATGGGTAAAACAAGAGTAGATCACCCGGCAGGGCAATTAAGGTTAGATTAAAACGGACTAAGGTTAACTTGAACCACAGTACTGGTGAAGTTTTTGGATGATAATACGTTAGGGAAGCTTGGGCATCGCATGTCTAGGAAGATATGGCTTCGACCTGGTGCATTTGGCCAAGTGGAACTGACCGAAGCTACCCTTAAATGGATCCTAACTAGTTAGACCAAGGTTTAGTACTAAGCTCAATGGGTAGGACTATTTGGAAAACCTAGAAGGCATGGTTACTTTAATGAGTTCCTTGTGACTCACCATAGCCCAGAAGTTTATCCAAAGAATGTTTACTTGTTGAACCCAAAGCTAAACCTGAATCTAACACAAAGTTAACCCAAACCTTAAAATTGAATTATAATTCATCTCACAACAATTATAGGATTCCCTGATTGAAAATCTAGGTCGGGTGAGATGATTAAGAAATTTTAAAAACTTAAATTTCAAAACTTAAACTTCAAAATTATTTTAAACTTAAACTTCAAAATTATTTTAAACTTAAATTTCAAAATTATTTAAACTTAAATTTCAAAATTATTTTAAACTTAAATTTCAAAATTATTTTAAAACTAAATCTCGAAATTAAACTAAATCTCAAAATTATTCAAAACTCCTTCAAAAATTTATCTCTAACAAGTTTACTTCAATTTAACTATCATGAAATCCATTAAAACAATTCAACCACTTACTATGTAGGAATTGGATCAATGGATGCTGGATAGTGGCTGCTCCAGACACATGACTGGAGATAAATTGAAGTTTACTAAACTAACGTACAAGAACTTAGGATCAGTTGCATTCGGTAACGAAGGTCAACTTAAGGTAATCGGAAGAGGTAATATTGAACTCAACTCCGATTTTATTATTCGAAAAGTCCTGTTAGTTGAAAATTTCAAGTTTAATTTATTAAGTATAAGTCAATTGTGTGATAGCGGATACTTAGTAACTTTTGACAAAACCAGGTGTTTAGTTAAAAACATTGAAAATCCTGAAATCTTACTTAAGGGACTTAGGATAAATAATATGTATTCAATTAATCTACCGACATCCTCAAAAAGGTGTTTTCTAACACAAGAAGAGGAAACTGATTTGTGGCACAGAAGATTGTGTCACACTCACACTAGACTCATTTCAAAAATGAGTCATAATGGTTTAGTTAAAGGTTTACCAAAACTAAAATTCATTAAAAATTCTATCTGTAATGCGTGTCAACAGGGAAAACAAACTAAGTCAACACACAAATCAACAAATCTTGAAAGAACCAGCTCCTTACTTGAGCTCCTTCACCTTGACCTATTTGATTCACATGGAGCTAAGTCACTAAGCAAGAACCAGTATTGCTTAGTAATAATCGATGACTACTCTAGATTTTCATGGGTAAAATTCCTAAAAACTAAAGATGAAACCTATGAAATATTTAGTAACTTTTGTAAATTAATAGAAAATGAAAAAGATACTAAAATTAAAAGAATAAGAAGTGATCACGGAGGGGAATTTGAAAATCATAAATTTACCCAATTTTGTAAAATAAATGGATATCAACATGAATTTTCATGTCCTAGAACCCCCCAACAAAATGGTCTGGTGGAACGTAAAAATAGAACTCTACAAGAAGCCTCTAGAACCATGTTAAATGAATATAATTTAAATCACCAATTTTGGTGAAGCAATAAATACTGCAAATCATATTCAAAATCGAATCTTGATCAACAAATTTCACAAGAAAACCCCTTATGAACTATATTATCATAAAATTCCTAACTTAAATTATTTAAAAGTATTTGGATGTAAAGTTCATATTTTAAATACTAAAGATTATTTAAGAAAATTCACACCCAAATCTAACAAAGGAATATTTTTAGGATATTCCTCAAACAGTCGAGCCTATAGAGTCTACAATCAAAATACCCTAAAAGTTGAAGAAACAACTAATTTAATATTTGATGAAGAATATAATCTACCAAATGAGAATGTTGAAGTTGACCCAAGAAATATAGAAGATGATGAAATTCAACCAAATCTTAATATACCAGAGGAACCAGCCCCTGACCCACTTATCAGACCAACAAGGGTCAGTACCTCTCACCCATCTGATCAAATTTTGGGTGATCCAAATCTAGGGGTAAGAACTAGATCCTCCTATAGAATTCACAGTCAGATTGCCCTAATTTCTAAAATCGAACCAAAAACAATAGAAGAAGCACTACCTGACCCGGACTGGATCATAGCTATGCAGGAAGAGTTAGCCCAATTTGAGAGAAATCAAGTCTGGGAACTTGTATCTAAACCCTCAAATAAATCAATAATCAATACAAAATGGGTATTTAGAAACAAGCTAGATGATCAAGGCGAAATAATTAGAAATAAGGCTAGGCTTGTAGCTAAAGGATTCAGCCAAGTTGAAGGTTTGGACTATGATGAAACCTATGCCCCAGTAGCTAGACTCGAATCCATTAGAATGTTGTTAGCCTATGCAGCAAACAAAGGATTTAAACTATACCAAATGGATGTCAAGTCAGCATTCTTAAATGGATTTATTAAGGAGGAAGTATATGTAAGCCAACCCCCAGGATTTGAGGACTTAGGATATCCTAATCATGTATTTAAGTTAAAAAAGGCCTGGTACGGACTTAAACAAGCCCCTAGGGCATGGTATGAACGATTGTCAAATCACTTAATATCCAAAGGTTTCAACCAAGGTCAAATAGATCCAACTCTATTTGTAAAAACTGTAGACAAAGACATCTTCATAGCTCAAATCTATGTTGATGATATAATTTTTGGATCAAATAACTCTAAATTTTTAAAAGAATTTACTAAATTAATGGAAAATGAATTCGAAATGAGTATGGTTGGTGATTTTTTCTTAGGCTTACAAATAAAACAAACTAAAGATGGAATATATATTTATCAAACTAAATACGAAGGAATTAATTAAAAATTCGCATGGAAAACTCAAAATAATAAATACACCAACGGCAACCAACATTAACATAGACTCGACCACAAGGAAAACCAGAGATCCAAAGTACTATAGAGTGCCATGGGAAGCTCGCTTTACCTAACCGCAAGTCGACCCGATATTATATTTGCAGTAGGTATGTACAATCTTGTGCAAAAGAGTCACATTTAACCTATGTTAAAAGAATACTTAGTACATTAAAGGTACTCTAAATATAGGACTCGGTACCCTAGAACTTGCACCTTTGACCTTCTTGGCTATTCGACTCGGATTACGCCGGATGCAAGTTAGATAGAAAAAGCACAAGTGGTAGTTGTCAATTTCTAGGACAATGCCTAGTTGGTCAAGTAGAAAGCAACATTGTGTTGCTTTATCTACCACTGAAGCTGAATATATAGCCTTAGGTGAATGCACATCTCAATTGCTTTGGATGATGCACACTCTTAAAGACTATCAACTGAACTATCATAACACAAAAATCTCAATTGATAATATAAGTTCCATAAATTTAACAAAAAACCCAATTCATCACTCAAGGACTAAACATATAGAAGTGAAGCACCATTTTGTAAGGGATCATGTAGCTAAGGGTGATATTATACTCAACTATGTTGAGTCAAAATCAAATCTAGCTGACATCTTCACAAAACCCTTACCTGAACTTGAGTTCAGCTCACTTAGAAGACAAATAGGAATGTGTTGGGTAGAATAGACAATGTTTTTTTGGTTATCATTTGCTTTTAAAATTCTAGGAAAAACAATTTTCAAAAACTCCAATTTTGTTAGTTTTTTTTTTAAATTTTGGATTTAGCTTAGGTTTTCCCCTAAATTTCATGTACCCCTAGATTAAAGCCAGAGCATCTCACAATCACCTAGGTATACCTTGCTTGTGTTTTGAAAAACTTAGAAAGGCGTGAGATGCATAGGGTATTGCCTGGACTCAAGAATGCTTATATCTGTGCATCAATATGAGTTTGGGCGTTAAATATGCAATAAACATTAATCAAATTAAGTTCTCCAGCTCTAGTCAAGTCTACCTGGATCAAATTAACTCAACTTGACTAACCATGTGAAAGCTACTGCCCTCTAGGCAATCAGCAAGTAGCTAAAGGTTAGACAATTGGAAAAAGTGTGTTTCAATTTTTTTAAGCATGATTGCACTTTAAGGTTCTAATCAAATTACTTTACCTGATTATTTCAAGGCTCTGATACTTAATCAAATTAAACTCAGTAATTTAATTTGACTCATGCTTGGACTAGAAAACAAACTACTACTACTCCCTGTGAACCAAAACTATATATTTTTTAATATCAAAGTTTCTTCAAAATGCATATCCAAAACTTAATTACAGTTTTTTAAAAAAAACTTGCCCATGTAATTAAGTATTCAAATATTTTCAAAACCAGTCAACTTTTCATAACGTTTTAAAGTTTTCAAGTGACCTCATATCTTACAACTTCTAAGCAAATTCCTTTATTGAAAATTCAAATACTCATATTTTCAAACTCAGTTAATTTTAAAGACTATTTTAACTAGACTCAGTTAGATTGTACTCTAAACTTAGCTATTTGGCAAAATATTTTCTCGATACAAATCATTTCGAAGCTAAATATATAGCTAAGTATTTTCAAATTTGGCAATCTAAGAAGAAAATTCATTGTTATCCCTCTTTGAAAATATTCCTTCAAAAAAAAAAAAAATATATACAAGTCTACTTTCAAACTGGTTTATTTTTGATATATGGCAAAGGGGGAGAGTAGGTAAATTAACGTTAAAAGAAAATTCAAAATATTTAATAAAAGGAGGGCTTTTATTAAGGGGGAGTCTAATATTACCAAGTTAAAAGTTTCCAGCTTAACTGTTATTGCACTTGAAGTTTATTTACTTAAGCTTGGTTAACTTTATGCATATGTTGTTTTTCTCTTAACTTTGAATTACGTATTGCCATAATCAAAAAGGGGGAGATTGTTGGTGCGGGAAGCATCCGACGATCGAACCTAAGTTTTGATAATGGCAAAGGATTCAAAGTTAAGGTGCTTTGTTTTCTTAATGAGTGTTTCAGGAAGCCCTAATGCGGTTAGGCAAGGTAAAACCCTAGGGGTGGTAACCCTAGGTCATGGGGTGGTAACCCTACGCGGAAAGCCTTGGCGGGTCTACGGCTTCAGGCAAAAGTCCTGGGGTGGTAACCCTAGGTGGAAAGTCCCGGTGTCGCGAACTGGAAAGTCCGAGGAGCGGATGTTCAGCAGAAAGTCCGGAGCATCGAACTGAGCAAAAGTCCAGTCGATCCGGAGGATCGCACTGGCAACAGTAAATCTCCCGAGTGGAGTAGGTGAGGACGCGTCCCTGGGAACAGGAGGCGTCGGGTCGACCTAGGGTTTCCTACCGGAAATCCGAAGTGTCCGGAGACCGTCATAATTTCATATTCATACTATTATTTTGTGTTAACTTTGTGTTGCAGGTATTTTGGATTAACATACTTGCAGGTACCAAAACACAAAGAAGAACTCGGATGAACAGTGTCAGGCGCCCCCATGGAGCTTGAGGCGCCTCGAGCCGAGAAAAGGCCAAGAAGAACCGGAGGCGCCTGAAGGAGTTCGCGCCTGACCGAGGTCAAGGCGCCTGGATAGGTCAAGGCACCTTGAACCGAGATAGAGTTCGACCAGTCCGCCGATCCACGCGGGTGACTCGGCTCGTTCAAGGCGCCTTGATGGCACCCTGAACACCCTTTATAAGGGGTCTCGAGCAGTAGCACCAAAAGATACAGAAAACAACTTCCAAGCTTCCATTCTGCTGTGTTCTGCTCAAGTGCTGCTTCCGAAGTGCTGTTGCAACATTCCGACGACCCGAAGCTCAGATTCCCTTTCTACTACTGTTGTCGGTATAATTTTAATTGCAGTTACATTGTTGTAATTAATCTATAATATTCATACGAAATTATAGTTGTTGCCCATGGAAAGCGATCAAGGATCGCGGGCCTTCGAGTAGGAGTCGACCTAGGCTCCGAACGAAGTAAACCACTGTGTTCTTGTGTTTGTTTCCTTTATTCCGCTGCTTTAATTACTCTACGAACGTTTTACGATTCCGATAATCGAACGAAATAGCCGCGAGCGCTATTCACCCCCCCTCTAGCGCATCTCGATCCAACACAAAATACTAATTCTTCTCCTAATCATCATATCTACTACCTCCATTGATTTACCCATGAGGATCCCGATGTTCCATGTTCCAAATTTTAGACTATTAGTTTTCCTATCACATTTATTCTTATCCAACCTATGGTGTAAGAACTCTTGCTTATTTAACACTACACCCAAATTCTCATGGAGATGTAACAATCTTTGTCGATATGTTACAGTCGAACCCTGCAATGTGAACTCTTACATATTTAGCACTACACCCGAGTTCTGGAGATGTAGCAGTCTTTGCCGAGACGTTATAGTCGGACCCTGCAATGCATTCCTTCCAGGGAACAACCTAACATTAGCACAATAATTTAATGGATCCATTCATTGAACATTTGTCATAGTTTTAACGTTGGCTGGCAACCTAATGCAACCCTCCTCTTTTATCCGGGCTTGGGATTGGCCATGACTGGTTCATCATAGACGGAGTTCGTCAGAGATTCATAATGATCCAAAAAAAATTATGGTCAATGATTCATAATGATCCAAAAAAAAATTATGATATCTTGGATAAGTGGGAAAGGACAATAAACTCCATTAATGGATATACCACGATCATAGGTACTTGTAGTCAAGTAGCTATTGCAAGATTAAGATTGTCCATCGTGTCACTGACACAGGGATATGCCTTCATGTTCAGGCTGCCAAATCAGCATATCAGGGGTCTATGAAATCTAAAGGATATTAGTTTATTTAGTGTTATGTGATTTTGGGTATTCCTTTTGTGCTCTAAGAAACTCTATTTAGTAGATAGAAGCCTAGAACTTATGGAGATCAAAATGTCCAAAGTTGCATATGGAAGAGTGGAGAAAAAAGATTCTCCTAAGGTTAATCGTTTTAAAACTTCATGAAAAATTTGTTTTAAAAAATCTCAAATAACATTGTTATAATTAAACGAAAATTTTCTTTATTAGAAATGTGATATATCCCAACAATTTTGTCCTCTCACTTAATAGTGTCACAATTTATACAGTGACTTGCTTATACATATAATATACATATTATAAAATGACTTGCTTCTTAAAGCAGGTCTTTTTTGGTCATTTTAGAACTATTTGCCATGGCTTTACTATATTTTGTGATCATAGAATTCATTTTTCAATAATAACTTTACAAGCGCTTGAAGCTTTCATGCTGCTGCAAATTTGTACAAAATTAATCCTAAATAATCAACAAAGTTCAAAGGAATTAGAGATTTTGGTTATTATCACTCCTTATTGTTAAAATGTAAAATTTTGAATGATTACATTACAAAAAGGTGGGAGATGATACGGAATGAAGATAGATATAATTTGAATAAGTCAAACACTCTTAGAATAGAGCAGTTGATTTGTCTTATACAAAGGACTGGAATTAGGATAGATCCGATCAAAATTTAAAAAAGAATGTGCAGAAATGATAAGAGGAATACAGAATTATCCTTGGAGAAATGGAGGATGTTAATCATCATTTGAAGTTAAGCAGAAGGTGAATGTCCTACTTATCTATGACAAGAACTGCACATTGCAAAGCTGCTTTTTCTTGACAAGTAATTTCCAGGTAAGATATATTCATACAAGGCATGATATAGAAATAATACTGCAGGTACCAACTCTAGGTAAAAGCATGCAGAGTACAAGTTTAGGTGAAAGGGCACCACCGTACCATTTAATTTTAATTTTGGAATCAAAGCAAATGTTGATAGTCTATCAAAATATAACACCACAAATAGGTAAAATAAACAGTTGTGGACCAGTAAGAACACTCCCAACAAATGAAACTAATAATTCTTAGGTAACATAAATGCTGAAACTATTATTACAACAACCTGCATTGCCATGACTGTTACTGATATGTTTAATGAATTTCATATTTGAATGACAAGCATAAACGATATAACAAGAGGGCTACCTGCATGCAATGAAACCACCTTGGCAACCAACTGCTTTACTGAGAGTGCCAATGCATATGTCAACATCACTTTCACACCCATATTCTTCTAGTATACCTCCACCATTCTTCCCACACACAAGCATGGAATGAGCCTGTGACCAATTTCATTAAAATTACTTAGCCAGACACAAAGAAAACAAAAGCAACATCTTAGAACAGATATATCATCCATACTCACATCATCAACAGCTAATAAAAAGTTGTGCTTCTTGCGAAGATTTACAAGATCAGCTATTGGAGCAAAATCTCCATCCATACTAAATAGACTGCATTATAAGAACAGCTAAAGTTAAGTAACCTGAAGTCATGAAGGATGGACAGTTAATTGTTCCCACTCTTCCAAAAGCCATATTCCAAAACATTTGCATCCATGGATTGAAAACTTATAGAACACTACCCTTCCTTCCAGCACACATGACCCAATATGTTTGGTTGGGCACCAAGGTTCCTTAAACCCCATTTTCCTCTTGAATGTGATGTGTTTGATAGAAAAATCCATACTTATTCCCTACACTAGTACCAGAGTTCTGGAGTGTAGCCTAGAAAGGCTAACAAAATTCCTATAGAATGCAAGATTTCTAGAACAGAACCGAGATGAAACCAAAAAAATCATAGGGCAACACCATTTGAACTCAGCAGATGCAACTTACGTATCAGTGATGACAACTTTTTTTTCAATCTTGCAGCCTGACCTGTTGAAAACAATTTCCATGAGATTAGACAAATATTTTTGTGGGCAGAGAAAAGATTAAGTTTGACTATTACATACAACAAAGTATTGAGATGACCAATGTCACCATGCTTATACACAAAGACTTTAGCTTCTTGCAGCCTCTCAACAAGACGAATCCCATCAATTATAGATGCATGATTCAAGGCATCTGAAAAAATGGCAATTCTCGCATCCTGTGATGGTTTGCCATTAATGGACAACAGAGAACTGATGCTTCCAAGAGCTGACATAAAAGCCAAGTTGGCAGCAAATCCAGTAGGGCAAAGAAGGCAATCCTATATAGCATTTTCACCAAAAGAGACACATACTAAATAAATATGAGAATGAAAGAAAAATTACATAGTAAAAGCAGTGTTAATCTAAACTACAAAAATGGAGCGGGACAAAGAAGTAAAAAACAACAGCAAAGTTGCATAGAATTGAAGCAACTAACAATTTTTTAGGGAGCAAGACACCAAAAGTTTCCCTTCTAAACCACTACAAGATTAATGCTAGTCCTTAACAGAATTCAGATCACAAAAATATGAAAGCATAAATGTCCATTTTATCCAATGGCATATTTAGTCAGTTCTGTCCAGTCCCAGTTAGCCTTTAGTTTTTAGTAACAAATTACATACATCCAAATGAACCTAAGAACAACAAAAACATTTGAAGAACAAGGTGCATGGAAAAAAAAGTAACACTCTATCTACATGTTGATCTGAACATGTTGTAAGAGCATCCACATCAGTTACCCTATCCAAAGATTTTACCTTAAATTTTGGATAGGGTGGCTAAAAAATCTTTGCATCAACTACCCTATCCATTCCTTAAATTTTACATTTATGAATAGTGGTTCTCTAAATTTAGGGAATGGATTCCATTCCCTAAACATTATAGAGGAGAGAGAAAAAATAAGGAAGTTGATATATGGTGTAGTGAAAAGTGGATATCCAAATTTAATAAAGTAATTTTTTTACCCTAAATTATGCATTTGGATAGGGTAGCTGATATGAAAGCTCTAACTTCCAAACATCTAAAGAATTATATTTTAAAGCGCTTATTCATACAGATTAGAGAAAGGTCTGGAGATTGTAGAGTAGAGGCAACTAATTTTCCATTGTGACGTTTTAAAATAATTTTCCATGATCACTATTATATTTTATTTAGTTTATAATCTGGTAATATTAAATCTATATGCAACAAATAGCGTAAAAAAAATTCTTGCAGAGGATGAGATTCCAAATTCAAAAGAAATAGGAAGCTCATGATACGGAACAAACAAGTGTGATCTTAAGAGAATCTAATCTTAAAATGTCTATTACAGAGCTTTCCTTTGGCAAAAAGGAATAGGGAAACAAAGAAGGGTAGGGAAAGCACCAATTGGGAAAATTGACCTTCCATTTCTTTTATGAAGAAATTGGTGGGAGAGAAAGAGTTCTCTCTTTCATTCATTTCTCTTCTGCCCAAATCAGGTGAACCCGATTGAAATAAAAAATAAATTATTGCTATTTATTTGGTAATTATTATTTTTCAAAAGTTTTCAAAAAAAAAAATAATGATTCTTACCATCTCACTTTCCTCTAAAGAAACAATGAGAAAAAAGTATGCTGTATGCATATTTTTTTATCTTGGGGAAACAATACAAGAAAATCACAGTACCATTTTTCTTTAACCCCATTTCTAACCCTTTTGACATCTGTTTCTTTCCCATTTCCTATCCATCTTAAGAAACACGACATTAATAATTCTCACCAAGATGCATGAAAGAAAAAATACTGAAATTTGTTAAAAAGAAATTTAAAAGAAACTATAATTTCATTTAAGATAAATAATCAATTTACTAACTGTAAAACCAATTTCATGAGCAGTTTTCTTAGCTTTACTATATATATGAAAACAATTTAAGGAAGTAAGACTTGGATAGGCTCAGATGAAATTTCAGCACCATTAAATATAATTAAGACACGAAAGCAATCTTTGTTTTAGGCTAAACAAAGGATATATCTAGTTCAAAATTCATTCTTAACCAGTTGACTATGCAGCATTACTTGTTATCTAGTGTAAATCCAACAAAAATAAACCGAGAAGGAAATTTTTTTTGCGGAAATGAATACCTCTTTCATCTTCAGTTCCGCCAAAGATTTTTCAAGTAGTTGGTGATAATTAGTATAGCCACAGACCAAAGCAGAACCCCTTGGACCCATACCATGTTCTTGAGCTGCCTAATAGAGGACCAAAATCTTAGTAAACAAGAGACACAGAATCTCCTACCATAAATTTCGTAATATATTGCAAGTAGCGCCTACATGCTATATTTTTCTCACCTTTGCAGCAGCCTTCCTCAGGGACGGATGGAAGCTCAAACCCATATAATCATTCCCTGAAAAAAGCAGCAGCTTCCTGCTGACATTCTTATCCTTACATCTGGTCTCACCTCCTGCTGTCAATATGAACAATTGAATTACAATAAACCCCAGATCCGGTTAACATCCTAACCACAAAATCACGGTTTAGCCAAACTAAGTGTATGAGACAAAGGTTTTCTACTAACAGTCTTTCCTTCTTTTACGAAAAAACAGTAACAGTGTTTAAACGCGATCTTCACCAAAAAAAGTATTTAAATATTAAAAACGCAAAGAAATAATACAAAGGGAGTCAAAGAAAAACCCTAGTAGAAGTCAAAACGTATTTTGTTTTCTACCGAATTTCGGAGAAAGATCGCTGCTATAAAACTTTTGCAGAGAATTACCGAGGTTGGGGAGTTCCGAAAGCCACTGGCTGAAGGTGCATTCGTCCATGTCCACCTCGACCGAAGACCTATCGAAATGCCGCGGCCCGTCGAACGTCTCGAGCCCGTCGATCGACGGAGTGGGCGAGAGGGAGATGGGGCGAGTGGAACGCAACAGGCTCCTGGAAGCCAACTTCGAGAGAGCCGCCTCCACCCACTGGTCCCAAAGCGCCATGAGTCGCCGTAGAGAGGATACGAAGGAGAGGGATGGAAGGGAGGCTGCGCCGCTCGCTTCGGGGGGCTGTAATCGATCCAAGCCGAGCAAGCGTCGTGGTGTTCGAAGCTCGTTTGATGACGTAATAAAGCCGACTCATGAATTTATTGAGATTTGAGTGTGATTCATAAACACTCTAGTCGTAACATTATTTACGAATAATTTATAATTTTAAAATATTAATAATATAGGTGTTCTGGCGCGTCCCAATCAAAACTCACGGAGATAGTAAAGAGAAGCTCGTGAGAATTGGATTCACCAGAAGTTAAAATGGAGCTTGTTTGTCGACCTTCCTTATAATAGAAAATAAAGTATTGAATTTTTTAAACTACTCTATATTTAGGTTTCAATGATAAATATTTATTAAGTAGTTTAATAACATTATTAATTATCAAACGAACTACACGCAGCTAATAATGATATTTTGACTACGTGCTTCATACTTGGCATATGTTATTCACGTGTTATATGTTCCGTGGTCGGGTCCATGTGTAGAGTCGTCAATTCGGATCAATTCATCGGATGTCCGATTGATCATCCTATCAAATAAGTTAAACATATTAAATTAAAATTTTATCAATCAATTTCAAATGGATTTAGATAGATATACTCATCAGGCCCACGATCCGCTTGGGTCAACCCATTGGTGCCCACGACTCGCATGAGTCGATCCATATTAGATTTGGGTTAACTTGCGGATTGAGAAAATATTGAAATATTCACTCAAGCACCTTGAGGAATTGTTGAGGTTCCTTGCCACTTCTCTCATGTTCATGGGAGCTGAGAGCTCACTTGTTGTCCTTTTTATAGTATAATCTTACCTGAGAACGTCGATGGTTAACTTATCAGTGAGGTATCACTAATGTTGACTTTCTGAGAGATCCTCAAATCACGTGGTCTTGCAAAGCCTTTTCAAAGTGCTTGAGATGAAGAACACACCCAAAGGAGCAGGCTAGAATGAAAGTCAAGGGTTTTCTAATGCAGTCACTCTGATGTTCAAGTAAGGCTTTTGAGAAGGAGAAGTTGATCACAAAAATTAGAGTTTGATACATTATATGTGTGTATCTTAGTTTATAAGGGTCGACTACCTTATATAAGATCAGATATCTCCGCCACGTTCTTCCAGTGCCCCCTGTCTCTCACAATCGTGGTCATGTTTCCTGAAATAAATGTTCATTATAGTCCATTTATGTTGGAGCAAATAGCTACATTTTCTATCTTTTTAACGATAATGGCAGTGTTATCCATGCCCTCCAAGAATAACAGTTAATTGCTTTAATTTTTGATAGTTGAGGTTGTTGGAGCAATCTGGGTACCCTAGGTTTTGATGTTTGAGCAAAGGTTTAAGTTAGGTTTATTGTTGTATTTGATATGCATTATGGGTGTGCAGGATACAGGTACAACAAGGAAAGTCCAAGTGTGATCTTGGAAAAGGAGGAAAGTCCAAGGATGAGTCTTGACGGTGTAAGTCCATACATGCAGTCTTGGCAACGTAAGTCCAAGTGTGACTTGGAAATGGATAAAGTCTCGGAGGCGCAACCTCTTAGCAAAGGAAGACCCGACAACAATGACAAGACCGATAGAAGCTTCAGAAGGTAAGACGTGAAGGATGGGGAGGCATCTGAGGGACGCAAGGCTGATGGAGGAGGCTAGAAGGTTAGGTTTAGGTTGGTCAAGTGAGGACGAGTGCTGAGTGAATGTACTTGAGGGATAAATCCTAAAATTAGGATTTTACCGTAGCACTACCGTAGTATCACTGTAGCGGTTTTGTAGCGTTACTGTAGCAGTACTATAGCAGACGACTGATGCTTTCATCAATCGACTGGTGCAGTCGACGGGGTAATCGACTGGGAGCAAACAGAATGCTTCTGTTCGTTCGGTTAGTGTGGAACAGTCGACTAATAGAAGTATCAGTCGACTGGTATCGAGTCGTTGGATTGTAACGGTCGAATCTCCACATAGGGCAGTCGACTGATAGTTTTGACAATCGACTGGTAGGCGGGATTTTCCAACTCGTGGTCTATATAACCAAGCATTGGAAGTCTGGTTAAGGTTGACGAAATAGACTTGGTTAAAGCCTATTAGACCCTCCCAAGTCCTCGTGTAATCAGTGTGCTTATATTCAAGTGTTTGTGGCGAGGTTTTTCCACCGACAAGAAGCTTGAGCTAGCCGAAGGTTTTCCGGGAAGTCATCCACCAACGGATCACGATCGTCCACCTTACGGACAACCGTGGAGTAGGAGTAAGTGATCTACGAACCACGTTGTATAAATATGTCAGAGGTTTAATTGTCTTGGTTATTACTTCTAGGTTTAACATTCTATTTGTTAGATTTATTTTTGTATTTTCGCTGTGCACTAACATTATAGGAAGCAGTCGATTTAGGTGAGACGTTATTCACCCCCTCTAGCGGACGTCAAGGTCCCAACAAAGGTCGTTTTAGTTTAGTCTGGAGCCGGGAGTCGGGAGTCAGGAGGCGAGAGTCAGGAGCTTGGAGCCAGGAGTCAGGAGTTAGGAATCGAGAGTCGGAAGCCGAGAGCTTGGAGCTAGGAGCCGGGAGCTGGGAGTCAGGAGTCTGTAACTTTGAGCCAAGAGTAGGGAGTCAGGAGTCGGGAGCCTGAAGGCAGGAGTCGAGAGTCGGGAGCCTAGAGCCGAAAGTTAGGAGCCTCAAGCCCGGAGTTTAGAGTCGAGAGTCGGGAATCTAAAGCCGGGAGTCGAGAGTCGAGAGCCTAGAGCCGAAAGTTAGGAGCCTCAAGCCGGGAGTTTAGAGTCGAGAGTCAATAACCTAGAGCCTAGATTTGACTACTATCATGGTAAGACTTTTGGCTTTTTAGCCACATGACCTTCGTTGATTACCCTTTTATCGGAGTGCATTGATGCAATTGGGATTTGGGGCTACTAGATTAATTTATAATCATCCTCATGGTAAACTTTCTTAACTTGTTTTGACAGGTTTTCCTAAACAATAGGTGTTAAATTCATTTTACTTCATGAATGGAACATTGTCTGTTCACTAGATGAGCAACTCACGGGTCAACACAAGTTCACTATGTGATTTTTTATTTTATTCTATTTTTTTATAGGGGTATGGTTTAACTTACTTAATCCATAATTCATCTTGAATTAGATTGAATTAGGAATTTTTCAATCTATCTAGATGACAGATTAGTCTATCTCATCCCATCATAGGGCAGTCATATGAAAGCTCTAGTTGCAAGCCACATATCTCTTTTAGGAAATCGGATCCTCTGTCCCAAGATTTCCGTGTCCTCGTATTCCTTCATCGATCGGACGATTATGACATCTTCATGATATACATTGTATCTTTAAAATATGATCTACTCAGTCTGATCGATGAAGAGATACAAGAATACGAGAATCTTGAGATAGAGGATCTCATCTCCTCTTTTAGCCAGACAAGTAGGTATACATACAGATGGCTATGTGAAGTTGATGACTTCAATGGCACGATGGTATTTTTTTTTTCTAACATAAACATTAGCGAATTAAAAGTATTGATTAGAAATAATATAAACTTATAATTGTTATTATTACATGTTTTATAATCATGATTTATTTTATTATTACCAGGGCGGACATAAAAAAAATTATTTAAGGGTAAATTCATATAAAATCATTAAAATATAATTTATAACCAATTAAAAGACAAGGAAAAAAATTTAACATATCATCATCAATTACTTCCAATTGATTTAACGGTCTCTCATAATACGATCATTTAATAAATTATTAAATATATTTTTAAAAATTCGATGTCATCTAAAAATCATTTAATTATTGATCACTCCTACTGATAAGTTTATCAAAATACTCTTTAGACTTTTTCAACGCACAAGTTTCATAACTCTTTTGTTTAACAAATTGGATCAGTACGTTTTATAAGAAGATAGTGATACTGAACATTTTATTTTCTTAAAAAATATCTTAATATATTACATATATTTCTATGAAAAAAATCAAGACATATGTCAATAAATAAGAATATTAAGAATTAATCTTAAATAATAAAACTAAGCAATATTCAATAATCAACCCTCCAAAATAATAATAATAATAATAATAAAAAGATTACTGCTATCATTAAGTTAATTGTTCTCTTCCTTTTCAGTATTATCCTCGTGGACTTTGTCATTTTTAACCCTTATGCAGGTCTTCAAATCCCCTTATCAGAGAGGATTTGTTTTATATATTAATTATAAAAGGACATTTCATTTTATATTTTTATTTTGAAATGATTTTAGTTTAATATTATTATAATAATCATTAGCAAAATTTTTACATTTATATTAGTTAATTATGCCCCATAACTTCTACGATATATAATAGTTATGCCTAGTAGCTTCGTATATTAGCAATTTTATTTAAATTATCTTTGGTCAATAAAATAATTTTATATTAATATTTTTGTTATCAATTTAATTAAAGTAGTTATGTCCTATAATTATTAAAATAAAATTATAGAATGAAATGTCTTTTATGATCAATAAAAGAAGATGTTCTTTTGAATTCAGTGGCTTCTAATTTTTGCCCCCGAAACCTTTTCATTTCTCTTCAAGACTACATGCTGTTGGATATTCTGATTTTTTTCCTCTTCTCATTATCCAAAGCCGGAAGTTTTTTTTCTTTCCTTCTTTTGTAAGACAAGGGTGGGTAAAGAGTCATATATCTGACCTACATAAAATTAAATCACGAAAGAACTAATTTTTTTTTAAAAAAAATTGAATTGATTTTTAAGTATTCAAGTTTTTTTTTTATCAAACTACAATATATTTCTTATTTCCATATAGAGTTTATGAAAATTAACTTTTACATATTTTATTGGGAAAATTTAAAATCTGATAAATTTAGAGGATAATTTATATATATTTAAAAATCGATTTCTACAATTTAACCTTTTATTGTAATTAGTATTTTTCATATTATATTATAAAATTAACGTATGATAGATTTAATTGACGTTATCTGAGCTAGTTAAATTATTTTTTAAAATTTAAATAGAAAGTTGTTTTGGGATTATGATGCAACAGAGGGATATTCTTCATCTGTTATTCAGATATTCATGCTTTGATTTTTTATTATTGTATATTTATAAAGATTTTTCTTTTGAATAGAACGCCCAACCTAACTTTTGGACCGCCTATCAATTTATTTTGATAGTATATAAAAAAATTTAATAGGACCGAACTCGTACTAGATTCGAAAGTAAGTTGCCTCCGAGGCATCTTAAATTCATTTACTTGATTTAATATTTAATTTGAATAGAAAGTTGTCATACATTTTTCTTTTATATTTTAAGATTTAAAATTAAGGATCTAGTCTATACGATTTAGATTACAATATTAAATAATGAAGCTAAAGATTTTTTTTTTAAAAAATTAAATATGATACTTACCAACACCAGATATAAGTAGCATATCAAACCTTATATATATTATGTACTAGTTATTATTCCAAAGATTAATAGTCGTTCGTAATTTATCTTTTTTATATTGATCCTTAGTCCTACGATAAACATTGGGACGAACGTATTTATTTTAATACCACATATCAAGACTTTTATATATATATATACTCGCACGTCTCGATCTATGCCTCTCATAAACATGCGAGTGTCGCATTATTTTTGGATGCCCCATACACCCAATCAAATACATGAGTCGAACACCCTATCAATCCTTTATATATATATTAAATTGGAATTTTAGGCAACGCACTGTGTACAGTTTTTTTTAACAATTTATTTATTTATTATTATTTTTTGTTTGATTCGTGATTAAGTCCTAAGGATTTTATTTAGACTGTGTTTAACAAGGTAATCAGTTATAATATAATCAAAATTATATTATAAAATTAATTATTTTATTTAATTTTAAACCTGTAATATAATCTGAATTACAAAAGATAATAAATTTTTATACTTAGGATTACAAGACTAATAATATGTAATCTGGATTATATTATAATCCTAAAATTTAATATATCAAATATACCCTTAATCAATTTCCTATACTAATTGATCATTATAGTGGCTGGTTATCGTCGCTCACCATCCGTCTGTCGCCGTTGCCTGTCAGTTGTTGTCGCTTGTCGATTGCCGCCGCCCGCAGGTAGTCGTCGTCGTCGCTCGCTCGTCATCGCAACTTGTCGATAACCATCACTGTCGCCCGCCAATCACAGTAGCCTGACGGTTGTCATCGTCTACTGTCGTTGATCGTCATCAGTAAAAATCGTTTGATATTTTTATTATTTTATAATAATATAAATTATATTTCTTATAAAATATAGACAGAGAATATAATCATCGTTATAACATATAGTACAACTCCATTAAACGTAATAATATAATACTAATTATATTACATTATCCCTAATCAAGCTAACCTTCGGTTAGGGTTCGATTATAAAATTGCAGACAATTATATATATATAGACGGGGTTCTAATTCGTTGTGATATTTGGAAGATCAGGATACATAATTGAAAAAAAAATGAACAAAAAGTTCTGCTTGAAATACTCTAGGGCAATTATTAAAAATCGTAAATGTTTCGGGCAAACTTGAAAGGCTAAGCTTGAAACAGAGCAATGCGAGTATAAAACTTGGAAAAGGCGAACTGCAATTAGTGTGTAACCGGAAAGGAGAGTTCTCTCCGTCTCCGTGTCCGTCTCCGGTCGTCGGGCTACCCCCTTCAATTTTGTCGTCTCCCCTCCAGATCCCCGTCGGCAGCGATCTGGTCTCGAGATCCAGTTCTTAAATTTCAGGTCGGAAGAAGCTTCTATAGATCCGGCTTCGGATTCGAGCCCTAGATCCGTTTTCCAGTGTGCACCCCCTCTTCCTCCGTTCTGATTTGCGTGTGTCTGGTATGTTTTTGATCTGGCAGATATGCTGACCAAATTCGAGACGAAGAGCAACCGGGTGAAGGGTGTGAGCTTCCACAGCAAACGCCCCTGGGTCCTTGCCAGCCTTCACAGCGGCGTTATCCAGCTATGGGATTACCGCATGGGCACTCTCATCGACCGCTTCGACGAGCACGACGGTCCCGTACGCGGCGTCCACTTCCACAAGTCCCAGCCCCTTTTCGTATCCGGAGGTGATTGCTGCTTTGTCCTGATAATGCTCAGACTGCTTCTGATCTTATTTCCCTAGCGTTGCATTCTTTTTTGTTCGTCAAGTACTAGTTCAGATCTTGCTCAGCCTTCTTTGATCTAGTTACCCTGGCGTTGCATTCTATTTTGCTCGTTAAGTCTGAGATCAGATTAGCCCTTCGCAAATTGTGGCTGGTTTGCTTTCGTAGTCCTGAGATTAGATGAAATTGCTAACGATGCACGTTTTTTGAATTAAAGATTCAAATATTCTCGACGAAGATATTGGAATATGCTGTATTTGCTTTTCTTTGACGTTTTAAAGTATGTTAGCTTCAGATCTGCACCAATAATCTCAAGGGTCCAATTCGGTTATACTTATTTCTGACAGGGATGTTGTATTTGCAGGAGATGACTATAAGATTAAGGTCTGGAATTATAAGACACACCGGTGCTTGTTTACCCTCCTTGGTCATCTTGATTACATTCGCACTGTGCAGTTCCATGATGAGCATCCATGGATTGTTAGCGCAAGTGACGACCAAACTATTAGGATATGGAATTGGCAATCTCGGACCTGCATTTCTGTATTGACAGGGCACAACCACTATGTGATGTGTGCCTCATTTCATCCAAAGGAAGACCTGGTTGTTTCTGCATCTCTGGATCAGACAATCCGTGTTTGGGATATTAGCTCACTGAGGAAAAAAGTTGCGCCAGCTGATGATCTCCTACGTTTGGGTCAGATAAACTCAGATTTATTTGGCGGTGTTGATGCTGTTGTTAAATATGTCTTGGAAGGTCATGACCGTGGAGTCAATTGGGCATCGTTCCATCCAAGTTTGCCTCTTATAGTGTCTGGAGCAGATGATCGGCAAGTAAAATTATGGAGAATGAATGGTAATTCTGAAAATATCTGTCTGTTGAGTCTTTCACTTGCATCCTATCATATAGTATATAAACTCCTTTATTCATCTTCAGAAAAATTAAATCCTAAAAAATCTAATTACATGGAATATCATCTAATAGAGTTGTGCAAATTCCTTTTTTTTCACATTATACTATGTACTTAAAATGTGAAGAATATATGGATGTTTAACTATTCATTTCTTGAGGAAGCTAAATTAAATTCTAAAAGCGAGACCTGCTCCATTAAATATCAATTGTATTGCAGATACAAAAGCTTGGGAGGTGGACACATTGAGAGGTCACATGAATAACGTCTCTTGTGTGATGTTCCATGCGAAGCAAGATATCATTGTATCTAACTCAGAAGACAAAAGTATTCGCATTTGGGATGCTACAAAACGAACTGGTATTCAGACATTTCGCAGGGAACATGATCGTTTCTGGATTCTTGCTACACACCCTGAAACTAACCTTCTGGCTGCTGGCCATGATAGTGGCATGATTGTTTTCAAATTGGAGAGAGAACGCCCTGCTTTCTCTGTCAGTGGAGATACTTTACACTATGTGAAAGATCGTTTCTTGCGAGTCTACGAATTCTCAACTCAGAAGGACAATCAGGTTGTTCCCATAAGACGACCTGGTTCAGTTAGTTTGAACCAAGGACCTAGAACATTGTCTTTTAGCCCCACAGAGAATGCTGTCTTGATCTGTTCTGATGTCGATGGTGGATCTTATGAGCTGTATATTGTTCCTAAAGATGCTGCTGGAAGAGGTGATTATATGCAAGATGCAAGGAAGGGAGTAGGAGCATCAGCTGTTTTTGTAGCTCGTAATAGATTTGCTGTTCTTGATAGGAGCAGCAATCAAGCCATAGTGAAGAATCTTAAAAATGAGATTATAAAAAAGAGCCCTCTGCCAATTGGTACTGATGCTATATATTATGCCGGCACTGGTAATTTGTTGTGCAGGGCTGAGGACAGGGTGCTTATTTTTGATCTTCAACAGAGGATTGTACTTGGAGAGCTTCAAACTCCATCTGTTAAATACATTGTCTGGTCAAGTGACATGGAGTCAGTTGCCTTGCTAGGTAAACATACTATAATAATTGCTAATAAGAAACTTGTGCACCGTTGCACAATGCATGAAACTATCCGTGTGAAAAGTGGTGCATGGGATGACAAAGGTGTGTTTATCTATACAACATTAAATCATATCAAGTATTGCCTTCCTAATGGAGATGGTGGAATAATAAAAACACTCGATGTTACTATTTACATCACCAAGGTTTCTGGAAACAATATCTATTGCTTGGATCGTGATGGAAAGAACCATGTGGTATCAATCGATTCGACAGAGTACATCTTCAAGCTCTCCCTGTTCCATAAACGTTATGATCATGTGATGAATATGATCAAGAACTCACAGCTTTGTGGTCAAGCTGTCATTTCATATCTACAGCAGAAAGGTTTTCCTGAAGTGGCTCTCCATTTTGTGAAAGATGAAAAGACTAGATTCAACCTAGCTCTTGAGAGTGGTAACATCCAAATTGCCGTTGCTTCAGCAAAAGAGATAGATGATAAGGACCACTGGTACAGGTTGGGTATTGAGGCTCTTAGACAAGGAAATACTAGCATTGTGGAGTATGCATATCAAAGGACAAAGAACTTTGAGAGGTTATCTTTTCTTTATCTCATAACTGGTAACAGGGAGAAGCTGTCCAAAATGCTGAGAATTGCGGAAATCAAGAATGATATTATGGGTCAATTCCATAATGCCATGTATCTTGGTGATATTCATGAGCGTATAAAGATATTAGAGAATGCTGGTCATTTGCCTCTAGCATATGCGACAGCTGTGAGCCATGGGCTTGAAGAAATTGCTAGCAGGCTGGCTACTGAGTTGGGTGAAAATGTTCCCATTTTACCTGAAGATAAAAAGCGTTCTCTTCTCTTACCACCTTCATCTCTGATGTGCTGTGGTGATTGGCCATTGCTAAGAGTAATGAGAGGTATTTTTGACAATGCACTGGACACTGGTAGGGCAGGGAATGAGGAAGAGGAAGATGCTAACAATGCGGACTGGGGTGATGAGGAATTGGACATTGTTGATGTGGATGACATGATACAGAATGCTGATATATCTGCAGAGCTTGAGGATGGAATAGAAAATAAAGATAATGAGGAAGGAGGATGGGACCTTGAGGATTTGGAACTACCACCAGATGCAGATACACCAAAAGCTTCTGCAAATGCTAGTTCACTATTTGTTGCTCCTACTCCTGGTATGCCTGTTAGCCAAATCTGGATTCAGAAGTCATCTCTTGCAGGTGAGCACGCAGCTGCTGGAAATTTTGATACAGCCATGCGCTTGCTTACCCGGCAATTGGGTATCAAAAATTTTGCTCCTCTAAAGCCATTGTTCATGGATCTTCTTTTGGGAAGTCACACCTACATGAATGCCTTTGCTTCTGTTCCAGCTATGTCAATTGCTGTTGAGAAAAATTGGAGCGAATCAGCAAGTCCTAATGTTAGAGGACCACCAGCACTTGTATTTAAGTTTTTCCAGATGGATGAGAAGCTGAAGGCAGCTTATAAAGCCACAACAGATGGAAAGTTTCCTGAGGCTCTACGCTTATTTTTGAATATTTTGCATGCTATTCCGCTTATCATAGTGGACTCAAGAAGGGAAGTCGACGAAGTGAAGGAGCTGATTGAGATTGCCAGAGAGTATGTTCTGGGCTTAAAAATTGAGGTCAAAAGAAAAGAACTCAAGGACAATTCAGTTCGGCAACAAGAACTTGCGGCCTATTTCACCAATTGTAAACTTCAGAAGATGCATGCCAGGCTAGTCCTCACTAATGCTATGACTGTCTGCTATAAGGGAGGAAATTATGCTACAGCGGCAAATTTTGCCCGGATGCTTCTGGAGAACAGCCCAACTGAAATCCAAGCAAAAAAGGCGAGGCAGGTGCTTCAACATGCTAGTGATAAAAAGGATGCTAGCCAACTTAATTATGATTACAGAAATCCTTTTGTAGTGTGTGGGGAAACTTATGTTCCTATATATCGGGGGCAGAGAGATGTTTCTTGTTCGTACTGTGGGGCTCGGTTTGTACCATCTGTTGAGGGGCATCTTTGCTCTGTCTGCGAGCTTGCAGTAGTGGGAGCAGATGCCTCAGGTCTACTTTGCTCTCCTACACAGATGAGATAAATGAAAACAGGTAATTTTCTATGTGAAGGGATACTTCTTTTCTTCTAGCTACCTTGGGCGTAACTTGTTATATATTTTGCCTTGTCAAGCTGAATTTTTAATGCTAAGTTCAAGAAAACATTTGGCCAGTTGATTTTGGGCATCTATCTTGGTTTTAGTGATTAATATTTCAATTAGCTCGTGCAGATTTTTTTTTTTAAATGTAAGAGACAATTCTTTTGTTTCAAGTATGGGAACTTTCATTTTGAGTTTAGGATGTTTATGTTTAATTTTTCATATGCAGGAAACCTTGTTATTCTTTGAGCTCACAATTTATTGTCATTTTTATATAGTTATTCACTTATTCGTGCCCTTGGATCTTCTATTGCTGTTTTCAGTGTATTTTACCTTTTTTATTTCTCATAATCTTTGTTTCTTAATTTTATCCACCTAGTTATTATAAGATCCTAGTCCTTAACTCTATGAATCACATCAATTTATTACAACTTGAACTGATTAAAACTTTTATATGAATTTTAGTAGCTATTTTCACTACATATTAATTGTTTTGTGGGTTTATTATCACATTGTTTACTAACTTTTGTTTCTAGAAGACCCAATTCAAACTTAACCTCTAGTACATTACTGATTCTTTGGCCTATACCATTATGTTTGTCTTGCCCATTGCCTAACATTAAATATCAGTCCAAGTACAAAAGTGACATCTACTTGACTCAAACTTATCTCTGAACATTAAAATTAGAATGCCAATATGAATATTTATCCTTTAAATAGTAAAAATTTAAGGATAATGTTTGATTGAATTTCACAAGGCTAAATAAATGAGATTGATATGTAAAGAAAGATCTATTTGTTGAAATTAGAATTGCTGGAAAAACGATCATGTCATTCACTGCACCCTTATGATAACCTAAAATAGTACGTACCAGAAGATTTTTGAACAAATAGTGAAACAGTTTGTAGTGTTTTTCAGCTTATTGTTCAACGACATTCTTGTGCAAAGAGTCCATATGATTAGTTGGGAATGGAAAAGTTGACTTTATCTTATGAAAGCTATTCTGAGTAACTATCATAACACGTGTTTATTAAGCCCTCTTTCTCATGATGCTACCTCTTTTAATTAAATTGAAATATAGTTCTTGCATCTAGGCTAATTAGGCTGAATCAATTAAATCAAATAATCATGAATGTTATCTTTATATTATGTATGTGTTGTACTGCTTGATTTGTGTTTTGTGGCACAAAAAGGTTTTTTACTTTAGTGGGTTTTCTTAGATTTGTAAGATGAATAATAGCATTGCTTCTAAAGACTTAATAATCTTAGAAATCTTTATGACCCATTCAAAAACATCAAGAAAAGATCACATGTATTTTTTGTTTCACAGTAATTAAGTTTGTTAAAGGCTGGTGTGCCTAGTTATCCTGTCGTGTGTCTTTTTTCTTCTGGTTTCTGGTTTTTTCTACTTATCTTGTCTCCTGCACTAAGAATCCCTTAAAATGTAGAAACCTCATACATACATTTACTAAGTAGCAGAAAAGTCCTCTCATATAAGAGTTAGGATTCTCTGCTTGCGTCAACTGAGTACTAGAAGTCAAAGTTGAGATTTTGGTAAACCATTTTGTCAACTCAAGGTTGTGATTTTCTCTAGTGAGTTAGGATTCTCTCTTTTTCATTAGTAGTGTGTGCGACATCTCTGAAACAAGAATTTCCTTCAGACCCTCACCTGGCAACCCTACCAAAGTTGAGGTTTTGGTAAATAGGCTATTAAGGTATACCATTTTGTCAGATTCCTTACTTGCAGGAGCACAAGCAGATACACAAACTTGACATGCCTATTTAATTGCTCTACAGGTCTTTTCACAATTGTCCTGGGTGTCATTTTACCATGTCTCGTTGAACAAACATAAATTTCCAAAACTCTGAAAATTTTGTCCAATAACTCTTTTTTTTCCTTTTCTGCTCTTGGTACATATTTCATCTACAACTGAACTAGATTTTACTTTTCCCATCCTGGTTCTGCCTAATTTCCTTTTTGTGCTTCAGGTATTCCGTATTCCTACAAGCTGCCCCCACTTTCAAACCATACATTTGCTCAGAGGCCTTCTTTGTCATCCAATGTTTTTCTAGCTGTAGTAAGTCTTAGTTTCTGGGGTTTCAGTGGCACACTTGCCTCTGTTTTAATTGGACTATAGTACAAGGTGCATGTTCTTCATCTATGCTCAGTGGCTAAATTTTTCCCGAGGATAAAACTTAGCTCGAAAAGTCTTCCAAACATTCAATTCTCAGATATTTTTTTTTTATAACTAGACATCATAAGTTGGCTCCTAGCTACTGATTTCTATTCTCCTTTTTGTTTCTTTTTTTTTTTAAGCATATCGATCTTTGTAAGTTTTCTATGAAACTAATGATTGCTTGATGCATTGTTATGCCAAACTTGATGTTATTTTTTATTCTTTTCCGGAAAGTTACTTAGATTGCGAGACAAAATTTTCAATTGACAAATTTTTTAGCCTTGTTGCTACTGGAATTTAAATTAACTGCGCTGCACTGAATCCACGTTGGTTTGAAATCCATCTATTTTGCACCTCATTTTCCTAGTTATTGTATTAGTAACTTCAATTAAGTGATATCGCTTATTCTAAGTGGTTCAGTATCGTCAATCTTACGGTAAGATATTGATAGGTAAATTACAATGATGTTTTATTTTAGCGCAGCAGCTCTTTATATGGGAAAGATTAGACAATTAATGAGATATTTTGTACTAGTTGAGATTGATCCTAAGATCTACTAGAGTAAATGTACATGCAGATATTAACTGTGCCATTCTACGTACTTAGATGGTTGCTTTAGGATGCTTTTGGATGACTGCTGTGTAAAAATAGACGGGAGCTGGGTTGTAATGTTCATGCGAATGCCTGGTAATTTTATGAATTGAAGTCGAACCCCTTTGGCTAAAATGAGTTCACCATGGCGAGAATTTGTGGTTTAGCAAGGATTGGGTTATGGGTTTGATTTCACTGGAGCATAGTGATGGGTTTGATCTGTCTGGATGTGGATCTAAATCAAGTCAGAATGAGTTAGAACCATACCATTGACTGTATGGCGAAACAAACTAATGGGAATAAATAGATCAAATTTGTTGGTTCCGCGAGTTTGATCGTGCAATCAAATATTATACAAAAGGGAATTCAGTTTTAAAGCAATTTTACAAAATTTATGATAATTTTTTAATTTTTTTTCCATTTTTTTGAATTTATTATTGGAAAAGTGAAAAAAGAGAAAACTTAGCACGATCGAAAAACTTGATTACCGTGTAGTGTTAGAGCATCCGCATTGTTCATTAATGGAGTGTTATAACATCTTCATTGGTGTTAAAATTAATATATAACATCAATATGAAGAGGTGTTATAACACCCTTTCACATTAATATGTTCATGATTTTGAATGTGTTAATGTTGTATGGGATGGGCCAACCCTAGCCCACCCCGTTAAGTGTATTTTTTTTAAATTTTTTTATTAAAAAAATATAAATTTTAAAATTAAAAATCAAATAAAATAGGTAAATAATAAATAATGAGTGTATTTTTAGTAATAATATTAATTTTTTTAAACGATAATAATTTTTTTACCTATTTTTTTCGAACATTTAAGCTTGTATTTTATATTATTTTATTTATTTATAATTTATTTTTATTTAATTTGAATTAAATTTAAAAAAATTATAACAGCTAGTTAATTGTTAATAATAATAATTTTAATATTTTAAAATTTATTTATTTAATATGATATAATTTTAAGATGATTGAATGGATTGTGGGACTCATGAATAATGAGTATTAATGTTGAAAGGAATTTGGATGATATGTTGTTATAATGAATATGTGACAATGGATCCTATGTTTTTTTATGAGATAATGAGTATTATAACATAGATTCATTATGGATATTCTTACTACAAACTATAAACAGAATATGTCCTCGGGTCACGAATCGCTAAGTCTCACAGTGAGACATCCCATTTTTCTTGAAAGTATTATTGCAATGGATCCTACCTGCTAAATTGTGGATCATGCCTATTCTTTCTTTTAATTTTTTTCGTTTATTTTTTATTTTTATTATTATTATTATTATTTTAAAATTAATAATATCATCATCATCATCATCATCATCATCATCGTCGTCGCATCAACAAATTACAAGGTCCAAAGAGAGATTACAGTTGGATTCAAAGTAGGGCGCTTAGGTGCGTGGGAGTAGATTGCGCGGGTATGATTGTTCCGGGTAACAGAAGTTTGTTTCATTGGAGGAGATCCAGCCATCCAGGGATATCCCTTAACTCAACTCCACACCACTATTATATGTTTTTAGTGATTCTTTATTATCATCTACACGAACCACTCCGTAGTCCGCTCGAGAGAGAGAGAGAGAGAGAGAGAGAGAGAGAGGGAGAGAATGGTCCTTTGGGATCGGATCGCGAGGAGAGCGGCAACCTCGATCCCCGGAACCCAGGCACGCTCCGTCATCGGCATCCACGTCTTCCGCTGTCCGGTGAGCCTCTCCTCAGTCGATCGCATTGCCGCCCTCGACGGCACCCTTCATCGATTTCGTTTATGCTGGGCAGGATGTGGTGGGGATCGTCGCCAAACTCTCCGAGTGTATCGCTTCCAGGGGCGGCAACATACAGAGCGTGGATGTCTTTGTTCCCGAGAATAAGCAGGTCTTTTACTCCAGGAGGTTGGGGTTTGCATTCGCTCCTGATTCATTTGCTTCCTACTTTGTTGGATCGAGATTTGATGATGGAATAGTTTGTCTGGTTGGATGTGATTGAAGTGAGTAGGAGACTATGTTTGATAAAGATTAATATTCGAATTGTAGATTAGTCAAAATAGTGACGAGATGTAGGATCATATAATGCATACCCTAAACTAAAAATCTCCTTCTTGACTAATTTTCTCAGTAATGAAAGAAGGCGGCGGAATGCTAACCTCAGAGCTATCCAGAGGCATTCTACTAAATAGTTTTAGGATGCAGTCAATTGAACGCGTCCTAAGTGGTGGAAGTACTGATGTGTTAGAGTGCTTTAAAGTCATTATCAGCCTAGACTTGCAACTATTTTGAACAGATCGTCACTAACCATGGTTGGTCACATTTAGGCATTGGCGATTGCAAGATAGGATTTTTCTTTACTGAAGTTGACCAAGTTATTTGATCTCGAGCTAATTATGAGGATCATATGCCTTTTCCCTAATATTTAGTAATAATGTACTTGCTACTGCAATACCCCAAGTCCAATTATCCACAATCATTCGTTTACATTAATTTGAGACTAGGCATTCTCAACTAGCATGGTCTTAGATACCGGAATCATCAGTAACATATGGGATCAGTAATTCAGTGTCATACCTACCTATACTGCTTGGTATTCTGAAGCAAATGAAAACCAATACCTTGAAAATAATGATTGGCAGATACCAATCTGACATGCTTCTTAGACCTCTTAGTAAACTCCTATTTGATTACTGTTGAAAATTCCTTCCAGTACATGATCATTTGAAATCTCCACCCTCCTATGCTTTTCTTATTATAACCCTGCCATGAAAAAAATAGATGCCAGGAGCTGTTAACTTATACTCTATTTTGTATTTGCTTACTTTATTATTAGCAATGGGCTTATAGACAACTTGGTGTAAAATAAGTTGCTTCTTGGTAACTACTAGTGTTAAGAACCATAGGTTCCCTTTGATTAGTGTATTCAATATCAAATCTTTTCTTCTAGTTGAGAGATTAGATACATCATATGCATTATCCTTGAATTTTTATTTATAAGATCATCTGATCATCTTTTCTGATACTGTCATGAATCTAGAAACTCTTCTAGTTTTCCATTTTTGGTTGATATCTCTGCTACTGTTATCTGTTTTACATTAGCACAATTTACATCAATCAAGCTGACTTTTAAGAATTTTAATTTTTGAACTCATAGGTAAGCATGTTTATTATCTCCATTAATATGAGTAATATGCAAACTACAAGCAACTGAACTCATTTGCAAATAACTTCCAGTTTATATGATTCTAATAATAGATACATGTGGCAGTGAATTTGTCTTTAATCCTGCTTGTTGGCCTCGGGAGGTGATGGATGATGACTTCCTCAAATTATCAAAGTTGTTCAAGGCAGAAAGATCCATTGTGCGGGTCCCTTACCTAGACCCTAAATATAAGATTGCAATTCTTGTTTCAAAGCAGGTGTGATATGCCTAACTATTGCCACTTTCTGCTGAAGAATTAGGCCTTCAAATATCTAAGCTCAAATATGTCACACCAAAGGCAAAAAACCTTACATTCTTGATGCAAAGATATGTAGTTAATAAATATAATGTATTTTGATTCACAATTCATCCCCTGCACTCTTAAATAGCCAATTTCTATTTCCATGTATTGGTTTGTTCTTAAAGAATTATTCTTTTATACAGGAACATTGTTTGGTAGATTTGTTATATAGATGGCAAGAGGGTAAACTTCCTGTTGATATCAGTTGTGTAATAAGGTGTGCCACATTGCTCGTCTTCTCTTTTCAACAAATTCAGCATGTGAACTTAAATTTCTCTAAATTGACACAGTAATCATGAAAGGGCTCTAAATACACACGTTATTCGATTTCTTGAAAGACATGGGATTCCATATCATTATTTGCCAATGAGTGAGGAAAATAAAAGAGAACCAGAGATCCTGAAGTTGATTAAAGATACTGATTTTATAATACTTGCAAGATATATGCAGGTTTGTCCTTTGATTTTTTGTTGTTTTTTTACTTCCAACCCTTTCCTGATCTCTATTCTCTTATAATGCTAACTGTATCTTTCAATATTGAAGTTTTGGAACTGAATTTTAAGATGTTCAATCAATTATGCAAACCTTGACTAAAGCAATTCATATGTTATTTGAAATACTATTTTCTTATCCCCTTAAAAAGCGATTGTAGATACTATCAGGATTTTTTTTGGAGAGCTATGGTAAAGATGTAATTAATATTCATCATGGCCTTCTTCCATCATTTAGGGGTGGACGTCCTTCCCAGCAGGTCTCACTTTTAAGTACTTTATTAATTTTTTAAACTCTCTTAATTTCTTAGATATCACGTGGCTGTGAGTTATAACTTGTAAATGTGTTATGTCAATCCAGGCTTTTGACGCTGGGGTGAAACTTATTGGTGCAACAACTCATTTTGTTACTGAAGAACTGGATGCTGGTCCAATTATTGAACAGATGGTGATATTCTTTTGCTAAATCCTTAATCAGAATTTGTTTCTCATGCCTTATTTCTTGGATATATCCAGACTATCTAACATATTTCCTTTCACTTTATCATTAAAACTAATTGTTCCCTAATAAAGGTTATTTTATTTTATTTTAGTAATTCTTCGTTCAGTTTAGAATTCTTTCTTTACTACTTACAGCGTTAGATCCTAATCATATTGACACCCTAGATCCTAATCATATTAATACCCTAGACCCATAAATCATTATTTTGCACCATAAAACTATAAAAAAAATTTCCCTAAGAGAGACACTACAATCACACAAGACTTTAGAAACCTCTTTCCATTTTAATCACCAACTCTTATAATTGTAGCTTTATCAATATATGCTACTTTAACAAAAATAAAAATAAAAAATCAGGTTTCTAATTTAACTGTTAAATTAGTTATGCGTATATTAATATGCATATAATTGGCTCTTCCTCTTAGAACGATTATACCGAGTTCAAGTTCCATGTTATTATATTGGGATCAACACATGCAGCAGGGTGAATTATAAAAACTTAAAGAATGTTTATTTTGTTTCCTAGGCATAGACAAACGTGTCATTGTTGAGAGTTGATACGCAACATTCATGCAAGTTATTGAATGGAAACACTTTTTATTATGCTGATTTTTTACATGATATCGTTTTGTCTATTAAAACCCAACAAAATTTCTATTCTTCTGGCATCTTTAGATGCTTGAAGATAATGCAACTTTAGTGGATTTTACAATGCTCAGTATCCTTTGAGGTCATCTGCAGAATATAATGTCAATGGATATATTGGCAGCTAACAAACCCAACCAGGTGAATCCAAGAATCAAGGGGCTTTAATCCCTAGTTTTGTGTCATTGATAAGTATCAACACAATTATAGAATGAGAATATTTTTTTAGCATTATTATACATAATTCCTTATTGAGTTGGATCCCACAAAAAAAAAATGTAGATCCGCTACATTAACGGCCCCTCTAGTGCCGGCCCTACGGATATGGAGGGAGAGTTGGATCCCACAAAAGCAACTATGGGAGGTGGCATCACCCTGACTAGTATGCTACTAAAACTACAAGTTCTACCATTTAGCTAATATTGACTTAGGCTCCGGCACAATTAGTTTAAGCATGCATCCAACTTTACATTTAGTTCATGAAATAAAAAATTGGTCAGAAATAGAATTACTATTTCTTGAATAAAAAATTGATGAGTGAAATTGGAAAATATATTTCTTTGTTTAGTTCATACTTTATAATATAAAATAGATGGATCATTTGATCGTGTATGGTTATAGGAACCTTATAAGCATGGGGTAAGGAATACGTCTTTAAGATGATAAACTATGCCCCAACCAATAGACAATGGTTCATTCACCTATCCTAATCAGATCAACACATCCAATTTAGCCAGCCCTGATTTGGCTGACCAATTCCACCTACTTAGCGTGGAACAATTTGTCAGTCATCCCTGCCTGTCCAGTTCTTCTAATTTGGTCGGTTCATCCAACTCTCTCGGTCCAGCCTACTTGACCTCCTTGGTTTGCTTTGCTTGCCTTGTCCATCCAATCCATTCGTTTGTCCACCCAGTCCATCCTATCCATCCCTCCTGGTTTGCTTCGTCTCTATGGTATGCTAGGTCTGTCCGGTCCGTTTAGTTTGCCTAACCCACTCGATCATTGTCTGACCTGATTTGCCTAGCCTGACTTATCTTATTTTCTTGCTATCCGGCCTCCTTGGACAGCCTGACCCACTTTGCTATTCAATATATATTTTCACTATTGCTGACTAACATGAGTAGGTCAATAAACAACAATTGGATCAATTAGCTCCCTCTACATACCTCTTGTCTCTGGCTAGAATCCTAGATGGCTAGATGAGTCAACTAGTCCTCAGGAATGCTTGTAGTTTTGTATGCATGCTATCCAAAATGCTTTTATCATCACCATTATCTAGCCATGTTTTTGTCCCTAGTGAATCTTTTCTCCATTGAGTTCTATTATAAGGCTATATTACTAAATAATATAAATCAATTATGGTTTATTATATTGATTATAAATATTTTCCACCTAACACTCTGAAATGCGTTGCGCTTTGTTTTGCTTAAATGGTGCAGGTAGAGAGAGTCTCTCACAGGGATACCTTACAAAGCTTCGTGCAGAAATCTGAGAACCTCGAGAAGCAATGCCTGGCACAAGCAGTAAAATCATATTGTGAACTTCGAGTGCTACCTTACGAAGTAAACAAGACGATCGTATTCTGATACGAGATCCCTTGCAAGCCTTCTCACATGCCATTATCTTATCTGTTGAATAATATCTTAATTACTGGAAAATTATCTTATATGTTGAATAATATCTTGATTACTTTCCAGTCGCCCGTTGTTCTGATCATACTTTCCAAAGCATGAACTGAATCTAAAGATTAAATTGATTTAATCAGAAGTTTTTGTTTGATTTTAGTTTGAAATTTTATTTGAAGAAATGGTTGTGGTTTGGTTTTGAAATTCTAAAATTGAAATGCCACGTCAATTTTTGTTAGTTGGTACAATATATCCATTCAGCTTAACTAATCCTAGCGAGACCTGATGGGAGATTTTTTATTTCCCGAGGAATTCACCTATAGGAAATCCTTTAGTCAACTGGATGGATAATGTCATGTATCAATGTGGCAAAGGTGAGTTGTTCGTTTTAGTATTTCTATCAATTTATTTTTAGGTCAATACGAAAAAGATAAATTACAGATGACTACTAGTTATCAGTACAAATAGTCAAGACATAAGGGTAGATATGCTTGAACGTATTGAGTTTTGATTTCAAAATCTTATGTGATAATATCTCATGTCTCAATCATCATACGATCCCGAGAGACAGATAATGATTAATTTCTGACAAACTGTTGAAGTTCATTCGCAATATAGATTAAGAGCGTTCTATGTTAGTAAATTTAAGTCCAATTTACTTATAAAAATATTAAATTATAATATATATATATATATATATATATATATATATATATATATATATATATTATTTTAAATTTTTTTACATAATACATTTTTAAAAATAATAGTATTAAATTAATCAAGTTTGTTATATATTATTGTCAGCCAAGTTTGTTATATATTATTCAGTCTTTATTAATTATATTTTAGTCTAAATGAAATTGTATGGTGTTAGTGTGTCATCTATACAAATATTAAATCATATAAAATATCAAAATTTATTACATAATTTTTAAAATAATTTTACATAATATATAATTTTTAAAATATTATGGAACATAAAAGTTATAATGTTGTTGAAGTCAATTCCGTTTGTTATGCATTATTCTGTTGTTTTCGAAATACTTTTAAAATTTGTTTTGTTTTAAGCACTGTTAGTTGTAATCAAATACAATTAAAGTAGCAAGAAGAGCATGAAATGTAACAATAAATTGTATTAAAATATATATATAAAAAAAAAACACGAAACCATACATAATAATCTATATACATCGATTAGCAGAAAGCAGACAACAAAAAGCGGTCGAATTTAAACTGAACAAAATTGAATAATTTACAGTCGTCAGAACTTACAAGAAAAGACGCTAACCTACACATCGCTTTGATGCAGTAGACAGCTACTGACGGCGCAACAATTGCCTACCATCATGGGTTGGTTACAATATCATTAACGCTAAAATGACTCATTCATCCACTCGACTAATAGCTTGAGCATGGACAAGTATTTTGCCAGCATTACCCAAAATAAATAGTTTCATACTCTCTAGCACTGGTTCAGCCAGGAGGATGCCATCGACAAGAAACAAGATGGCTACTGGAACTGTCAATTCATGGGATGAGAATATGGGGATACTTGATGTGGTTTAAGATACCCTGATGTTTGGCTCCACTTTTATCCACATCAAACACTGTTGTTTTTCGCAAAGTTTTGTTGATTCCAGGTTTCTCTCGGAACCCAGCTAGTTCGAGCTTATCAGGTTTCTGACAAATACATGAAGTTGGAAACTCATGGAAGTCGCCGCGTCCTGGCCTCATCTCGTCTGGCTCCCCCATGAATCCTCTCTGGGCTAACTTCACCTTCTTGGAGAACAACTCCCACCCCATCTCATTCCGTGCTTTAAATAAAGAGCTTAATTTCTTGGTATTCGGCCGTATGGTTCTCTTGTGTCCTACATACCTCCTGTAAATACGGAGTGCAAGTGCTAATTCAGCATTCGTAGTGCCTCACTCACAGTTAAATTAGAGGATACCACATACGATGGTAAAGAAAAGCTTGAACATAGAAGAGAGGTATTTAAGGTAAAGCATAAGAACGCAACCAATTCGGGAGGAAATAGCAAAACTGAGAATTTTAATTAAAGTCAGAATAAGCAGAACGTTTATTTATATTTTAACAGGGAAAACAATGATAATAGAGAGATAAATAAGATGCCTAAAGCATTGCAGTTTCTATTTGTTACCGGTGAATAAATACTAGACAACTGATATTTCAATTTTGTCTAACAAAGATGAACAGATATCCACAAGGAGCAGAATTGTTTTGGTAAACTTAAATCACAAGGAACAGAAAGGTACCATGCTAAAATATCAACTTGACATAGAAGTGGCATTAGCTACCAAGAATACAAGTGAAAATGAGTTCAACTAACATTGTCAGGTTTATATCAAAAGCAAGTCTTAAGCAAGAAATTAGAGAAGCAAATGACAAGGGAGAACACAATTGTTCAGCATGTAACTAGGCTTACCGGTGACCAGCGAGGATTTTAGCCATATTTCCATTGTTATTTGTGGCAAGCACATCACTTTCATCGCAAACAATATAGTCAATAGCAGCAAGACGAGAAGAAAATGGAAGGAAGGGCTGCAAATCTTCTCCCGCAAGCATTTCCTTTGTATAAAAATGGGGAAATAAGTCTTTAAGAGGTTGCAATGTCTCTTCTCCACCATATATTTCTCCTGAAGCTACATAAAGATAGGTGTCATTTGCAAAGCCAAGAGCCCTTAACATTAAACCTACTTCATGTGGAGTCAGGGGACATTTTCCTCTGCTTGGCTCACCATCCATGGTCAAATCCTGCAGAAGTCTCAGTTTAGACTATGGAATTAGTAAATATAGACAGCCCTATCATTTACGAAGTATATAGATCAACAGAGGCAAATACATTCACAGTTTATTAGGATAAAATATTAAAAAATAACAAGACATGAACATTCTACCTTTTCTCTAAAAAAACAAAGAACATACAGTTGGATAGTTCACAATGTTCAAAGGAAAACTATTAAAGTAGACTGAGATTTCTGTTTCAACTTAAGAATAAATACAATGCCTAAATGATCACACCAGTGTTGCATCTTTGATATCCTCATGGTGAAGCATGATCATATTCTCCTTGTCAGGAGTAATGAGGAAATTTTAGGAACTTTCTTAATTGAGGTAGGGTGGAAACTCTCACAAGTCTCGCTCATGTGACTATGGAATAGACAGAATGAGTTTGCAGCTATAGAACAAGAGCTAGGGCTAGTGTCACCAACTTAGCAAAGGAAAAACTCACAACAAAGGTGAGCTCGCAACAAATGGAGTAACAGTGAGTTCATTGCTCATTCACAAATGAAGGATGAGCTGGCAGCTCACTCTCAGAAGAAGGATGAGCTCACAAATGAACTTGTGACAAAGAATCCACTTGTGTGCTAGTGGTCTTAGACATGGGACCAGCCAATGATCAGAATAAAAAATTCCATTTTTGTTGAATGACATAGAGCAAAATTTAAAATCCATTTGATGAACTCAAACCCAGCACAGGAATTAATGAGATTTTTTTTTCTTAAAGCGGGTAGAATTTGAACCCAAAACTTGTGCTGTTAGGAAATCTAATTCATACATTATATTTTCATTAAAGACAATAGATTATCTTTAAAATTTTCTAAATATATTTTGAAGTGGATAGAAAGAAATAAGATACTAGGGCTGTCTATGACACTGCATTTACATTTCAAAAGTGGACTTAGAAAATGCACATTGTAATAAAGCACTTGGTGCAAAAGTAATTTCAATATTGATAACCTACAACTTAAATTTGCTTCTTAAACCATAATATTTGCAAAAGTGGACTTAAACAACACCTTTGACTTCGAGGAATAGTACAATGATGCAATAATTAATTAAAATAAAGATATTATTAATTGAAATGTACAATAAATTATATAATTGCATCTCATGATTTTTATTTTATCATGAAAATGCAAACATAAATAACTTAGTAAGTAAATTATTATTATATTGCTATTTTAATTGTAAAATATATTATTATATAATTTTTATTTGTACTTAAATAATAGAGATTGTTAATTTATTAGCTAGTAATAGAATTTACTTTATACGTTATAATGTTTAGTACACTCATTTATTTTAAAAAATCAACAATTAATACAATACTTAAAGTTTTATAACATATATTTAAAAAACAATAGTTTTAATGTACTTGTATATGTGTTGTGCTAATTGCCTATTTAATAAATTTTAATGATTAAACAAATCAAATGACTTTATTTAATTATTTAAATATTATTCCAATAATTTATTCTTATGATATTAAATAAAGAATAATTTTTTTAATTCATTGAATAGTTCATTAATAACTTTTGAAACTCCTTTAAAACTTCTCTGAGATAGCAGCTTCTCAAATGCATTCTTCCACCTGCAATGGAAAATTGTTTTGGGAATTCAATGTCTTAAGTAAAAGAATTTTGGATATACACGAGCAAAACTCCAAATTTCAACCCTCAAAACGTAGTTTCCAAAGCATTCTTACACCTAGCTTAAGTGTGTTTCAGGTTGGTTATACTTGTATTGGATTGGTCAACCCAATCCTCAATAGAAGACTCAAAGTCTGAGTTGTACTAAGTTGAAATTTTCTAACATTGACAACGTTATTCTTTTTTTTTTTTGTTGTTTTGTAATAAGTTGTGAAATCCTCCTCAGGGAGTTAAATTCCATTATCGTTGAAAATGAAAAGGAATAAGGAAATAAAAGAGAGATTCTCACAGGTAAGGTTTCCCATCGCTTCCTAATTTCACCTAGTTCATCGCGTTCTTTTTCTCCGCCGCCATAGTAACAGCCAGAAAATGCAAGCATATCAGCTTCAAATCTGCAGTTTTAACCAATATAACGATTTCAAGAAATAAACAACCAAAAAGTGAATTTCAAAAGGTTTCTTTACTAAACATCGTTAAAGGACTTTTTTTTGGTCAAAACCAGAGTTCAAAATGCCAACTAGTTTCTTGTTCTTTTATGAGTACGCCAGGATAACTAATAATCAACATTTTAAGTGAAATGAGAAAATGAAACTTTACATGGAATACAAAAAAAGCTGTAAGCTGAAGCATGAAGTGAAATAAATCTCTAAGTGAATACAATTAAAGATGTTCCTGCATTCTAAAATTAAGTCAAAAGTCATTAACTAATGCATACAGTTCATCTAAAGTGGAGATTCATTTATGATGATTGGTCAATTCATTTCAATTGAGTTCATTGGTTGTGAATTATTTTTATTTAAAATAACATCAAAATATGTCAACATGGAAAACAAAATGTGCAGATAAGTCAGATTTTTTTCATCAGATTTGACACCAAGATAAAACATGAAACAGCAATAAAATAAAAATTTATTTCTCGCAAGAAAGTTGTCAATTATAAAATTATATCAACCCTAAATGAGGAGTGATATTTCAACTTAATTTTTCATATTAACTCCAAAATGTAAATTTTGACAATGAGACAAATATATAACCAACGGGATGTTAGCGTTCTAAAAATACAAAAGAAATTCAAGAAAACAGTCATGGAACCAAAGCCAAATCTGGACACCAAATAGTTTGCTATGCATAAGATACCTCAAATGGACAGCAATATAATGAGAGCTCATTGCTTGCATTTTCTTGACCAGCTTCTGACCAAGTAGTACAATAGGCTTTGTATATCTCAGCGCATGATAGTTTACACGACAGCGTAACTTTTGGAGTTCCTCATCAAGTGTGTTTGTTAGCCTGTAATCAAACTTCGTCAACTGCACAGCCTGCAATTTCTCAACTAATTAAAAATAATGGAAAAGTAAATTAGTCCATCTAATCATAAATACATTGAAAAAAAATGTGGGTAAACTTCCTAGATATTCCACAACTTTTCAAGTCCCCATTATTTCATATAAATACCTGACCTATACATCAATAAAAATGATAAGACAATAAATATTGTTACTATCATAATGTTCTTAAATTTGTGACCAGATTAAACCTTCCAACCATTTCCATAGGTACTAAAATGAATTACTATAGAATGAGAAAAAGTAAACTGAACAAATATGAAGTATAGATTGCATGATGTGCAATAGATATGCATGAAATGGCATTGCACAGAAAGCATGTGCCTAGGCTGTATGGTGAACATCCTTGTGTAACTACCCAGTAATATTACTCACCGCAGGCAAATTAATAAGAGTTGATGAACAAATTTGATAAAATGTGAAAATTATGCCACATCTACATTAACTCACGCTGTGGACTTATGGAGTAAACGATAGGATTCCAAACTGTAGTTAACAAACTAGTGTAATGGAAACTCCTTTCTGGCTCTAGTAATCAGATATAGGTTCAATTATGCGTCATGCGAGTGCATAGTGCTTCATATTTTTTCAGAAAAAAATTGTATACAAAAATATATCATCTCATGTGGCAAAATCATGAGTTTACACCTGCCATATAATATATCAAATTGAGCAATCAAAATATATATAATCTTACATCTATCACATAACAATAAAATCAATTATCCTAAATAATTCATAATTTCATATATAATATTTCACACATGATTATAAGTAATACATATAATGCAGAGTACATAAGATATAACAATGCTGGCTAACCCAATGATGCAATTCAGATAAATGAAGTTACATGCCCTCAGAAATATAATGTGACAACTCGAGTCAGCATTTCTCGATTGTGCACAACTCCATCAGCGCACCCCTTGCATCGGCTATTGAACTATGCCACAAAAATGCTAGACAACATTCACAAATATATTCTCAAAAATATCATATAACTACTACAAATATCTCATGAATATAGGTACAGAATAGTAAATATATAACAATCTGAAAGCCAAAAAATATTGTGTAAAACTCTAAATCCCAATAGTAGTGATGTCCCGTAGCAATAATAGAAACTCTTTGGTATGAATCTCTCTGTCAACTCGTATGCATAGATGCATTGATGTACCATCAGAAATAACCTCCCACAATTTCATAGAGGGAAAAAATTATATAATCAAATAATAAACTAAACAAAGTGATCTAAACCCCTTCTATAAACCCAAAAATAAAGACCAATTCTCCTTAATAATTTTTTTTAAACTTACCTTAATAAATATAACAAACTTTTTAAAAATTCAAACAACAAGAACAACCAAGTTTTATCCCACTAGATGGGGTCAACTATATGGATCCTTCTACGCCATTGGACTCTATCCCCTTCTATATTATCATTTATATTTAAATAAATTTTATCTTATTTTATTATTGTTAACCAAGACTTGTTTGGTCGTCCTTTTTCTTGTTTGATATGGGCATTTGTTATAGTTTCACATCGCCCACTTGGAGCATCTATTGGTGGTCAGATATATGTCCATATCATCTTAAATATGTCACCTGGAGTTTCACTCAATAGGTGCACCCTCAACTTTTTCTCTAATATTTTCATTTCTTATTATGTCGATCCTTGTATGTCCGCACATCCACTTTAACATCCACATCTCTGTAACTCTCATCTTCTGCTCATATGCTTGCATCATAGTTCAATATTCAGCTTCATATAACATTGCGGGTCTAGCCGTCATTTTGTAAAACTTTCCTCCAGTAAAAAATTCAAACAATTTTTAAAAATTTAAGACCCGTGAATTTTAAAAACAAGTCCTAAATTGTATCCCCAATTTTAAATTGCATCATTGATGGTCTACGAATAAAGTTGGGTGGATCACCAGATCGACCAAAAGTGCTACTTTAGCATAAAGTTGGAACTTTGTAATCTCCCCTTAAAGATAGCATGCCTAGTAATCAAGGACCTACAATATCTCTCATTTGATCTCTAGTTAGATAGTGCCTAATCATCATAAATCCACATGTCAAGGACATGCAATGATGCAATTGAATTGGCAATTGTTACTACTCAGTCTTGAATTGCAAGGGGATAGATCCTTGTTACTGAAGGTGTTATATGCCAAAATAACTAAACTCTTAACACTAAATGAATTTTTAATTCAAAGCTTCTATAATTTTTTATAAGGATTCTCACTACACAAAATCTCCATTTGATAAATTAAATCATGCTTAGTAAATTTTATGCTTTGCAGATAGTAATAATGCCTAAAGAACAAAAGTTTAATTGACTCCAAAAAGATTAAGATCCAAATATAGTAACTCAATGCATCATTTGAGCTTCTCCATTTCTCCAATATAATGTCATGGCCATCTCAAGCTTCTAAAATTGAGCCACAATTCATTAGCAATAAAACAGATTATAGGTCCTAATCATTACTCTCTGATTGAAAAGGCACATAGAATTCAATCCTAAGTAATAAAACTCTGAAGCACAGAAACTGCACTTGATATTCATCTACAAACCCACAATGAAGGCTTCTTCAAAACTGTCACACAGGCAACGGTACTTAACCATCATATTCTGGTTGTAATAATCTCACACTAGCATGTACTAAGATAACAAGAGATGCTGACTTATGCTACGCAGTACACAATGCAGAGCTACATGTTTCAGTAGCAAGGATTGATATGACAAGTAATTGCACTAAAGATACCAATTTGATTGTATTCAATCCAAGAAGAGTAATTACCTCTTCTATACATAAATATATGCTGCATTAAGCACACATGGCAGGAATATTACATAAATATATGATCTAAGAGCTAAATGACAGTTAAGATCCGCGAACTTGACAGCAAATAGTTAGGACTCAACTTGCTATTGTAGTATACTAAGCACACAAGGGTCACATAATGAGCATGTGGCAATACTAATTACTGAACATGGATGACTTCCACATGTTAGGCACATATAGTCAATGAATGAATAAACCAGAAGCTTATAGAACATAGTGAATATAAAGAATTTTAGCAGGTAAACCGAAATAAAAATGCTATACTTACACGTCTCCGCAAGAGTATCGGCAACACCTGATCGAGATAATATTCAGCAGAAGATTTTCTCGGAGGGCGCATAGTGTATGGAGGTTTTTCCATTGACCTCATTACTTTGTCTGATATTCTTTTTATAATAGTGACATCTTTTGAAAGGGAGGAAATGAACCAGTCAACATCAAAAATATCAACAAAATCACTGCAAATAATGAAAATGATCTCATTAAAGGCAATGATGTATGTATTTAGAAATACAACTCATAATTCAGCCATTTTGCCAACCCACCTCTCATCTTTCCAAAAAGAATGATGATCAAGTTCAGGAACAACCAATGTGGCATTCAAAATCCAGGCTACAACAACAGCATCTGTTATCTATTCATTTGGCAAGTGACATGAAAACAAATGTTAACCATTCTTTCCATAGAAGAATGTAAATGTACATTCAAATGCAATCATTCTCAGAAGTTCAATTTACTATCAACCTCTACTAAGCATAAAAAACATGGTGGGTGAGGGATAATAAAATATTTCACTCTGTTGAACCAATAGAATCAAGCTTTTTTATGGGAGATTGCAGCATTGGTGATGGAACAAGCATGAAGTGTCAATTCTGAAGATGTTCATCACTTTTCTTTTCAAATAGAAAGAAATGAAACCAGATGGAAGGTCACATGCAAGCCTAACATATTAAAGTTTTACTTCTAAATAATGCCTGACAAGCCAAGACAAACCACGTCATGGTGACAACAAATGGAAAGAATGCAGGTAAAGAAAAAGAGGGTTACCCCTGTTCTCTGTTGATTTAGTCCTCCGCTAGTTGCAATTAGTAGGTAGCCATTGGATTTGCTCTCTTGAATTGCAGCTAAATTACACAGAAAGACTAAATAAAGATACAGTTGCTATTCAATGTCTGAAAAGGAATACAATGGTAAACAGATGCATAAGCATAGCCACAGCCAAATGCACAGATTTACTGAAACACCACATACAAAATATCTGATAGAATAAAGGCTTTAGATTACCATTTATGTATAAAAAAATACAAAATCATGTAGACTAAGATGGTCATCCTTGTATTCTGAAGAAAAGCATTGTCTTACCCTTGTAAATTTCAGAATTGAAATTTTTTAGGAAGAGAAATCTCATTGCAATTAAATGTCAAAATTTATCCATTCCATTCAAGAAACCTCTGACAAACAAGGAATCATAAATAATTTTAACAAGATCACAGTCCATTAGAGCTAGCAAACTTTTTTTTTTTTTTGTCTTGACCATGAGGTGTCCCTAAACCACATTTTATGTGAAACTATTCCCGTTCAAAGTAGGAGCAAAAAGCAACAAGGTTAAAACTTCATGTAACATAATATTTTCCTTAAATTATATATGGAAAAAAGCAACAAGGTTAAAACTTCATGTAACATAATATTTTCCTTAAATTATATATGGTATTACAACTACTTTTACAGTTTCCAAAGTAGTATGCCTCTCACAAGGAGACCGATAGCCTCCCCCTCATCCAACAGCACCCTAGGATGCATCCGCTCATAGCTTTGTCTCTACCCAGCTCTTGTTAAGGCTTCCTTTGAAATCCACCATCCATCTCTTCTTTGCATCCTTATTCTCCTTAATCTCAATCTTGAAATAACAATCCTAGTCTCCATTTTGCCTTTGCCCAATGTCACAAAGTGGACCCTTCTAGCAACACCTTCAGAGTAAGACATCACCATTTGTGCCAGCTATCTAGACGCATCAACAAGAAGAGTGCCAACATGCATCAGTTACCATGGACACTAAGTTGACAAATTACTTGTCTCTAGACATACCTACCATGCTCATATCGCCTAAAAATAAATTGTTGTCACCCTCTAGGCCGCATCCAAATTTGCTACTGGTGATATCTTTTGAGCAGTTTACTAGAAGCAACAAGATGGTGGTTACCACTTTGAGATTCCACGATCATGCACTTGAACACTATCCAAGACGTACCCTCACCTTTGATGCTCGATTAGCTCTCTCTGCTTTGTGGCAATACATCCTGGGTGGTAAACTTGGCAATACACATGTATTTTGAACTTATAAGAATGTGAGAGTTTCTGCAATAGTTTGAGGAGTGTGTTTGGGGTATTTGTAATTCATTGATAAGTTACTCATAAGCTTAAGCTTCAAATCAGCTAAAGTTACTTAATAACAAAAGCAATACAGGACTTATACTAAATACATCTTGTAAAGTTTAATATTTTATAAGTAAGCTCAGCTAAGGAAATGAGAGAAAATCTCCAAGTACAAAGAGGAAAATTTGACATATAACTGATAGTAACGGTGTGAAGAACTTACCTCTAAGATGGGGGCTTCCTTTGCTACAACCATAATAGAGATTACTGAGTTCTGATTTCCATATATTTCTTGGCTCCCTGTATCCGACCTGCAAATGGAAAAAGTCTCATGGTACCAACAGAAATCCCATGTCAATCAAACACAGTGAGTTTTTTTATTATTATTATTCTGGTGTTATTCGTCTTGTTGGATGAATAATTAGCTGCTTTGAGAAAAATACACCACTCCGTTTCCTTTCTGTAATAGACGAAATTTTGTTTTAAAGCGGTAAAGAATGAAGATTAATAATTCTGCGTTCTGCAAGGAAAGGTTAAACGAGTAACTATTCATACTACATGACAAATGGAAAGCAAAAGCACCGTAGAGTAAAAAGAAAACAGGCAAAAAGAGCATTAGGAACGCATAGCCAAAACCGAAGGAAACTTTTTTAAAATCATTTTATTACTTTACCCTTTTGGTTCGCCACCGTGCCCGGATCCGTGACCACTCGAGGTCGGCGGCAATCTGACCGGTGAACAGAGAAACAAGGCCGAGGCTAAAAAGCATCGCGCCACATAAAACCGAGCGCGAGACCGCCCTCTTTTTCCGGTAAAACCTGGCGGTCCGGAGCCACCTTTTGGGGTCGAGCAAGGGCATGCAGAGCGGCGATACCCTCTTGACACCCTGGAGATTTAACTGCTTCACCATTCTCTCAACCATCAAGCTCAGACGCACCTAATGATACTCCCATCAAACCCTAGCTTTCGCACCTCTAACGGAACAGAATCTTCCGGCATTTACGGTGCGACGCGACGATGGATCCAGAGAGGATCGCGGGAGACAAGATCGAGCAAAAGATGGGTGCTCGGAGACCATTCGCCACTGATACCGTGGAATGATCACGGAGCTGCTTGAGCTCGGAGGCGGAAGTCGAGGTGGCGTCACAGAGAGGGGCGACGAGGGAAGGAGAAGGGAGATCGGAGTTAAATCAAAACTCATTAACCAAATAATTATATTTCAGAATTTAGATTTACACAAAGTTTCATATTAACCCTCATAGTTTCAATTTTTATAACAAATGTTGATGTCTAGTTACTTTCGGACAAATTACCCTTGTACTTTTATAATTACGAGATTCTCCCTGATGTTTTAGTTCATAAACACGGTCACTACGTGAACAGCCATTTACGAAGAAATACACTTGAACAATTTTTTTAAAAAAATACAATATCATTTTTTACCCTCCTATATATATATATATTTACTTTGGACGTCCAGATAAAAAGAATATAATTCGGGTGGTTACATGAGAAACAACTAGTTAGTGGGGTTGGATTCCGCAAGAGGAAAACGTAGGGCCCGCATAGGATTTTGAATGCGGGGGCTGTTATGATTTGAAGAGGATGGTTTTAATGCGACTGCTTAATTCGCCATTCCGCATCATTTATTTGGTTGAGACTTGTAACGATTTCTTCTGTTTTTATTCTCTCTCTCAAAAGTAGGTAATAATTTTTTTTATGGATTACCATAAAAATTATATGTTATTAAAATATTTCAGAATTAAAAAAAAACTACTCGTTTAATTGAAATACAAGTAGATTACGGACGTTGCTCTCGGATGCGATACCATCCGTCCGATGGAGACGCGACCGCCAAGGAGACAGTGGCCGCCATCAACGCCAATGTAACCATGTTGATGGAGAAACCTTCACTTTCAGCTAACCGCGATTCATGGCAGTTAATGCAACCGACGACTTCAGTCCCAGGTCGTTGCTTCCCTTGTCGTTTGTCCCCAACAACCTAACTCACGTAACGCATGCACGCATCGAGTCGAGGAAACCCGACAAAGAAGCAGCGACTCGTTTAGACAGTTGTGAATTAGGTGAATTAGTATCAGCTTCTATTTAAGGAGTGCTAGCTAAATCGATCCACGTCCAACAATGGCACCAACCACTCGCTCCCTCCTTATTTTGCTTGCCTTGTCCTCCTTCGTCGACCACTCCACTTGCTTGAACCCTGAACGGCTCAACTTCTCCTCTTCCGCCCTCGAGGAGGGCTGGTCGACGGCGGGAGCCACCTGGTACGGCAGCGCCAACGGCGCCGGAAGCGACGGCGGCGCATGCGGCTACGGAGGTGCAGTAGACACCGCCCCATTTTCTTCCATGATAGCGGCGGGGAGCCCCTCCATCTTCAGGTCCGGGGAGGGGTGCGGCGCTTGCTACCGGATCCGGTGCGCGGACCACGCCGCGTGCTCCGAGGACCCGGTGACGGTCGTGCTCACCGACGAGTGCCCCGGCGGGCCGTGCCTTGCGGAGCTCGTCCATTTCGACCTCAGCGGCACGGCGTTCGGGGCCATGGCGAAGCCCGGGCAGTCCGACCAGCTTCGCGATGCCGGAGTCCTCCAAATCCAATACAATCGGTAAGTTACGTTCTTCCATTATTGCCCTCACATGCATGCTATCCATATAACTGTCTAAAACTTCATATAAATCATGTGTTTCTATTAAATTGACTGGTTGGCGACCTTTTTTCTAAAGCGTGGAGTGCAACTACGGTGGGGTGGACATTGCGTTCCGTGTGGACGTAGGGTCGAACCCTTACTACATAGCGGTGTTGATCGAGTACGAAGGAGGGGACGGGGACTTGGCGGCGGTAGAGATCGAGGAGGAATCGTCGACGTCGCCGTCGTCACCGTCGTCGTATGGGGAGTCGTCGTCGTGGATACCGATGCAACAGTCGTGGGGGGCGGTGTGGAGGCTGAACTCAGGGTCGAGATTGCAGCCGCCATTCTCGTTCAGGCTGACGTCGGGGTTGGAGCGGAAGATCCTGGTGGCCAGCAATGTGATTCCGGTTGGGTGGCAACCGGGCGCCACCTACAGATCCGTGGTCAACTACAGCGACTAGATTTAATGTAGTTGTTAGTACGTAGAGAATGTATGGTAAATAAAGTCATCGCAGGTAGAGGAGATTATAAAGATAATTAGATGTGATCTCCCTCCGGCTCCGCGTAGCAGCAGTGTGTTCTATGTATTTTTAAATCTTAGTTATCCTTAATTGACTAATCTTGAGTCACAGGTTCAGTCCTACTAAAATTTTCTAATGACACCAAGGTAAATAAGAAAATGCTCACGGCAGACGGTCGAAAAGTTTAACATCCTTTTGGTTGCATGCTTTATTCGGAAAAAAAAAATCCTTCAAATTTACCATAGCTAGGATTATATTGAATCGTTGATACTTGGATGATAACCTGAATGTCCTGTCACTGCACCATAATTTGGGGGCTCCAGCAGTGTGTCCTATATTAGTTGGAAGTTTAATTTTCAATAATGTGGTACGGAGAGTATTTAAAGTCTCCACGTGTGAGATGGAGGTTGTATCAATCAGATCATTCCTACTAGCCTGACCCAAACAAGAGGAGCCACCATTCGGATGTTATTCCACCATTCGGCTTGGTTGCTTTAAAACGAGAGGCTTCACCATTTCTCTTGGATCCATCGATCCGACCACCTCGCTCAATCGTCTCAACTCCATTGACTCCATCATCAACTTAATCATCTTGGATCCATTAATCCAATCACTCTGCTCAGTTGTCTCAGTTTTAACGACTCAACGTCATCAATTCAATCATCTCAGATCCACCAATTTGACCAGTAGTAGATCCAGGAATTTAAGAATGGAGGGGCGATTTTTACACGGAACAAGGGGTGGTATCCTCTATCTCCACCAATGGAACCCTATAATATTGGGGGTTCCACTGCCGATAAGGGGGGGTGACCGCCGACGCCCCCCCCCCCTCCCCACTGGATCCGCCCTTGAATATGACCACCTTGCGTAGTTGTCTTAACTCTATGACTCAGCGCCATCCGCCCAGTCATCTCGGATCCACCGATCTGTCTGTCCCGCTCAGTCATCTTAGCTCCAACGACTCGATGTTATCTACTCAATCATGTTGACCCATATCGATCCAAAACTCATCTCTGCCCCATTGATTAAGTGCTCCTTTCAACCCCATTGATCTAAAGCTCCTCTTAGCCCCGTTAATTTGGCACTTCTTCACTTAATAGGTCACGTCTTTCCGCCCAATTATCTTAATATCTTGTGGGTTAGCGTAGTGTGGTACAACACGTGGGTTAATAACGTAGCATGTGAAATAAACACATGGATAATGGCATGGTCGACATGGCATGACCCCACAAGATATGTTATAGTTCAGAACATTGGCATGACACATAGATACGTCATTGTGACACTTTCTTTAGGATATGATATCCAATTAATGAAAAAAACAAGTATTATTCCTTATTCATAAGTGTTATAAAAGGAGCTCACTTGGCCTTCCCTATGCTTTGGCCACTTGCATTGTGATTTATCTTCTTTGTGTTGACCTAGGAATGGATTAGCGGAAGCGCTAGGGGAGTAAATCATCTTTTGCTATATAAAAGGAGCTCATTTGTTGCGGGTAAATATACACTTTACGGATTGCATACACTTACAAACTACGCATTTCCCTATTCATCCTCCCCATCTTCTCCGTCAGAGACTAACTTGAATGTCCGGGTGATTGAACCGGAGCACCTCTTGGTCTCTATTCTAACTCTCTTTTTTTTCAAGGTTGGCAGTCCGGTTCACTCCTTTCTCTTCCTTGTTCAACGACTCCATTAATGTCGAAGATAGGTGACTGATGACTAATTGATCAACGATTATAAAAAAAAAAACAACGTTAGAGATAGAATTTTCCATCGCTATTCTGTCGTAAGACGAGATTAGTGACTAACTAGCGACGGATTAATAGAGTCGTTACAATTTTTGTCGTTGATTGTATTTAGAGACGAAATGTAAATTTCTGTCGCTAATTAAAAACAGATCATAAATTATGTCTCTAACATAAATTTTGTCTCTAAATTTAGAGACGAAAGTTTGTAACCGTCATTATTTATGTTAGTGGTGTTAGTTCGGTTATAGCGATGGAAAATTAATAACCCGTCGCTAACTAGAGATGATTTTTTTAAAAATATTTGATCGCAATGCATTTTGTTTGTACGTTTAGGATAGCAACGGAAACTAAAATACCGTCGTAAAATATTGTGTCTCCAGGCAATTTTTGGGACAGGGCAGCAACGAAATATTAATATTCCGTCGCTAAATTGAGGACATTTCAGTAGTAAGAATCTATTTCTGCATTTATCCCGGTTTACATTTCATATCAATATAATCCATTAGATACGATGGTTTTCAAATAATACAAACACATTCACAATTAAACAAACATAACACAAACACATTCACAATTAAACAAACACAACACAAAATAACATCTAAATGTAAATATCCAACCATAAGCATACTACTACCTCTCTAGTAATAATAATCCAAGCACAAGACTACAACTAAATATTCAATCAAAAAGCCAAAGTAAATATCCAAACATCTCTAACAACAAATAAATGTATAGTACTACAACATACGAATATCTAAAAACAAATACAATACCTCCTAGTAAAGAAAATTCAATCCAAACCTAATTGGTAGTAATCAATCCTGTAGAAATTTTAATATGATAAATTATTAAAAAAACAAAGAATAAATTAATACATAATTATGAATAACATATTGTTGGATTGTGAAACGTTGATAGAGGGGGGGTGAATATCGATTCGAAAAACAACGAGTATAAACGCAGCGGAATAAGAAAATTGAACACAGTGGATTTACTTCGTTCGGAGCCTGTGACGACTCCTACTCGAAGGCCCGTACTCCGTGAGTACTTTCGTTGGGCAATTCACTAGCAATTCGAAATATAGATTACAAGTTAAGTACAATATTGCTAATAAGGAAAAATTACCGACAATAAAAAGACTTAGAACAGAAAGGAAAAGCTTGTCAGAGATCGCAGCGCGAGAGGAGCACAAGGAAGCAGATTCTTCGTTCTGAGAGTTGTGTCCTTGAAGCTTGCTTACCCCCTCCTTTTATAGCCCTTTGGAGGGGTCTCCAGAGCTTATCAGATCCCAAAAATTCGGATCAGATGAGGAGAGTTCGAATCTGGCTGATCCGAGTCGTCTCCAACTACTTGTTTGACATAGTCATCTTCCGAAGGTCATAACTTTTGACTCCGAACTCGGAATCAAGCTCTGTCAGTTGCTACGCGTGCAGAATTTGAAGCTCTACATTTGTATCTACAAAATAGAGTTAGAAAAAATATATGTATAGACATTTTATATAGATTTATAAGTTAGGTCCTGTCTTCCCGAGACCAGAACCTAGTCAGGGTCTCAATTTAGGGATCCAAAATGGACCTAAACTGGACCGATACCTACTGTCCCTTAACTGGGATGCGTCCTCACAGTCACTCTCCTCCAGTGACTTACCTTTACTTACCTGTCAGACGTTCGGTCAGCCCTTCGACCCGTCTGGACTTTGTGTCAGCTATCCGGTCTGCCCGTCGACCCGCTTGGACTTCGTGCCAGCTATCTGGTCAGCCTGTCGACCTAGCTGGACTTCTCGCCAAGCGTCTGGTCAGCCCGTCGACCCGCTTGGACTTCGTGCCAAACATCCGGTCAGCCCGTCGACCTGTCTGGACTTAGCATGCATACTCGATCAAAGCATTAGATAACGACAAACCTAACTTAACCTATTTGTCATTCATCAAAACTTGGGTTAAATCGTTAGTGCTAACCGTACAAACACATATTACATTTAATATTATAAAAGTATTTTACATACTTGAATACTAGTTTTGATATCTGATGGTGTTGTATAAAATAGATATTAAAGTTTCTGAAAATATATAATGCACCGTTAGAGATAGTTTCATTATATTAGTGAATAAAAAATAACAAAGTTAAACCTCAAGACACCTATGACAATCTACTTATCAAGGGGGTTATTAGGGTCCTGAGATATTTAGGGTCATGAGTCTCCTAAGAGGCAAAACGATACGGTGTTGCACTCATCTGAGCCAAGAATGCTTGCATATCCCACCCAATTTGCGCAAGATCCATTCGGGCTTGCTGCTCCGCTTGAAAATCTCTCTTCAGGCTCAAGAGTCAGGTCTTCAAATCTATGTTTTCTTACTCTAAGGCATCTACTCTAGAAGATGATCCGGATGTGCTAGATGATGTGTTGGGACGACCCCTGGCCCTATGAGTCATCTCATGATTATATACGACTATTGCCTGGGACCCAAGATCGTAGAGGGTGGAGGTCTTTTTTCTTCCACCGATCATATCATAATAAATTTTATTTATCTAGTCAATGAATAAAGTATACTCCTCACCTCCCTCTAAACTAGGTTGAGATGCCTGTGCAACCCTAGCAGCAATTTGTTCCTATTTACATTTAAAAAATATTGAAGTCAGATATTTATTAAAATGATAGGTCATCATTGTTAATAGTTCAATATATTCAAGTGTGTATTCTTACGTCTAATGCCGACGATCGACGATCTATGAAGTTGTCATCTTTTGACTTATGTATCTTAGTAAATATCTCTAATAAGTAGAAGGTCATTATAGCTCTTATTCCTGAATATTAAAGAATGTAAATATTTTCAAATATTATAATTCATTTATAATCCAAGTATAAAATTCTTATAGAATTTATTAATTATAAACTAACCAAGTCTAAGGCATGCTCAACAATCGATTGGGATCCAATGGTATGATTTGTCGCTCCAGTACTAGGGTCAGCCATCTCACTCTTTCTATTGGCTCGAGCTGTCATTGCATTTTTCTACCATTTGTCTATAGCCTAGATAGCTCGGCATGCATCCCAAATGTTCTCAGGTACATACGATGGTTTTATTCAATTTTGTCTTGCTTTGTATAACATGTCTTTGTAGAGTTTGACACAAGATGCGTTCCAGGTGGCATAAAATTCCACCTCGTGCCCTATCTTCCAAGTATATATTTTATGCAATAATTTATTCACAAATTATTATAAAAACATTAAAAAAATCATGATAATTAAAATTGCTTACAAAAACTCATCGTAATAAATTTACTTCATTTCTCGGTCTACCCGCTTCCATGTAGTACTAGCAGAGTTAAATTGCTCTTTAAATTTTGTTGTGATGTATAGCTACTCTATGACCATTTGGGGTAAAATTGCATTTAACAAATAAAAATATTAAAAAATATATATGCATTGAATAATACTAATAACACCAATACTTACTAACCCCTAATAATTCGCAGAACAATCTGGTCACTAGCGTCAGATATGTTCATATCTGCACAATTACATTATAACACATACACTTGCACACTAGTTTTATTCATAAAAATAATAATGACTAATATAGTAAGACTAGTGATATAACCAAGAATATTTAGATCTAAAATAGAATCTTACCTTAATATTAATAAATAACTAGTTAGATATAAGAATTTTAATCATTAACATTGATATTTTGTAGGTTCTCCTCACTAGACTCTGTTAGTTCAATAAGCTCCTCATTACTGGACATCTTTCCATCATTTATCTCCTCGTAAGATACATTAACATCTGCATGTAATTGAAATGTTGATTGCATCTGAGAATCTACTGAATGTATCTCCACTGTGTCATTTTGAAATACATCATGGTTTGGGTCACGATAGAGTTCGATATTTATATGGTAGAGCGAGTCTTTGTTCGACAAACTGCTAACGATTCACTCGACTTTCTCCTCTTGGTGGATATTCAAGATAGAAAACCTACCCCGTTTATACTGGGAAAAATGAAAGGTCCATACTTGTTGAAGCTTTTGTTTGCATTTACCTCAACTAATTGTAGTTTGAATGTATTCTGGTACCTGTCTTTGGAGTCAGATCATACCAAGAACATTTAAATAACACACATTTTTTGATGGGTAAGGCAGGATATTCAACCTCTATGATTTCTTCAAGTCCCCCATAATAATTAGTCAGAATCATTATTGTTGATAGATCCTTTCATATAAACACCCGAATTGAAAGTTAGTCTGCGTGAATCCCATTGTGTCATATGAAATTTAAAGTCATTAACATAATAGCTAGAGTACACTATTTTCTTAGATAGAGGTTCAGATACAAGATTGATTATCTTGGAATCTTGTATAGTAGATATTCTCCGATTTGATACTTATAACAATAATTATGATATAAAATAAGCCTATGATAATTTAATATTGATGAAAAATTAAAATTATCTTCTAACTTACATAGATTTGAAATCATAATGCAAATTTTGTCTCTAATTTTTCAGATATCTCACTTGCACGAATTGATAGATTTTGTACTTGTAGTTATTGTTCGTACAAGTTGAAAAATAAGGTAATTTTAAGAAAATTGGGATATCGTGAAATAACTTAAATTGGATAAATGTTTTGATTAAATAAGTCAACTTACTTTATATAGAGTTTGACTTCATCACAGTTCCAAAACAACTTAAATTGGATAAATATTTTGGAACAAATCCTTTTTTTATGTAGATGCACTTTTATAGTGTCCTCATCACGGAAATCTTTATTTCTACATTTGGAATGATTACACGGACAACGTAATGTGACACCATTCATATATTTTGAATGACTATTTGTAAAGTTCACGAACTCCTCAACTCCAGCAAAATATTCATCTTGGATAAATTCATTTTCTAATCTATTGTACATCTAATCTTTGTTCATGTACATTGTATCCTAATAAACATAAGATTGATTACTTAGTAAGTATGCAATTACTTAGTACTATTCGACCCTAATAGTTCCGTCGCTCTATCGTGATTTAGGGTCAAAATTTGTTTCCTCGCCCAATTTTCCATGTGTGTAATTTGCGACGGGGTTTAATTCCGTGTCTAATAGCGACAACATTTTGATTTTAAAATAAGTGTTGTATAGTGACAAGATCTTGTACTTCAAAGAGGATGTGCTTCAGTTTGAAATCTAAGTTTAAGTCAATAAGAATTTTGAGACTGTTTAGACGAATTGAAACGGTTCCATATATAAACTACGGAGCTAAATTGATACAAAGCAAGTTTTAGGACCAAATTTGAAAAATTAAAGAAGCAAATGGGTGAAATGGAAGAAAATGCCAGGTTTTTCCCTCGACTGCACGTTACGTTTGTCGTTAGAGAAGAGAAAGGCCCGGGGCCGCCTCATTGGGATCCGACGTGGACCACCATTGCGTCAGATTAGATATATCGACGTGGCGAATATCTAGTTGGTAACAATTGTGTATAGGTATTGGCCTCTGCCTCCTTTGAGCGATTGGCTACATATTTAAAATTATTTTTTTTTTCAAAACACAGTCACAAGATATTTTACATCTAACATACTTCTTATCTAATATTATAGTAGCAGCTATAGATTAGTAGAAAATATTTTTATATAATAATATTTAAAATTTAGAATTTAGAATTTAAAATTTTAAAATTTAGGATTTAATCATAACATGTAAAAATCACTCAGTAATTAGTATAATATGTTTAAGTTATTTAGTAACTATTACAATAAAAAAAATCAACTACATTAAAATTTAAATTCTAAATTATAAACGTTGAACACTATTATATAAAATATTCTAAATTAACTTATTTTTAACTATATCAAAATTATTTAAAATGGATTTAAATCATTTAAAATAGTTATAGTAACTACTAGGTAATTCCTATCATGTGTATAAGCAATACTAAAATAGTATTATATGAAAGCATTCATATTAACTTTCTTATAAAAAATACATAATTTAAGATAAAAAAATTACTTTATTAAATTCAGATATCCATTTTTCACTACATCATATATTAACTTCTTTATTCTTTCTCTCTCCTCTATAATATTTAGGGAATAAAATTAATTTTCTAAATTGAGAGAAGTACTATTTATAAATGCTAAATTTAGGGAATAAATAGGGTAGTTGATAAAAAATTTTTAGCTATCCTATTTAAATTTAAGGTAAAATCTTTAGATAAGATAACTGATATGGATACTCTTAAATACATGTAATCCTGTCCGAAAGTCGAAACTAAGAGACGGAAAGCTGGGGATATGACGCTTATGCTGACCTCCTGTGGACTCCGTTCGGACCTGCAACACAAACTATGTTAGTGCCGAGATAGGGAAGAGGTCTCCGGTGTTGGCTCTCTGACGCTCAAGTCAGTTACTGGCGATGAAGAATAAGGCAGAGCAACAAGAAGACTGTAGCACAAATAGTGAATATCGCATACCTCCACCGATTCTTGGACCCCCTTTATATAGAGCTCTAGTAGTGCGCGTACACGCTTCTCAAGGTGAGCATGCTTCTCAAAGCTTTACTTGAAATGACTTGTCAGTAAAGTATCTCTGACACAGTACCTTAACGGGCCGAGCATATCTCTGAAGTGACAGTGGAAGCTTTCACCGTACGATCTTCTGGCTGTCCATGCCCGGTGTCGTCGACATCAACTCCCAAAAGGATGTTGAGGGATATCAGAGAGAGTGTACTGCTAGGCCGAGCGAGTTGATTGCTCGACCGACCTTCCGCATCTCTGGTGCCCAATCCGGTCACCCAGAACCTCGCTATTCCTCAGTGTGTGTCTACTCGACCAAAGGTCCACTAAGTCACTACCGAGTCTTGCTGCCAGGCCGAACGGAGTAGCCGCTTGGTCGTAGTCGAACTCTGCCCATATCAAGCTCTGTTGAATGGTCGAGTGGGGTAACCGCTCGGCTCGGCTTCTGCACGTTGTCTCTCTTGAGCGTTGGTTTAACTTCTCTTCGTAGCGAAGGCGACGACGAGTCAAAGCTTTCTCTCCAGTCGAGGCAGGCTTCGTCCGATTGGACGATGCCTTCTACGTATTGACCGCCTTAACTTTGGCCTTCTTCGATCTACACTATGACCGTGGGAGGTGAACCTCTCATTATCACTGCATCAACATGTTATATAGTTATTCAATAATTTCTATACATTTTAGCAACCAGTTGTTGGTTAGTCCTAGGAAAACGTACCGATTCCACTGTATAAAATTTTTTTGTACAAGTATCGAACCTTTCCTTAAATAACCTATTGTGTTCTTTAGAAGTTAAATTAGGAATCACAGACGGAACTTAACATCATTGATTCCAAATTTAACTTATCTGTTCTTAATGGTTTAGATTTGAATCGCAAGCGGAACTTAACACTATTGATTCAAATCTACCTATGTTATTAATTCCATTAAATATTAATTTCCAAAATTGGCTTTCAGGACTTCATGACGAGACACATGACCTTCTTGGATATGGGAGCAACCACCACCGCCTAGACAAAGCCTTTTAAGGAAAGCTAATATTTAATTTCCTTAAATAACTCTAGGTTAACCAAAAAGAACAATCGAATCACAAATTCGAAAAAGAAGAAAACACAAACTCGAAAAACTAATTTGAAAAACTAGATCTAATTGCCTCTTGTATTTAGAATTCTTATAAAGAAAATAACTAGTATGATGCGGAAGAAAATTACTAGTTATACCTTCTCTTTGTAAGCTAATGACCTCGAGATCTTCTGTCATATTCCTCGCCTCGCCTTGGACGTCGTGTGGGTGACGATCCTCCAAGATGAACACCATCCCAAAGTTTCTTCCTCTTCTTTTAAAATCCGGCCACCACCACCACCAAAAAGAAGAGAGCAAAAGGGAAAAGAGAAGGGAGAGGGTCGACCACACCAAGAGAGTCTCCAAGCAAGATAATAAGAATTGTCTCTCATGAGGCCTCCTCACCCCTTCTTTTATATTACTTGCCCAAGGCAAATAAGGAAAAACTTTTTACAAAAAATAAATTCACCCTCTAGTTTTTCCTTTTTCTTTTTTAGTTTTCCTTTTCTTTCCTCTTGATTGAATCAATCGCTAACATTAATTTTGTGATGATTTTTTATTTTAATTATGGCCGGTCCCTTGCTTGGGCACCAAGCAAGGTGGCCGACCACCTCATCAAGGGAAAAAGGAAATATATTTTTTTTAAATTTTACAAGAAGAAATCCTTTTATAAAATTTACAAGCTCTCTTTCCTAAAGTAAGAGTTAAAAAAGGAAAGTTCTAAAAATTAAAACCATGTTTTAAAATTTAAAACTTCTCTTATAAAATTTCCTTTTTTAACATGATGATAGAAAATTTTAATTTTAAAACTTATCTTCCTTGTTTTTCTTAAACCATGAGGATGATTAAAAAAAGGAAAGTTTAAAACTTTTAAAACTCTCTATTAAAACATGTGACCTAATTCAAATAAGGAAAGTTTTAAAAATTAAAATATCTCTTTTAAAACTTATAGTTTTCTACAAAGAGAAGATTTTAAAAATTCAAAACAACTCTCCCCTTTTGAATTATTGTGGTCGACCCCTTCATGCTTGGTCACCAAGCAAAGGGCCGACCCCTATAGAAGAGGATGTGGTCGGCCCTTGCTTGGTCACCAAGCGTTGACCGACCCCCTTCTTGAATTAGTTCAATCACTATCTAAATCTTCAATCAATATCTTGGCACAAACAATTCCCAAAATAGAACACTCAATTTATCAATGTTATTTTTTTCATCATTATTTTCTAGATTTCTCCACTGTCCATTCATCGCAAAGTGTTTCAAATCAGTTTTTTACTTCAACAAGAGCAATCAAATTGCACAAAAAATTTTAGCTCCAAAATTCCACTAAGCAATTCAATAGCAAAGAAATTGAACCAATACTCATGAATCCTTGCAAAATCTTCAAAATTCTCAAATTATGCAACATGACCCCCACACTCAAAATTTGTCCATCTTGGTAATCTAACTCATCAAGAATTCAACCAAACTCTGAAAAGAATGAAGGCAAAGCAAATATGGTGGAAAGTAACAATGTTGCGTGAATTTTTTCCAACTAGAATTTGGAAGGAATAGAAATCAAAGAATGAGAATAGAAATCAAAGAATAGGAGAGAAATATCCTTTATCATATTCATGCATACAATTATTATTGTGATTTTGAAAAGAAGCTAAACAAGTTCTAGAGTTTCAATTGTTGTGAGTGCATGCCACACAAAAGAATAATAAAGTATAGACTTAAAGTGGTCCTCTCTAGGTAATTTTTTGCAATCAAACTCAATTAATCAAAATGGAATCCATCACCACACTAACCAATATCATGCAAGTAAAGTATTCAATCATGTAAGATGACCTAAACTTGATGGTCAAACTTAAAGAACTTTTACTATTTTAAAAGTATTACTTAGAAATTCCCATAGAGACTTTTATTCAAAATAACATGCTATGTACCAAACAAAATGCAAAGTGTGAAAGTAAAATGCAATGGTAAAGTATGAAACTAAAGAAATGTGTTAAGCAAAAACAAAAGCAAGGAACAAATTCCCCTTAATTCCGGGTGGTTGAAGAAGATTAAGAAGAAGAATCCACGCCGGTATTGGAATGGTTCTTCCCGGTGGTTGGAGTTGATTGAAGTACAAAATCCAAGTTGGAAATGAAATAATTATAATTGAAGTCAAGTCCACTTCATCCAACATTTTTCCTTTGAAAATTCTTCTTGGAGGTTGGAGGCGGTTTAGATGGAGCAACCATTTTGGAAGCCTATGACAACCTACAAGGCCAAAGAAAAACAAAACCTCTTGCAAGTATGGGAAAATATTAGTTTTTACATTACATGGTTCAAAAAAAATATCACATCCAACAAAATCAATTAATGGTACCTTTATAAAATCTTCTAATGAATCACAAGAAATACTAACCTTGTCATGTTGAAAGGTACCTGGAGGTTCTAAAATGGTGACTGTGATCTCCTCATCATTAGATAATAGTTCAGGCTCTGGCTCAGGTGGTGTGTCTAAGGGAAGTGATTCTTGGGGCTCTGCTTCCATAACACAAGTCCCTACACTCTCATCATCAATATCTGGTTCAGGTGATTCTTGGGGTATTGCTTCCACTATGCAATCCCCTACACTTTCCTCATCATCCACATCAGTACCTGCATTATCAGTTACATCTACAACAACAGTATCAGTAGAGTCAGAAATTCTTACAACTACAGAATCATAACAAATACTAGAGGAGTCCTGCGAAGTAATAAAATTAAGATCAGGTCTGTCAAAGACACTACAATCCCTCTGCTCAAGCACCTTAATATTTGTAGGGAAGGTCTCATCAACTCTTAAGGTAACCGGTTGTCCATTTCTAAATTGCTGAGGATTGGCTGCCATGGTTTTCAAAAGTTTCATAACTTCATCAGGAGTCTTATCAATCAAGGGCCCTCCACTAGCTTTATCCACCATGTACAAATCAAACGGCGAAAGCCCATCATAAAAATGTAGAACAAGCAATTGATCACTGATTTGATGTTGAGGACAACTAGAGCAAAGTTCCTTGAATCTCTTCCAATATTCACTCAATGTCTCCTCCTTGAATTGTTGAATACCACGAATCTTTTTCCGCATAGCTATATAATCATTCTGAACTTCTTGTAGGCTTTGATATGCTGGATATTGCTCAGTAGACTGACTATGTGCAACCTCAAACCTAAACTTTGATTGATCCACAAGTGGGTAGTACTGATGTTCAGGCTGATAGAACCAAGTCTGAGGCTGATAGTACTGATAATATGGATCCATGGTCAAAGAAATTTCCTGCTCTTACACCAAAACACTAGCAAATAAAATCAGAAGACACAGGAGCATATAATATCAGACACATGAATATATGAACATGAAAGCAATTGAAACAATTTCTTTTTCAAATTTTTATGTAAAAATAAAAAGAAACAATCCTAAGGTATCAAACACCGCTACATTCCCCGGCAATGACGCCAATTTTAATAAACCCTAATTTTGTCATAAAATGGGTATCAAAAGAATTAAGTACCAAATTCACTCTACACTAATGTAGCATAGAGATGACTCGGGTCGTCTCCCAACGAATGTAAACGGTAAAATGATAGTCTTAGGATCAATTATTGTTGGCTTGGGTTTTCTGTATAAATTGGGGATTTCAGAATTGACTTTTGAACAAAGAGAAGAAGTAAGGACCTAAAATTATGCTACGTTTGTAAATTCAACTAATGGAAATTAACAAACAAAGAAGCTAACTAATCTAAACTATTGCATTGAAAGAAATGGCAAACAAGAATAACCTAATGCAACAATTAAGTAAATCTAAATTGATCAGACATAAAAAAAAATGACCTTAACCGAAGGTTTCAAAGCAATAGCAAGGGAATTTGAATCAACTATGCATTGATCAACTACAACAAAACTAGAATTCAAATAGAGATGAAGAAACTAGCATTCAGAGGATTCACACTAATCAAACTGGAGAAACCCTAGCTTGGATTTAGTGTGCATCGGATGAAGAACTCGGCGATGAAGACAAACAGAATAACTTGGCGTTGTTGATGATCGGCAAAGCTTCAATCAGAGATGGGTGTGGAGCTTCAAGAAAGGAAGATAACTGGCCGGAAGACAAAGGAATCAGCTTAAACCACCGAATTGCTTCTCCTTCTTTGCTTCTTCTTCCTCGCACGAAGTCGCGGCAGAAATTGCAATCAGATATGGAACAAAAGGATGAAGTGGCGTCGCCAGTTGCTAATGGATGGATTTCAGCTAGAGGAAGGGATGCCCTTGACCTCGCTTACTCGCCGGTGGTGGAAAGGATCGAAATCGCCGGAGCGAGCTCACCCCTGTTTCTTGACGCGCTACTGTAGAAAATTCACGCCATCACTGTAGCTTCTCATCCCATTTAAAACTGATTAAGATTAGAACAGATGGCTGTGATTTATCCGGATTGATCCAACGGTTAAAATTACTCCAAATCAGTTCCAAATCTTCAGATCTTGATCAATGGTCGTGATCTACTCCCCTGTGGCTTGGATGGACTGGATCATGATAGATGGCTCAGATCTCCTCAAGTCTTGAATGGACGATCCATATTACTCCAAAGCTTGATCTCTTCATTTAAGCCCTAGATTTGAACCCAAATCTGGTCTGATCCGATCGAGCCCTTGTCCTTTTTATGCCTACAAAGAATACAACTAAATATTAGCATCAAATACCACAAATATAATATAGTTTGTAATTAAGTCCACAAATGGCTATAACTCATGAACTATGATATAAATATGGAATTAACACATGAGAAGATCAAATGACATACTTATATGAATCAAAATATCAATACAAAATGATGGTTATCAGATATCTATTATGATTATTTTAAAAGTGTCCCTTAGGATAGTAAAATGATTGAGACTAATGACAGATTCAGACAAAAAAGGAAAGGGGGATCAAAGAAAGGAGTTGGAACTTATCTTTTTTCTCGCCGCCCCTCAGACTACAACATAGTGATAAAATTTTTCGGGAGCAAAGAGATGTTTAAGCACACTCCGCTCTTCTGACCTCTAGATCCGCTACTAATTGAGACTCTAAGATATTGCCACAGTTTTGAAAAGTAAGAATATTCTATGATAAAATATTTAGGTGATGTGCCTTTTTTATTTTTTATTTTAATTAAAAAGGGATTTTTTTTAATGATTTCTTAATTTGGGACCATGTCGGACGTCCATTTATTTGTTATGATTATTTTTTAAGTATTTACAAACAAATTAATCTATTTATAATTTAAACTGCTTTTTCGCACCCGCATTTTATACCAAAAAAGTAGTTCCTTCCTCAATAGTCAATACTACGACATAAAGCAAAGTTAAAAAAAGGGGAAGAAGTAAAGTAGCTACTCCGATCGGTACCGAGGTGAGGATCGATGGGAGTCCACTTGGCGGCGATCGGGAAGCTAAATGCCCTCCTCGGCGGCGGCGGCCACAGCAACTTCCAGATCCTGGCTTCCCTCCTCTTCCCCTTCATCCTCAAGCTCCCCTTAGTGACAGCGGGCCTCCTACCCAACTCCATCTCCCTCCGCTTCTTCCTCTTCCGCCTCCGCCGCGTCTTCCACCACCGATACGGCCGCTGGGATAGGGTGCTGCGCTTGCTCCGCGGCGGTGCCGGCGCTCCTCGGCTGATCAGAGTGGTCGCCCCCAGCGACGAGACGGTCACCACCATCTCCATGCTCACCCTGTGAAGACCGCTGAACAAGTAATTGAAGGTTTTAACTTTGAGAAAATTGGCAAGTCGATTTGTTTCGACTGCTTCAATTTCACAATAATCTCCCGCGAGTGAACATCGTACTTTTACTGTTGTACAGACGACAAAAAAACAGAGAGGAGAATATTCCTTCTTATTTCTCAATATTAATATTTTCCTATTCCTAAAAAGAATATTAATTACCTCTTTTATATGATTATATCCCTAAATTTGTGACTAAAAATTTATTCAAAAATTTAAATTTTGATCGCTGAAAAGTCTCCAAAAACTATAATTAGGATATTAATATTTTTATCTCTCGAATATTTATTTGGATGTGTAAAATAACTTACATGATAAATTGCAATTATGAAGGATATAATTTGATAAATTATCTAAAAATTAAAATGTCATTTATAAAATGATATTGTGGTTGATCAGACCGGCGGGACAAAACCGGCGTTCCGCCCCGGTTTTTTGATCCAATTTGCCTTTTCCCAAGAAAATCGCTGGCTGACACGGACAGGGATTAATGCGGGTTGGGTTGCGGTCAAATGATCAAAATAACAGCCCACCGCTCGTAATCTATTCTAGACGCACCCATCTCTGGATTGATTATTTCAGGAGAGTAATCGATGGTCCCACAGCGGGTTCTCCAACTGGACCAATTGCTCGAGCGGAACGCGTCGGGTATCAAAAGAGCGGGTGAGAGAGGCACGGGTACCAGATATTTATCTCAAATCCGAACGAAGCCAAAGGAGTTAGCGCACCGGAACCGGTCGGTGCTCTGAAAGAGGCATCGCAAGACATCGCAGTTGCTATATTTTATCCATCTAGCGATCGCGGTTCGTCATCTTCGTCTCGAGCGACGGAATCGAGCCTCTGTCCATTCGCCCGAATCCCTAGTTCCACGCAGAGGAGAGGGAAATCGATCGGATTGAATCGTTCTTCGTGGAAAAAGTCAACAGATGGAATAAATCGGGAAGAAGATGAAAAAGCGCGCAACAATGGCAATCCGAAAACCCTCTTCCCATTCTACCTAACCATCAGTATTCGCCTAGCGCCGATTCGGGGTTCTGGATCTCTTGTTTGATGGCCTCAGGCCGTATTGAGCTCAGGGAAGGTGGGGTTGCGCGGCTTCTTATTAGCGATCTCCTTGTTCGTTGAATCTTCAGGAATCGGGGTGCGGGCGGGGGTTTTGTGAGGATGGCGGTCAATTATCTGTACCTCTCGGTCTTCAGCACTTCCGCTGGCCTCGTCTTGCTGCAGTGGTGGATGGTTTCCTCGCTTGAAGGGATGAAAGCAGATGGGCCGATTGGTGAGGAAGGCGGAAGCGGCTCCTCGGTGGGTGCAGGGGGCGGTCTGGAGCTGCTGCTGAACTCTCGCGTGACAGTGGTTCTGCTTGTGAATTTCGTAATCAATGTTTACTTTCTGGTGGCTTCACTGCTCAAGGTATGCAAGTTCATTTAAGTTGCAAGCGTCTAAAGCTGTTGAGTTAGCAGCTTACCACTGCATCAATTTTGTTATGCGCTTCTTTTAGGGCTGTAAGTGAACCAAACCTCTGTGAGTAAGTTTGACGTTCGGCTAAGCGCCTGCTTATGCTTGTTCAATATACAATGAGGTCATTAAACGAATAAGCTTGAATAACTTATTAAACTAAATAAACAAACTTATTAAACCAAAGTAATAATATCATGTTGACAACTGGACCTATTGATATTCTACCAGCGAGTAGATTGTGATTGTCTTTTTTCATGGCCTCAATATGGGGATTATTGCTTCTGCATGGATTATTTGTGTGTCACTGCAGTTTTTATCAATATTTGAATGTTTATTTATGAGCGGATTGTGTATGCTTTGCTACACTATTATTCAAAGTGAGGTGAGTAAGGGCACCATGGCGACATGGTTAATTCTCCTTTGTGACCTGAACATTAGTCTGGGCTAGTGACATTAAAATCGCCTTATCTGAAGGGCAAGGCGACATATTCATGATTTGCACACTGGTTACATTTTTTTTTTATAATTTTTCAGAAAAAACAAGAGATTCATCACTAGTCTCTTATCCAAATTTTGTTTGTTATATATGTTCTGTTGCTGGGGTTCTTGGATGTCAAGTACCTGAATTAATAGCTTTGTTAATTTTCTTATTCCGTCATCATTCTCATTTTTGTGCTTAGCATTTGTATTTTTTCTTGTTTGCAGATGCTATTCTTTGTCCAGCTGAATTCATCAGAGACTAGAAAAGTTTTGGAACGATTTATTCATTACATTATATACAAAGTAAGTTTCAGCTCCCAATCGTTTCACCTTTAAATATTATTTGTTTTCTATTTTTTTTTGTCCTTTCATACTGAAATTTGTGTGTGTGTGTGTGTGTTTTTGGATAAGTAAAATTTTATATAGAGCACTGCCAAAGTGTACAATAAGTAGACTTTAGTAGCGGCTTATGATTGACAAAGTGTCTGATCAGAGGACATTATTAAGGACTGGAATATATGAATTTGCACATTTCTAAAAATCTTCTCATAGTCTAACTGCACCTCATAAAAAAAAGGGTATAACGACCCCCTAGTGTCGGCCCCATGGATACTGAGAGAGGTAAGACAGGTACACAGACCATATGCACATGGTGGACTAAATCTCAGGTCGTCAGTTCTTGAGAATTGACCCCTGACTATTACGCTAGAGATGCTATGCGCCCACCGTCTGCGCTACACCCTGAGGCAACTGTACCTCATTAAAGAAACTACTATTTTTGCTCTCCACACATAGTGGACCAAAGAGGACGAGGCAAGATGTTGGACCTTTATCAATATTCGACTCCCACGATAGTATCTCCTGAAGACTCTCAATGTCCTCTGGTGGTATACATCTCCTAGCGCATGTGTAGCCAATCCCGGATCCTCTTCCATGACTCCATAATAGGGGGATACCCGAAGAATAGGTCCTCCTGCAACTCCAGTACCTGCCTACATTCGATCCTCCATGTATTATTGTCCATCTCTTGTGGGTAGATGCCTCTTTGTCAACATCCAGAGTGTGACTGCATGACTCGGCTTTAAGTATGTTACGCTCCAGAGCTATAGTTGTCCGACGAAACGGATGGTATCCCATTGTGACGTTAGATACAACATAATACAAGTCCAAAAATCAAGAATAAATCAACAGCGGAAGATAAAGATATCCAACTATATAATAGAGAGATATACCAAACTCACTCCAATGAAAACTGAAATGATTGCGTACTGGTACGACTTAACACAACAAGTACTATAACCGAATAAAAGTACACCACAATACTAAAATCAACACTCGAGTTAATTATTACATGAACGAGTTCGGAAAAGAAACCAAAATGCAAGTAAAACAATAGAGGGAAAAATTCTCGATGCGACGTGGGACTGGCAAACAGGACATCCAAGTGACTCCATATATCCTCTATTTGCTACATGGGAAAAGAAAACATACATGGGATGATGAGTCAAAATGACTCAGCGGATAATGGAAAATAGATAGTACATGGTCAAATATGTAAGGAGATCAAAGTATACAGTCTCACAGGTAGTATTATCGTACGCAACTGTAAACATTATAATAAAATACACATACCAGAACCGGTTTAATACATATAGTATAATGATCAGTAATCACTTGGGATTTGTAATAGATCTACTCGTACTACATGAGCAACCTAAGATGACATAAACCTATATGATAAATAAACATGTATGATAGTGTCTGGCATATGCAACATCCATATCTCAAGTAAATGCAACATACATATGTAATAAGTGTCTCCAAGATATGCAACACGCATCATCTGCATATGTACGTATGTATCACTCCTACACACCACTCCAGTTAGCATGACATTTGTGTGACCGAGTGGTTAGGACTGTGACAAATGCTCACGACTCCAGCAACTACTACATCTGAGTGGCCCATCGGGCAAAATGCAAGAGTAGCTATCTAGCTACATAACAAGAGGTCACTGTCTGCACGATTCCGCTACCACTACCCCTGAATGGCAGAGTGGGCACGATATGATAAGATGCAAGCACTCTAGCTATCACTATCTCTGAGTGAACGAGTGTGTAGAATATATATGACCGACGATTTACTCAACTACAAAAGGAGACTTAATTGACGACATACATACAGTGCAATGATATACAAGATGCTAATACACATGACTCAAACATGATTATCATCAATGCAATATTATGATAAACATAAGTACATCCAGAAGCATGCTCTATCAATTATATATTATGTATGAAAAGAGTCCAACAACCGTCTTCTAAGCATCATGCATAGTCAAATTGAAACACCTATAGTACACACCACACTTGTGTGTACGCTACAGAAAATAGGAGTCAAATCTGATAACTCCTATAGTACATACCATACACGTGCGTACACTACAACATATGTGATAATCAAGAATGATAACTCTTATAGTACACACCATATATGTGTGTACACTACACCATATGAGATAATCAAGAATGAGACTGTATAGACAATAAGTAGATCATCTCCAAGATCAAGTACATAAGTATCAAACTTAGTTACATGTGAATAGAGTCAACGTAAGCAACCTAATCCATCATCTAAACCCATGCACTAGGATCAATAATCTATAGAGGTCAATGAAGAAATACCTGCCTCAAATGTAGATCATCCTGAACTATCTCTACGTCGGGACGTTTGCCCCAAATCAGTATCCCGCAACACAAAATACATAGTATAGTTAAGTTCTACCAAAACCAAATACCTAAACCTAATCCTTTTCCGATTAAGAAAAATCCTAATTGAATCAATCTGAAATTGCCAACTAAGCACTGATTAATCCAATCCATAATCAATCTTAACTAATATAATCAATCTGTAACAATCTACTATAACAGGTATTCCACTGAATTCAACGATTAAGTTCTACATTGTATGATGAGATTACTCTAAATCGCTCCATCCTTACCAAATTCGAAAATGGCTCACAAGGTTTCACAGTTGGTCATAGTTGAAGAGAGCGACACCGGGGAAAGTCACAGAATGTTGGCGGTAGGAGGGAATCTTTGATGTTTTGCACGTGGCCGTTGGAATTGATAGGCGGTAGTAGCCGAAAAGGAAGAAAACAGTGATATTGGCCAGGGCAATGGTGTCATCGAGTTGAGCTGCCAACAGAAGCAACCTGCCACCGTGGTCGTGAGTCTTGCTGCGGTGGTCACGACCTTGTTGTGTCTGGTTGTATATGGCCGGTGCAAGGTGCGATGGTGGATCAGGAGCAAGTGGAGAGGGCGTTGGCTCACGGTATAACCCCCACATCTTCCTTCTCGTCATCAGAGAGGGGCCGACAACGCACGGTAGTCTGGCGATGAAGGCTGGAGAAGGGCGGCGACGGCTGGCCGAGCTCGACGTAGCTAAAGAGCGTTGATCACAGGGAAATCGGCGACTCACACGATCGACTGCGTCGCCAATTTAGCCTCAATCGAAGGGGCGGTGTCAACTTGGGGAAAGGCGGAAGAGGAAAATCAGTTGTGTTGGCTGCACACCGGCTGCTGCGGTTGGTGATAGAGGCTGCGGAGAGACTGCATCGGCGATCGTCAACACGACATGGACGTTGGCACAGACATCGACATCGGCGGTCAGTGGCGCAAGGAAGAGAGGTTGGCGACGAAGAAGAGGCTAGGACACAAGCTAATGTTAGGAAAAAGGAGAAGCTTAGGTATTTATATCAAATACTTAGGTTAATTAATTCTAATTTTAGTTTAATAAAATCAATCAACTCTCACTTAAGTGATATTCCAAATAGGTTTTCTTTAAGCCTAATAGATTCATCCCCTTAAACATGTAATACAAATTCAGTTTAAATCCCAAAAAATTCTTAAAAATTTCTAAAAAAATTCTATATGGTTATTTCTTAATTAACACTTATTATTTTATTAAGTCGCATATCTAACATTCTCCTTCACTAATAAAAATTTGATCTCAAAATTTCCTACTTAAGTAGGATAAGTAAACAATACCATGTTTAATTAATTTAAGTACTGAAGAAACTACACGCACCTTAAGTAAACAAGTGAGGGTATCAACTTTGAATCTTTTCTTCAAGTTCCCAGGTTGCTTCCTCATCAGTATGATGCTACCATCCGACCTTGACAAGTTGGATTATTTTGTTTCACAATTGACGCTCTTTGTGACCCATAATTCACACAGGAACCTCTTCGTAGGTTACATCTGACTGGAGTGAAATCAACACATCTTTCAGAATGTGAGTAGGATGCGACACATTCCTTGCATGGATACATGAAACACATTATGTACCCCGATAAGTTTTGGTGGTAGCACTAGTCGATAGGCTACCTCTCCCATCCTCTCTAATATTTAGAAGGGTTCGATGTGACGAGGGGTCAATTTTCCTTTTAGTCCAAACCTCTTAACTCCTTTAGTAGGAGAAACATGCAAAAACACATGATCGTCCACGGTAAACTCCAAAGGCCTTTGTCTCCGATCCGCATAGCTTCTTTGTCGATCCTAGAATTTGTGGTCCCAAAATTTATTGTTCTCCAACCTCTTCTCGTAAGGTAAGGGATCGACATGCTCTCCCATATAAAATCTCAAAAGGTGTCATCTGAATCGCCGAATGATAATTGTTGTTATTAGCAAATTCTACCAGGTGCATAACACATGCTCTCAATAGATCCTCTAATGTCTGCATAGTGTGCTCAAACTGTCCATCTGTGATGAAATGCTGGACTGAAACGGAGTTTTGTACCCATGACTTGTTAGGGACTCTGCTAGAACTGTGAGGTGAATCACGGGTCTCTATCCGATATGATACTCAGAGGTATACATGAAGTCTGGTAATCTCTTTGCAGTACAACTCTGTGACACGATACAATGGGTCTATCCTATGGATCAATAGAAAAGAAGCAGATTTGATTAACCGATCAACGATTACCCAAATTGCATCATGTCATTTCTGTATTTTGGGTAACCCCACAACAAAGTCCATTTTAATATACTTCCATTTCCATTTTAGTATTTGAATCTTCTGAAATAATCTTGCTGTTTTATGATGTTCGGCCTTTACTTGTTGGCATACTAAACATTAGGCTACAAAATCCGCAACGTCTTGCTTCATGTCATTCCACCAATAGGAGCGTTTCGAGTCTCTATACATTCAAGTACCTCCTGGATGTATCGCAAAACTGAATCGATGTGCTTCCTGGGATAAGTCCTCCTTAACAAGGTGGATCTCAAGAACACACAATCTTCCCTGAAAATATAGGATTCCGTTCTCATTGCATAAGAATTCTATTTGTTGTTCTGAAACCACTGCTATTTTGATAAAATTACTAAGCCTACCACCTCCACATCGTATCATTGGCTCAATGCTACTATCGCTGAAATAGATGATCCAATTATTCTCAAGTGACGAACCTCAACAAATGTAATCACCGTGATATAGTGGATCTTGAAATTTAACAATGTTAACTACTTTGACCACAAACTGTTACACGATAAAAATCCACACAAATCAATATCCCAGTCGACCATTAATATTGTTATACAATATATGTTGAAGATCAATACCAACACATGATTCATACCAAAGAGCGACTTATCACACTAATATAATCAAACATTTCGGAAATTAGAAATTCGTATTGAACTCAATGTTGATTATTCAGCTTGATCAACACTTTACATCAAATATCCGCCATAAAACTTTGATCACAACATGACAATGTATCCAATCTCAACACCACCCACACAGTTCGTAATTAGAATGTCACCCAATTTAGTAACCCACATCCAAATATTTATTGCGACCACAAGGTGATACCTATCTAGCGTGTAAGTGCATCTGATTCCCAACCTCAATATTCTTCCAAACAACATATCACTTAAAATTAAAACTCAATTAAGATAACTCACAACATTTATCTAATAATAGTTTCTATCATTCAAATCAATTACTTGATATAACCACTTAAGGTTCACTTTCTTTCCAAGTAAGACTCAAATGGGAACAATAGACACATGCAACATTTACCTTGGGTTATGTCAGCCTAAACGTAAAACTCAATTATCATAAGAAAACATAAATTCTTTCCCCCAACTAATCAAACACGTACATAGAGCCAACTTCACATTGATGTTTGCAAAGTGGCGGAAAATATATCACTAACTTCCAATCAACTAGAGTAAACAATATAAGCATGTATTGAAGATCATTGATCCCGAATTTATCATTTATTAACCAGCTTTAACTGACCAAATTTATCAATATCGCACACACAAAGCACACTTAACCATAAGATGCAACGAGTTTATAATATGATCACCAACTGCAAATCATCAAGTCTATAAATATCACTCACGTGTCACTCATGTTGCTATTAACGACAACTTCTTAATAACAAAATCATAAAATTATATATCCACTAATAGATTATCAGAAAGTAACATATCATAAAATTCCGTTTTTCACTATGTCCACCAACCTCAATTCATCCTCAACATCAATCAAAATTGATAACTTTCTGAACAATGATAGAGTGAAATAAAGTCATCCACCCTTTAACACCCATTGCCAACAAATTTAAAGATATTCACTATAGGTCAACATTGCATGTCTATACTGTACCAACTAAAGAGATTATATCTTATAGATAAGTTTGCTACAGTATATATTTTTAGTGAGACAAACCTGACCTGTCATGTGCTCGCAAATCTAATTTTTCAATGACCAGTAGGACTATAAATGGACCAAGCATTCGTGAACAAGCTTGGTGTGCGGTTTGGTAAGAGCTTGTTTATGTTTGTTCAATATACACACGATTAATTAAACAAACAAGCTTGAACAACTTGTTAAACTAAACAAACAAGCTTGAGCATATATGTGTTCAGCTCGTTAACGTGTGTGAACAACGTTCACGAACTATATTCATTAATAAAACTCTTTTCAATATACTAAATAAATAATAAAATAAAATAAAATAAACAAATAAGTTTAAATTATCAAGCTCAATAACCAATCAAACAACTAAAAGTTTCAAACAATTAAACAAGCTTAAATTGAGAGCTCGATAACATCTAAACGAATCAAGCTTGAACTAAGCTCAAGCCAAGCTTGAATCAAACTCAAGCCAAACTTGAATTGAGAGCTCGATAATATCTAAACGAACCAAGCTCAAGCCATGCTTCAAATAAGCTCATGTTTATAAAAAATAAATCAAGTCAAGCTTGAACAATCATGTTAAAAGGATCGGTAAGAGTAGGCATTAGTACGGTTGGTGATATTTCCTGAAATTGTAACCCATGATTTCCCGTAGAGGATTAATGGACTCGACCTCTACTATTTGACTCAGTATAAGTCAGATCTCTAGAGAAATTCACCTCTTTGGCAACATATTTGGGTCCCATCGTCTCAATATGTCATTTCCGTGGTCGACTCGGACCATGACCGTGAACAGTGGTTGACCTAGCACGTGTCATACCTATTACAGATAACTAGATAAGTACTAACCGACATATATAATAACAGTTATACAAACTTCCTATAGCTTAGAGATGTCCTACTGCTACCTAGTCTAAAAACTCAAAAAGTCATATTGAGAAAATAAATTGCAAAATCCAAAACATAAAAATAGTCTTCGCAAAATCTGGCTTTGATACCAATAAATTGTTAGGCGCTAGAAGTATACTTCTCTAATGAAATGGACAGGACCCCTTGTGACAATGTTAGATACAACACGATACAAGTCCACAAATCAAGAATAAATCAACAGCGAAAGATAAAAATATCCAACTACATAATAGAGAGTAAACTAATCCTTTTTTTCAACGCAATAAAAAATTACTGCTTACCCAGTGCACCAACCTTGCCACCTTGCCAGGGCCACATTTGCGATTTTGGTACTCATATAAGAAGCTAGAACTGATAGATTCAAAATAGGAGTTTAAAACAGTTCAATCAACCATGATAAAGAGTAAATAAATTTAGATGCAAACCCTAAAATTATCATATCTTGCTCTAATTATAGTATGCCCACTTGATGTACCATGTGAACCTATGACCAGAAGTAACTCATTTGTAAAACGCTGCAGGTTGTCTTGTGTGTCAGAGAATCAGAAATTAGTGTGATTTTCCAATTTACAGCAAGTTGACTTGAAAGAACTAGATAAACTGGCAGTGATGAATAATTAATCAAACTTCTTTATTTGTATGCTTTGTGGATTCTCTTCAACAGTTAAAGAGCACAATTTGGTTTATAACATTAAGATCATTAGTATGTTTTAGTTGATGCAGCTAGGAATTAGATTCACTGATTCAAACAAAATGACTAATCAGCTTGCTATGTCATAGTTCTAGTGTTAATTGTATGTATATGCTTTATAAACAGGGAACTTTTCTTCCATTGATTGTGCCACCGAAGGTTTCTCATGTGATCTTATGGTCCACATGGTTGATCTTTCTTTGTTCCATAAAGGTAATGAACCAAAAATATCCCTGTTTGTTTGAACATTTATTACAATAGCTATCAATTTTTAGCTAATAAGAACTCTGTTTTGGTTCACAGATTTTTCAATCAATAGCAAGAGATCGGCTTGAAAAACTAAATGCCTCTCCTTCTGTGACCCCTTTGAGCTACTTTCGTGTTTACTCTGCCCTGTTGCTGGTTCTTCTTGCAGATCTAATTTGGTAAAAAAAAAAAAAATTGCATACCTATTAAGGCCAAAAGTGCAATCCAATTCTCATAAAACTTCTACTTCCATTTTAATGATTTTTTTTTTTCATATTATATTTTTCTCATATTTGTAGTTGTTTGGACATATCCAGTAGAAATTCCAAATATATTTTATATAATTTCTTGCAAGGGAACTTCTTTCCTTGAGCCATCATGATTATCACTTTTAGTTTCCTGCACTGACACTTAAGCAAGGTGACCCTAGGAACTTGACTTTTGGATTAAGCATTATTTTTGCTCGCAAGGGTGTGGTGTGATATAGTGGTAAAGTACTCTGAGGGCAAATAAGAGGACCAGAGTTCGAATCTTAGGACGGTTTTGGAGGTTGGCCTATGAGTGTGCATAAGTTGTGCTTCGGATTTATCGGGTAGACGAACCAAGGGGAAGGTCGTCTACCTCTAGGATTAGTTGAGCGAAGCCTGAACATGACACTCGGATTACCAAAAAAAAAGGAACTCGACTTCAGGGAACAATATGATTTGGTATCGTAAAAGGCAAATCACTCTCAGTGACTCATGAGTCATGAATTGCATAGACATGATATCTTGTACTGATAGCTCCTTTAGGTAAGGGAAATCTATTATATGGGGCTATTTAGCATCCCTTTTATTCTTATTATGCAGTTTGCATTCAATACCATTAAGAATTTGGGAAACTATATACGAGCTTATAGTGGACCACTTAGAATTTTCAGATTATGGGTAAAAATATCATGAATCTTTCTACAGCTCAATTTTTTTTTGCTGATTTGATTATCACATTGGAATGATCATCACTGATTTTTTTTTTTTTTAAATCTGTAAGTTAGAAATAGAAAAAAAATTGACCTCAGACCGAAATAAACAATAGGATGACTAACCTGTAAAATTTGAATTTCTGGTTTTAGAAGCATCTGTCTAGATTCTGAAGTGCTTATCAAAGAGAATTTGGAAAGTGCAAGTGGTGTATCCTTGTTTATAACCTTAAGACATTTTGCATCCTGAGTATGTCTAAATCATCAAGCAGAGGGATTAGAATGACGTGTAGTTTACATACTCAATTAGACACCATGAACTTAGATAAATGGTAACTTATAGATGTCTATGCCGTAAACTGAGAAATTGTAGAAGCTCAAATAGGCTACTGCATGTGTCACGCCTGGAGGTGCAAGAGATGTGATATTGTAACATACTCGTATGAAAATTGGCTACCTTGGTGAAATTGATGCTTAATGGTGTGAGATATAAATCAAATGTGATCCTTTAGAAGAAAAAGAAGCATGAGAAGTAGTAGCGATTTGAATAGGTTTTTGCAGGACTTGAGCCTGTAGGCAGAAGGGATGCGATAGATGCTTCTGCAACTAAAGATAGGCCACCTGTTGGTGCAGCGGAGGCCGACAAGAGGGGGGGTGAATTGCTGTAAACAAAAATAAAACTACCCTCCTCGGATTTCAACTCAGAATAAATGCAATAGTAAAATAATAGAGGCAGAAAATAAAAGCAGAAACAGAATTTAACCTGGTTACAACCAAGAGGGTTGTTAATCCATGGCAGTGAAAAGCGCACTAAGAAAATTCTCCTTTGCTGAAGGCGGAGAAGCCTTTTACACTCTAATGGCTTAGAACTACTGCTAGGAAATGCTTACAGAGTTGAATGTAGAAGTTGTTGTGACTTTCCTAGCTCCAGGGGCCTTTATATAGGTCCTGAAAATCTTATCCCGAGAGTCCAAGGCATCTCCAACAAGGTTCAAGGCGCCTCCAGCTCGGTCAGCGGATAAAACTTTATCCGCAGCGCAAACGGTCAAACTGACCTGGCTCAAGGCGCCTTAAACAAGCCTTTCAAGGCGCCTTCAATATTGAAGGCGCCTTGAATATGTTTAAGAAGGTTCTTCTTTCCTCTTTTCTTCACTTTGGCTTCCGAAGCTCCGGTCTTTTGGGTGATTGCGGCCAACCGAAATAGGGCTCACCCGAACCCAATTCCCGACCTTCTCCTCGAGCAGGCTTCCGTCCGGCTTCTCGTCCCTCGAACGCCACGCACGTTCTTCTCGCTCCACCGGCGTACTCTTCCGCAGCTCTCTCGTCCTTTGGACGCACCGAGCCTGTCGGCTCCCTTCCCGTGCCGTCCTTCTCGCTAGCTGCGTCTTCCGCTCGACTTCCTGCGCTCCTAAGCTCCTGCACACTCAGACACAGGGATCAAACACAAAGCAGGACCTAACCAACTTGGTTGATCACATCAAAACTACCACGGGGTCCAACAATCTCTTCCTTTTTGATGTGCATCAACCCAAGTTCAAGTTAGGGAAAAAAAATAGACATAAAGAGTAATTTTAAAGAAAAACTACTAAACTAACCAGTTAAGCATAACTTTTGCAATAAATAAAATTGCAACACATTTTCAAAAAAAATAGGTAAAATTTTAATTTCCTAACTCCCCCTAAACTTGTACCTTTCTCTTCTCCTTTGATCACAGAAAAAATGGGGTACTAATAAGAGAATACTAAGCAAATTATTAAGGTAGAAAAGTTCTAATCAAAAATGAATTTTTAAAAAAAATTCTAAGTTAAATTGAATTTCCAGAAAAAATTTTCTAAGCAAAAATAAATTTTTAGAATTTTACAAAAAAAATTTCTAAGTTAAATGACTTCTTGAAATTTCCAAAAAAAATTCTAAGTAATATGAACTTTTAGAATTTTCCAGAAAAAATATTTCTAACCTTTTTTTTTTTTTTTGAATTTATAAAAATCATTTTCCAAAAATGTTTGATTAAACTTTCAAAGCATTATTTAATTCTAATTTTTAATGTTTTTTCAGAAAGTTAATTAAATATTTTATTTCAATATTTCAGCTTCCAGGTCGTGGCGAGGCACTAGGCTTTCTTGGTTATTGGAGCAACAACCACTTCCTTAACAAAGCTTCTATAAAGAATTTCAATGTTTAATTTTCTCACTGTAGGCTTTTAACTAAAAGTGAAATTTAAACTAAGATTTTGGAACCCAATAAAGGTTCCTTCCTGCATGGTTGGTCAAAAACTTAGGGGGTACATGATTTTTGGGCACTTTTCTAAGTTGACCCTGATGTTTTCTAATGTATCAATTTAATTTTTCATAAGTTCTTAATTTTGATTTAGGAAATTTATTTAAGCATGCATCAGATTTCAATTTTTCAATTTCTAATTTTAATTTATCATTTTCTGATTATATACTATCGTACATCTCAAGTGGACATGCTTTTGCTAATTTCATTTTCAATTCTTTATTTTCTTTTTCTAATTCAAATAAGTCTTTAGAAAGCGATTTAATAAAGCGAAATGACTGAGTCGGGATTAGATTTCATACCTGCCTGACTTGACTCGGTGAGGCTCCCCCTTCACTGCTGCTTTCTTCTTCTGATGTTCCTCCCCCTTCGTCGATGCTTATCTCTGAGCTAGTCGTTTCTTCTAGCTGATGGTTGACCATCAGTTCTAGTTCCGAGAATTCTTCGACTTCCGATTCGGAGGATGACGAATCATCCCACGTGGCCTTTAGGTTGTGTTTGGTTTGAGCTGGCTTTTTGCTCCTTTCCTTATCCTTCTGTTTGCTCTTCAATTTTGGGCAGTCCTCCTTGATATGCCCTTCTTCGTTGCAGTTGTAGCAACGGACAATCCTTCTCTTTTGACGATGTTTACTTGACTGCGATCTAAATTTGTTAAATTTAAAAAATTTATTAAAACGTCTTACCATTAATGCAGCTTCGTTTTCGTTGATTGTCGTTTCGGAGTCAGGATCGTCCTTTTCGGCTTGTAGGGCAATGTTGAGGTTCGACTTCTCTACTAGATTTTCTGCAAGTCGAGATTCGTGCAGTTCGAAAGTTGAAAACAATTGTTCCAATGTACTTACCTCGAGATTCTTAGAGATGTAGTAAGCATCTACTAACGAGGGCCACTCGGGAGTTCTCGGGAAGGCGTTGAGCGCGTATCGAATTGAGTCCTTGTTCGTTACTTCTTTTCCAAGGTTGGTGAGTTGAGTTATCAGTTCTTTGATCCTCGCTTGGAGTTGCGCTACCTTTTCCCCTTGGTTCATCCGGAGGTTCGTCAACTGAGTTCGGAGGATGTTGCGCCTGGCTAGTTTCGCTTCGGAGGTACCTTCGTGAAGCTCCAGGAATTTCTCCCAGAGATCTTTAGTGGAGGTGTAGCTTCCGATCCGACTTACCTCCTGAGGTGATAGAACGCTGAGGAGGTGGAATTCAGCTTTTCTGTTGGCGACGAAATCGGCTTGCTCCTTCTTGCTCCACGTGTTTTCTTCTTTGTCTTTAAGAGCTGCAAAACCATATTTCATAGTAATTAAAATATCAAAGTCTGTTTTAAAAAATACCTCCATTTTGCGCTTCCATGTGGCGAAGTCTCCGTCGAACTTCGGGGGATGGATGTTCGCTCCGGCCATCGTCTTGATCGTAGTGCTTCAGTTGGCGGTTAGTCCTTCTAAGGCGATCAGCGGAGGCCGGCAAGAGGGGGGGGTGGTGAATTGCTGTAAACAAAAATAAAACTACCCTCCTCGGATTTCAACTCAGAATAAATGCAATAGTAAAATAATAGAGGCAGAAAATAAAAGCAGAAACAGAATTTAACCTGGTTACAACCAAGAGGGTTGTTAATCCATGGCAGTGAAAAGCGCACTAAGAAAATTCTCCTTTGCTGAAGGCGGAGAAGCCTTTTACACTCTAATGGCTTAGAACTACTGCTAGGAAATGCTTACAGAGTTGAATGTAGAAGTTGTTGTGACTTTCCTAGCTCCAGGGGCCTTTATATAGGTCCTGGAAATCTTATCCCGAGAGTCCAAGGCGCCTCTAGCTCGGTCAGCGGATAAAACTTTATCCGCAGCGCAAACGGTCAAACTGACCTGGCTCAAGGCGCCTTAAACAAGTCTTTCAAGGCGCCTTCAATGTTGAAGGCGCCTTCAAGGTTCCTGTTACAGTAATTTCTGCTACAGTAATTTCAGCCTCTTTTGACTTCTTTTCTTCTTCGCTTTGGCTTTCGAAGCTCCGGTCTTTTGGGTGATTGCGGTCAACCAAAATAGGGCTTACCCGAACCCAAGTCCGACCTTCTCCTCTAGCAGGCTTCCGTCCGGCTTCTCGTCCCTCGAACGCCGCGCACGTTCTTCTCGCTCCACCGGAGTACTCTTTCGCAGCTCTCTCGTCCTTCGGACGCACCGAGCCCGTCGGCTCCCTTCCCGTGTCGTCCTTCTCGCTAGCTGCGTCTTCCGCTCGACTTCCTGCGCTCCTAAGCTCCTGCACACTCAGACACAGGGATCAAACACAAAGCAGGACCTAACTAACTTGGTTGATCACATCAAAACTACCACGGGGTCCAACAATCTCCTCCTTTTTGATGTGCATTATCCCAAGTTCAAGTTAGGAAAAAAAATAGACATAAAGAGTAATTTTAAAGAAAAACTACTAAATTAACCAGTTAAGCATAACTTTTGCAATAGATAAAATTGCAACACATTTAAAAAAAAAATAGGTAAAATTTTAATTTTCCTAACTCCCCCTAAACTTGGACCTTTCTCTTCTCCTTTGATCACAGCAAAAATGGGGTACTAATAAGAGAATACTAAGTAAATTATTAAGGTAGAAAAGTTCTGATCAAAAATGAATTTTTAAAAAAAATTCTAAGTTAAATTGAATTTTCAGAAAAAAAATTCTAAGCAAAAATGAATTTTTAGAATTACAAAAATTTTTTTTCTAAGTTAAATGACTTCTTGAAATTTCAAAAAAAAATTCTAAGTAATATGAACTTTTAGAATTTTCCAGAAAAAATATTTTAACCAATTTTTTTTTTTTGAATTTATAAAAATCATTTTCTAAAAATGTTTGATTAAACTTTCAAAGTATTATTTAATTCTAATTTTTAATGCTTTTTCAGAAAGTTAATTAAACATTTTATTTCAATATTTTAGCTTTCAGGTCGTGGCGAGGCACTAGGCCTTCTTGGTTATTGGAGCAACAACCACTTCCTTGACAAAGCTTCCATAAAGAATTTCAATGTTTAATTTTCTCACTTAGGCTTTTAACTAAAAGTGAAATTTAAACTAACAAAGATTTTGGAACCCAATAAAGATTCCTTCCTGCAGGGTTGGTCAAAAACTTAGGGGGTACATGATTTTTGGGCACTTTTCTAAGTTGACCCTGGTGTTTTCTAATGTACCAATTTAATTTTCCATAAGTTCTATTTCTTGGGCGACACAGAGGATATCTCGATCGGGGGAGAAAACGGGTAAATTCCATATAGTCCAATATGTCTGACAAGTCGCACTATAACTCTATCCAAGTTGCATCTTCCTTTCTGGGATTCCGAAAAGGTACTTTTGGAACACCAACGGGCATTAATTTAAAGACAAAATTGAGTACTATACTTCACGTTAATATGGAAACGTAACAATGGCTTTATCATCTTTATTTCTTTTTCTCTTTATTTTTATTGTATTTTATACATAGATTTTTATACATATGGTTCTGATTTTATACTATCGTACATCTCAAGTGGACATGCTTTTGCTAATTTCATTTTCAATTCTTTATTTTCTTTTTCTAATTCGAATAAGTCTTTAGAAAGCGATTTAATAAAGCGAAATGACTGAGTCGGGGTTAGATTTCGTACCTCACTTACCTAACTCGGTGAGGCTCCCCCTTTACTGCTGCTTTCTTTTTCTGATGTTCCTCCCCCTTCGTCGATGCTCATCTCTGAGCTAGTCGTTTCTTCTAGTTGATGGTTGGCCATCAGTGCTAGTCCCGAGAATTCTTCGACTTCCGATTCGGAGGATGACGAATCATCCCACGTGGCCTTTAGGTTGTGTTTGGTTCGAGCTGGCTTTTTGCTCCTTTCCTTATCCTTCTGTTTGCTCTTCAATTTTGGGCAGTCCTCCTTGATGTGCCCTTTTTCGTTGTAGTTGTAGCAACGGACAATCCTTCTCTTTTGACGATGTTTACTTGACTGCGATCTAAATTTATTAGATTTAAAAAACTTATTAAAATGTCTTACCATTAATGCAGCTTTGTTTTCGTCGATTGTCGCTTCGGAGTCAGGATCGTCCTTTTCGGCTCGTAGGGCAATGTTGAGGTTCGACTTCTCTACTAGATTTTCTGCAAGTCGAGATTCGTGCAGTTCGAAAGTTGAAAACAATTGTTCCAATGTACTTACCTCGAGATTCTTAGAGATGTAGTAAGCATCTACTAAGGAGGCCCACTCGGGAGTTCTCGGGAAGGCGTTGAGCGCGTATCGAATTGAGTCCCTGTTCGTTACTTCTTCTCCAAGGTTGGTGAGTTGAGTTATCAGTTCTTTGATCCTCGCTTGGAGTTGCGCTACCTTCTCGCCTTGGTTTATCCGGAGGTTCGTCAACTGAGTTCGGAGGATGTCGCGTCTGGCTAGTTTCGCTTCGGAGGTACCTTCGTGAAGCTCCAGGAATTTCTCCCAGAGATCTTTCGCGGAGGCGTAGCTTCCGATTCGACTTACCTCCTGAGGTGGCAGAACGCTGAGGAGGTGGAATTCAGCTTTTCCGTTGGCGACGAAATCGGCTTGCTCCTTCTTGCTCCACGTGTTTTCTTCTTTGTCTTTAGGAGCTGCAAAATCATATTTCATAGTAATTAAAATATCAAAGTCTGTTTTAAAAAATACCTCCATTTTGCGCTTCCATGCGGCGAAGTCTCCGTCGAACTTCGGGGGATGGATGTTCGCTCCGGCCATCATCTTGATCGTAGTGCTTCAGTTGGCGGTTAGTCCTTCTAAGGCGATCAGGCTCTGATACCAAGTGTTGGTGCAGCGGAGGCCGGCAAGAGGGGGGGGTGGTGAATTGCTGTAAACAAAAATAAAACTACCCTCCTCGGATTTCAACTCAGAATAAATGCAATAGTAAAATAATAGAGGCAGAAAATAAAAACAGAAACAGAATTTAACCTGGTTACAACCAAGAGGGTTGTTAATCCAGGGCAATGAAAAGCGCACTAAGAAAATTCTCCTTTGCTGAAGGCGGAGAAGCCTTTTACACTCTAATGGCTTAGAACTACTGCTAGGAAATGCTTACAGAGTTGAATGTAGAAGTTGTTGTGACTTTCCTAGCTCCAGGGGCCTTTATATAGGTCCTGGAAATCTTATCCCGAGAGTCCAAGGCGCCTCCAACAAGGTTCAAGGCGCCTCCAGCTCGGTCAGCGGATAAAACTTTATCCGCAACGCAAACGGTCAAACTGACATGGCTCAAGTCGCCTTAAACAAGCCTTTCAAGGCGCCTTCAATGTTGAAGGCGCCTTGAATATGTTTAAGGCACCTTCAATATGTTTAAGGCACCTTCAATATGTTTAAGGCGCCTTCAAGGTTCCTGCTACAGTAATTTCAGCCTCTTTTGACTCCTTTTCTTCTTCGCTTTGGCTTTCGAAGCTCCGGTCTTTTGGGTGATTGCGGCCAACGAAATAGGGCTTACTCGAACCCAATTCCCGACCTTCTCCTCGAGCAGGCTTCCGTCCGGCTTCTCGTCCCTCGAACGCCACGCACGTTCTTCTCGCTCCACCGGAGTACTCTTCCGCAGCTCTCTCGTCCTTCGGACGCACCGAGCCCGTCGGCTCCCTTCCCGTGCCGTCCTTCTCGCTAGTTGCGTCTTCCGTTCGACTTCCTGCGCTCCTAAGCTCCTGCACACTCAGACACAGGGATCAAACACAAAGCAGGACCTAACCAACTTGGTTGATCACATCAAAACTACCACGGGGTCCAACACCGCCTTGGTGAAACAAATGCCTGATGGTGTGAAGTTGACCTGTTAGATGATAAGGATACATGCTGGTCTTTGCTTGGTGCTGAAAACTAGATTCTAGATATGAATAGGAGAAACTTCATTATTGGATTCCTCAAAACACACAGTAGATGGAAGGATTTATATTTTTCTGGCTAATTTTCAAATGGTAATACATATGCAATAGTCTTCTTGGACTACTCAAGAAGCATTTTGATTAGAACCTCCAAAACTCTACTTTTTAACTTGCAGCATATTTGTTCTTGCTTATATAGAATCCTGAGTTGATTTTTGAACTGGACGCTTTTATTTTTGTACTTTCAGGATGAAGCTCTGTATGGTGCTGTGCAGTTCATACATTTCTAGCTTGTTTCTGCTATTGTTCTTTGAGCCTTTAAGTATAGCTTTTGATACATTACAGGTGATTATTTCTAGGCATGCTTTATACTTGAGAATCAGTGTATCTTGTTTATCATTTTGCGTAAAGTTCCTCTTGTGTAGATAAAGTAGGATAATATTTTATGGATTATGTCAGGATAGCTGGTTTCATATTCTTCATTTCATAAATACCACTTAAAGCCAAAGAAGTAGCCATCTAATTAGACTATGGTTTAAAATCTCGAGCCTTGTCGAGGTTTCAATTCCAGATCGGAATGATACAGTTTTGGTACTGCATCGTATCGTGCTGATATAAGTTCAGTATTTTTTAAATATAAAATATATTAACTAAAAATAAAATTATTAATCTAAATATTTTTTTAAAATAATATATATATATATATATAATGGGATAATTTTATCAAAATTTAATTAAGTCTCTTTAAATTATCTAAGATAGGAGTTGATTAAATTTATTAACCTACGTATTTAATTAAACCATAAGTTCATATTCTTGTTCCGCAACGACCATGGGCATGCACGGCTTGTGCGACGCCTCCGAAGGTGTCGCGAGGCCTGCACGATGCCTTCGAATGCATCGCTGGGTCCGCGTCGTGTGGACCCGACACCGTGTGCCTGTGCCGGTCTGCGAAACCACTTGAGATTTTAATCCATGGATTAGACTTCCAACATTCAAGAGTATTTTAACAGGAATATTGTATGTTTAAGCCAAACATCCTTATCTAAGATACCAAAAGCAAAAAAGCATTCTTTGTTTTTCTTCATCTGATGTTTCTTGTCTTTGTAGACCATTATGGTACATGGGTTTCAGTTCATTGAAATTTATCAACGATGCTCCAATGAAAATGTCAGCTTAGACTCCGATATTCAGAAAACAGCAGAATATCTGAAAACAGCACCAGGTAAATGAAGGCTATAAAATGTTTGCTTTTTTTGGCATAAGTCTAAAATCTTATTCCTCCTTGATTAATTGACTATGACTTCTAAGTTCTAACTGTTTTTGGTATCTGCATAACCTCAAATGAGATAATATTAAGTTCACTCGAATCTTCTAAAATTGTAGTTGAAAACTTATGTTACACTATTGATGGTTCATTTGGTATGTGAAAATCATTCCTCACAAGTTAAACTCAAGAAACCTGTGCTTGGGAATAGATATTCAGATTACTTTAAATGTGTTAAAAAAATAACCAGAAAGTGTTGAGAAACAATAATTCCATCCTGCATTTTTTTTGATGTTGAGTTATGTGAGGTTTTCTTATGATATTTACATGTAGTTGTTTTTTCAAAGTAAAAAAAAAGAAGAAAAGAATCTATCAAAACCATGCCCACAATGTTATATGGAACTGTCTAGGTCATCTGATTAAGCTGGGAATCTGAGGTTAATCTGGTTGGTTTGGTATCTGCATAAACTAGACCTGGCCAGTTCATCTGATTAAGCTAGGAATGCGAGGCTAACCTTGTTTATTTAATACAAGAACCTGATTCCTTTACAATTATATTACTGTTAAGGTGGGGTTTAATATATACTGGACTACTGACTCATGTTCAGTATGACCGAGGTGGAACTGATCATGAGACTGCTCGGCCGAACTCTGAGGTACTCTGAAGGATTCTGAGCAGTTCAGTATGGCCAAGGTGGAACTGATGGTTAGTTTAGGATCTGTATGGACAAGGTGAAATGGGCCCAAATTGCCTCTTGAGTTAAGGGGTAAAGTTTCTTGAGTGGAAGGCTAAAGGGAAGGGGTCTGATCTTCTTTAGCTCCCTGAGGTGGAGGCACTGTATTCCACAGGAGGAGACACACGATCCTGATCTGTAGATGGAAAAGATGAAAGTCTTGGTTCAGGTAAGATCTTCTCGGCTGCCTTTGGGGCCAAACGTATAGGCATTGGGATCGGTGTTCAGATTGTCAAATACTAGATAAAAAAGGGCAGCCCAGTGCACGAAGCTCCCGCCATGCGGGGGCCCGGGGAAGAATCCATTGTACGCAGCCTTACCCTGCTTGTTTGCAAGAGGCTGTTTCCAAGATTCGAACCCGTGACCTTTTGGTCACATAGCAACAACTTTACCGTTGCGCCAAGGTTCCCATAGTAGCAAATTGTCTTTACCTATTTTATTTTTTAATGTTTTCATTAGCATTTATATAAAATATTTAGTTATCATTGGATGAATCGACTAGTTTGACTGATTGAGCCATCAAATCATTACCCAATTCATTCTCTGATCCTGTTTTGAGAACACTGATAAGTCATGTTGGTTCAGGTTATTTGTGTAATAATGGAGAAATGCCTCTTGATTGGGACTCAGATTTATTAGACTACCATTACTATTTTATTTAATAATAATTATTATTCTGAAATGAAATTTAATAACATAAATGTAAAATTAATTAAACGAATGTATTCTGATTTTCTAATATCATATTTTCATGGTGCAAGGAAAGTGGCTTAAATGATGGACAATTCCTTGGTTATTGGTACTTTGATGATATATCAACTTCATTGCCAACTCTCTGAAAAAAAAACTCTCTTAAGAAACAATGTGATAAGCAAGATGACCCCAAATATGGTGCATGGTGAGAGGTGGAACGGGCTCCATAGGCAACGAGGGTTCAAATCTCACCAGGGCACATTATACCCGGTGAGTTTGAAAAACTTGTGATGTTGGGTTGTCCGCCAAAACCCATTTGCACTTCCCGAATACCCTGGTCGTTGGACTGGATATTCATAAGGTGGATGATCTTTCAATCTGTTGGTGGATTAGTCCCTGGAACTCCCGCTAGCTCAATCCTCTTTGCCGGTAGAGAAACCTTACCACAAACTCGATCAAGAACTCTTGGATTGCTTTGAGCTTTGGAGAAGGGGTTAACCACCTTAAATTTTCATCACCAAAGCCAGCCAATCTGAGTTCAATTATATAGAGCTTGGGAATAAACACCCAAGCTATGTTTCCGCCACCAGTCAATTGTCATACTTACCAGTATCTTTGTGGAATTCTACCGTTACAACCTAACAGCTTGATTCCAATCAACTGCTCACCATGGATCAGTCGATTGGTCTTCATGGGCTGAGTGAACAGAAGCATGTTGTTCTCTCCCAGTCGACTGTACAAGTCGACTAGACTAGCCCTAGAACCACAAACCTTAGAATTCCATTTCGGGTTTGCTGGTTCTCAACCACTAGTCGACTGAGACATATATCAGTCGACTAGTAAACCCTAATTTAGGGTTTTACTCTCAAGTACAATCACTCATGCACTTGTTCTCATCCGCACAACCTTGACCTTGCATTCTAGCCTCCTCCATCAACCTTGTGTCCCTTAGATGCTTTGTCATTCTTCACGCCTTGCATTCAAGAGCTTCCTTCGGCCTTGTCCTTGTTGTCGCGTCTTCCTTTGCCAAGAGGCTCCTTACCTTCGGGTCTTCATCCTTGCCAAGAAGCTCCTCGCTCCCGAGACTTCACTTGCCAAGAGCTTCTCGCTCCGGAACTTCATCCTTGCCAAGATCCCCTCGCTCCGGGTCTTCACCTTGCCAAGTCATACTTGGACTTACACGACCAAGCCTCAAGCTTGGACTTACACCGCCAAGACTCCCATGCTTAGATTTCACCTTTGTCAAGATCACAGGTCTTTCCTTGCACCTGTCACCTGCACACTTAACCACGCATATCAAATACAGATGCAAATCCTAACTTAAACTCTTTGTCCAAACATCAAAATCTAAGGGTATGCCGATTGCTCCAACATAGATTATCAAAAAAAAATGTGATAAGCAAGATGGTACCAAATAAACTATATCTCAAGGGGTATATAAGCCTGTGAATATCTAGTTGTTATGAATGAAGTTTTAGGTGAGTTGGTCTGTGTTAAGTTTTGTTGCTTTGCTATTGTTTCTGATGAAGAATAGATGAGTAATTATTGGCAAATAAATTATTTTTTGGCATAGCATAATCTGTCGTAGGTTCTCTGAAAAAATTGGGACTATCCTTTTCCATAAACTGTCATCTGAACTTGGACATTGTTTTTTTGCAGCTTGCCAATATGTCCACTTCAGTTCAATAAAAATCGAATTCATTGAAAGACCTTTGGTAATAAATACATTATGTCATGTATGGGAAAATGATTGATTAGGATTGATTACCTCAAACAACCTTTACAATTAATCTCCTCTTGAAGGCGTTCTATCCTCTATTTGCTTTGTGGCGAATATTATATCAAGTCCAGGGTCCTCCAAATATTTGAATTCATCAGTCAATAACTTGGAATACCTACCAAATGGCTAGCATATATGTTTTACAAATATTTAGCGAACCTAATATGAAAATCTTTGTTGTATTCTTTCTTAATGTTCTTCTGAAGAAATCTATCAGAAAATCAATCTTTTAGTATAGAGGTTCAGTATTATTCTACATCGGCAACTAGCATTAATAGCTTTTTAAATATTACTGGTTGAAATTCAGTCATGCTTGTGCATGTGGGAATCTTCTCTATACATTTATAATTACTTACATGTGCAATTTTCTTTTAGAGTCCACAAAACTACTATTCAAATGATAGTTCTTCCTACTTTTAAATTCATGTTATCATGCTAAGATTTGATGGTGAAATCTGTGGGCAGATTATTGATATCCGAGGGAGGTCATAGGAGCTATGCCAATAAATAATTACTATATTGCTTTCAACTGTAGGTTGTTTTTCTCTAGGTTGCAGCAAAGGTCCATCCAATTTTCACAACCTTCACCCATGTTGCTGTAAATTTTGTCCTTTTCTGCTTTGCCTCTCATAATGTCGTCTTCAACTGAAATCTTGTCTAACATGATAATTGTTTCACATTTATTGATATTTTTCTCCTTGAAGGTATTCACTACTGGCTGATAGATACCTTTGCTTAGTCTGAAGCCATGCATTTATTTTTGTGTTCTATCAATTATTTTGTTTTAAACCAGGATGGTGTATATTTCATATTATGATAAAACAGCAAAATCTAATTCAATTTGTTTTGCAGGCTCTCTATCTGAATGGAAGGGCATTCTCATCAGACATTGTGGTTTCATTCTAGATATGATGACATTGCTAACAGCACTAGGCCATTACTTTGTTATCTGGTGGCTTCATGGCTTAGCATTTCATCTAGTAGACGTAGTTCTTTTTCTTAATATGCGTGTAAGTGGTAAATTAGCATTTCAAAATATCTTTTATATAATTTAGGCTAACTGGAAGTTGTATTCTGGTTCTAAAATATACCTTATATCTGAGGTGAACAGGCTCTTATAAGTGCAATTGCTAAGCGAATTAGAACATATCTTAAGTTGAGGAAAGCCCTTACTTCCCTAGATGGAGCACTTCCTGATGCTACATATGAGGAACTTCGTGCTTTTGACGATGAGTGTGCAATATGCCGAGTATGTGGTTTCAATGTTTTCTAAAACTGTTTCAAAAAATTTTCCAGCGGAAGGATTAATTAGAAAGTTGCAGGGACCAATGGTGAGGGCCAAAAAACTGTCATGCAATCATCTATTCCATCTCGTGTGTTTGAGATCTTGGTATGACCTATGTTCTCTCTCGCCTTTGATCATTTTTTTACCGTGATGTTTGTCTTAACATCTTTATGAGATTCTATTGGTTAAATATTCACGCATGAAATTGTTGATTTTTTACACATTGAGCAACTGTTGGAAGATTTTGTCCAGAAGTATTGACATTCCACATTCCATGAAATGACTATATTTACAAAAGATTGCGCCATGTAAGAGCAGAATTATGCATAACTGAAATTTTGCAAGGATAAATGGATATATGAATGTCTGCGTTAGGAACACTGAAACTAACAAATTGGGATTTTTGAATGTCCACTGCCTTTTAAGAAATGAATTCCTGATAGCAATGCTATCAGATATCCTTTCCTCGTCAGATGGCAATTGTTTTGCTTTGCTGTCAAATGTAAAATTGATGTCTTTCGATGCATTTGAAGAGTATCCTAATTATTGCATGATTGCACTTTTCTGATGTATCAAAAAATTGTTAACATATTTGGCCTTTTAACATATTATATCAACGAGTTCAAGATGTTTTTTTTTGCACTGTTTAGTTCTGGTTCCACTTTGTGCTCATTTATTATAACAGAGCATCTCACTGCACTTATAATTATGCTCCCTAAAAGCTGGATTCATTGCCAGACATTTTCAACACATTTATTAGGTGATGATTACTGAAAGAAATCATAGGTGTAGGAAATGTAGAGACTTTTGAAACATGGACTAACTGTTTGTTCACAAATTTGAGGGCTCTGTTTCTTGGCCTATATAATGACTACTCTGATACTGTTTGGAGATATTATTGCCTATAAGAGTTTGTTTAAATTAATTAAACTTTTCAATCCCAGTTGAATATCTTTTAATATGCTAAAAGTAATTCAAAACAAAAGTGCTATTTTGCACATGATTTATCCTTTGCGCAAATACCAATTCATGCTTTATCTAATCCCTTGACATGCTTGCAATATCATTTTTTCAAAATTCTGTTCTAACATGGTTAGTTATTTGAATAATTGCCTATTCATTTTTTTTTAATCATTTGCTTATTGCTCATGCTATCAGGAAATTATTTGCTCATTGTTCAGGCTATTCAGGAAACATAGGATCCCATATTCATACAATGCAGTCTAATCTTTCATTTGAATTCTCAATACATTGTTTCAAAAGTTTCACACATTTATTTAGCATTGCCATTGAGGAGCTTGGCCTTTTTAAAGCCTTTTTTTAGTTCATGTATTGTCGGTTTGAAGATGAGAATACACAAGTCTCTGAGATTCTAATAATTAGCTTGGTATTAGTAGCATTTGCAACAACTTGTGCGCTACCTCCGGTTACGGCATATTATAGATCTTTTCCCACCACTTAATGTGGCCATCAATTCATAATCTTTGTTGTATCATAGTTGAATCTTGAAAAGCATAGTCACACATTTGTGAAAGAACAGTACTATGACTTCTTACATGCAGATTGTTTGTTTTGGAGTAATGTTCCATAGGGTAAGCCTCAGGCCTTTAAATTTAATAACATCTCAGGCTCGACCAGGGTTTGACTGATGTCTACTCTTGCCCAACATGCCGGAGGCCATTATTTACTTCTAATGTTCAAGGAGGCATAAGGTCTGCTTCTGGAAATGCTATAGATGGGCAACAAGTTGCTGAACATCTGAATTTAGGATTGAACCAACAAAGAGTTCCTGGTCATGCACCTTTAGGAGCATCTCCAAACCCATCACAGAATACTTCGGATACAATCTGGAGGTTATTTTTCTCTTTATACTCTTGTTTTACCGTTGCTACCCTTGTGTAAGCAAAAATTGTGGTCATAACATGCTTGTTTATATAATACCATTAACTGTAACTGCAAGATTATTTCATTTAGTTGCTGCCACAAACATAATGGAATTCTATAGCAGTGCTTTGCTAACTTGTTATTTTTACATGAGCATACTTGCCACAGTTTGTTGGGTACTCTTCCAACTGAAAATGGCTGACATGTCTATTTCTTAGCTGGATTTTGAATATTAGAGATATATTGATTCCTTGTTCTAATATTATATGGAGAACGCCTGGCTTGTTTCATCACTTACTCTGGTGTCATATGATTCTTCCCCAGCCTTGGGTTTAAGTGCTGCTGCATTTTTTGGCTGGTCACTCCTGTTAGTCACTACTGTAGTGTTTATTCCTTTAGCTACTCTTTAGTTATGTAGTCTATTATACATCACTATCAGTTGTTGCTAGGAAAAGTAAACTATCACTTTGAAAGTATAGCAAAAGGGAAGAAAAGTTGATATAATGTAACTGTTTTTTCTTTCCCTCCAGCCTTTTCACTTACTCTCGGGCCATTAGTTTTTGAGGAAAAAAACAATTCTGAATCCTCTATCATTTTCTTTTCCCCATAATTTTAACACCAGTATTTCTATCCTTCAAGTTTTGTTTTCACATAAACACTCTTAGCCTTGCTCTTTGATTTACATTGCTCATTATTGTAACTCTTGATCTTGATACTCTTGCATACCTTATCATTTCTAGCCCATCCTTAGCATAACTTTTTGTTCTTTCTGTAAAAATCAGTAATAATCATATTGAAATTAGTTGCTTAGTAACAATGGAAGAAACAAGTCATATATGTGTGTAGTAATGGTGCAAAATGTTGTTACATCGGTTTTATCTTGAAATGCACTTTTTGTTTGGTGTCCAGGGGTGCTGCATTCGACTCCAGTTTGACACCTACATGGATGAACCAAGGGATCGATGGTGCTAGTTCATCAAGTTCAGTCACATCCGTAGGATTTGGCGGGGTTCAGATGATGATGAGGCAGCTTGCATCTGTTAGTGAAAACTTTGCTCAGGGTTCTCTACATGATTCAGCTTGGAATCTGTGGCTTCCTCAGCATACTGCGATTCCTCATATTCCTCCATCCTCCTCCACGAGGCTGAATAGAAATGCAGCTGGTTTACGGATCAGGAACGCCACATCCCCGGTTAACAGTAATATGTCAGAGTTACTCACTATGGTTGATAGAGTGCGTGAGGTGTTGCCACATGTTCCCGACGAACTAATTGTGCAGGTATGCCACTGTGTCCTTAATTGACGGGACTATTTTCCATTTTTTGTTGGGTGCCGTTTAAAAAATTTCTTCCGTTTCAGGATTTACTGAGAACCAACAACATCAACATCACTGTGAATAATCTTCTTGTACAATAATAACCCTAGTGGGCATAACTCATAGCAACTATAAAGCTTTGTATATTTAAGACGGCAGATATAGGTTATTAAAAGAGCTATCGGCATGACTTTGTATTTACATTTTCATAAGTCTCGAATCCAACGGAAAGAGCGAGAAAAAAAAAAGACACCTGAAAGCTTGTGGCTGTGTAATTTCCCCCTAGCTGCTTTCTTCATAAATTTTTCTTTGTAGTATTTACTCGCCTTTATTGCGTTTCTTTTTCTTTAGTAAATAGAATAGCCGTTAATAAAACATAAATTTTTACCATTATCTCGTAATGTTAAGAATCAGGGGTGCAATCAAAACCGAATTGAACAATTTGAAATTTGATTGATGATATTTTGATTTTAATTAATGACACTGAATAAATTTTAAAAAATAAATATATATATATATATATTAAATTGAATTAATAGAATTGATTTTTTTTTTTTTTAAAAAAAAATCTGATAGATTATATAAAATTTTATAATGGCGATTTAGTCAGTCTTTGGGCTTTGGGAGGGATCGCAGTGCGAGGTCGCGCCTGTCCGTTTCCGGGCAAGAAGTCGCGACGTTTCGATCGCACCCTGAGCAGCGACTACAATACAAATTTGAACCGGCACCGCCTGCGCCCTTCCCAGTTGCAACCCAAGGCATGGAGAAGCCGCCGAGGTCGAGGCAGAGGCCCGGCATGGAGCGCCCCTACGCTGTGCTGCACAAGAACCTGACGGAGATTGAGTCGCGCCTTCGCCAGCTCTCCGCGGCCAACAACGACGGCGCATCCTCCTACTCCCCGCACCAACACCAGACGGTGTGCAAAGACGTGGCGGCGAAGATCGACTTCCTCAAGGCGCTGCTCGCCGCCGAGATGGAGGCCCACGCCAGCGACACGGCGCCGCCGCCCAAGCACATCTTCCACCTGCTCCACAGGCTAAGCGCCGCGGAGCACGCGCTGCGCGAGAGGGAGGACGGCCTCGACGGGTTGCCGCCGGACGACCCCCACGACGTGTCGATGTGCTCCTGCACCCACGAGTGCTTCGACGAACCGCAGCCGGACACAGAGGCCGGGGAGGAGGAAGAGGAGGAGGAGGATGTTGACGGCGTGCCGGAGCCTGAGGATTTCGGGCCACTTGAGGACGAGAAAGCAGAAAGTCTGGCGAGCCCATGGAACAGTTCAGTGGGAGAAGACGAGGAAACAGAGCACGGCTGGCATTTCGGATGCCGGTTTGACAGCGCCGCGGTGGCGCTGGCATCGGCGGCTGCAATTGGAGTGTGGTTGGCAACAAAATTCTACGGAGCAGAAGAGGAGGTTTTCCTGGTGCCAACTTGAAAAACAAGAACACAAGAACTTTCTGAAAGATGTCTTAGACATCTCTTATCCCTCGCATCACCCCATTGATCCTAATAACATGATTGCTTGTTCGGTAGAAACATTGTATTAAGTTCACATCATTATAACATTGCTATGTTCATGCCTCCTTCTCTCTTGATCTGGCAGGAAACAACTGTTGCAACGAAGATTGGAATAAGAATTCTAGTGAGATCCTTGTAAAGTTATCCATAGAAACCTTTGTCAAAGCTAGCCTCCTTTGATTTAACTTATCAAGCTTATCGCAGTAATGTTCGTCCTGTCATTACGCAACCAGAACCTAAATAACTTCAAGAAAACAAAGAAAAACTTTGAAAAGGCAGGGAATCCTATATATTACGGCAAACACACTTTATGCCAATCAAAGTCGCGCATGCTGAGGATCCCATCCGACAGTGAAGAGCGATTCGCGTTCCTTGTTCTACGACACGACTGTACAAGTCAAGTCATCCAACTTTTTTCTTCACGGGGAAGTTGGAAGAAACATTCCTAGAAGAGCAATTCAAAATGTACAGACCTTGTATATTCCTGTTCTGTTTGCCTATACAATTTGATCCTGGAACAAAGATATCGTCAACAGAGCATTATTGGACTGCAAAGATCATTTTATAGACTGTGATATCGAAAGAAGCATATGTATAATCGTGCAAAGTTGACTATCGACATACCTTTCCTAGTAAAATGACAGGGAGGGGAGATCCAGGGGCTGGTGGACTTATAAGAGCACGGAGACAATTAACAAACTGCATAGTAAAAGAGATGACGTTACAAAAATAATAAAATCATGTGATAAAAGATAATTTGCTCGTCCAAGCACCTAAGTAAGTCAACACAGAGAAAATAAATCACGGATGACTACTAGTTATTAGTGCAGATAACTAAGATATGATGTAAGACATGTTCAGACGTGCTAAATTTCGACCCATGATCTCATATAGTAACACCTCAAGCTCAACTACAGCACGAGGGATCACAAAAATAATAAAATCAGGACTAACAAACAATCAACAGTTAAAACCAAAAATGTCAAAGCATGGCCTTAAACAATCGCCGGGCCGAGCTAATTGTTTTATCAACATTCTGTCCACTACCAGGCTCTCCATTGCTCAAGAATTTAGAATCATACTGGATAGCTCTACAAAGCTGATCTCTTGCTTCAGCTTTATTCAAATATAAAACCAAGAGAGCAAGCTCTGCTCTTGTCGCATCTAATGCGCTGCTCATCTTCTATTCTTGATAGATTCTGACCGAATCTTATTAGTCAACTGAAGGAGCACATCATAGACTCTATGTTCAGTGCTAATTCGATTTATAATACGGTGAATGAAAGTGGGCCAAATAAGATCAGATAATCAAAAGTCAAAGGGGAGTTAGACTGTCTCATATCATCAGTCGTATAATTTTTGATTAGACATAAGCAAAATAAGTTTCTCAGATCTGAGATATAAGATGGAGCTCGTACTCTTCCTGACCTGTCCCTGACTTATCGGACTTCCTCATCTCGAGCCGTGTAAACAGGTCTGGTACTTTCACTAAGACAATTCCTGACCGATCCTTCAGTGATCAAGACGTGAAGGATAGGTCCCTCGCCACAGTCTCAGATACAGATAAAACCCGGACAGGTCGTCATGGCTCATCCTCCTCATTAAGACTCAAGTCGGGTGATACATTTGAATGATCATTTCAAGCTGTTTGTAGCTAACCTCATGCGGGACGGAAAATACTAAGCGACAACAATGTCAGAGAATCGTAACTTCCTGTTAGAGAATAACTGTCATACGTCAGGGAATATTCCAGTGGTCTGCTATCAACTGCGAATGAAACATTCCTTCCACCAATAGGAGATCACCGTACATCCTCTCTTATCCAACAAGCATGACACCCGAAATTCTCTGTCAGCTTGCAGACTCTTAAGGTATGCAACGTCATATAAAAAGGGAGGTACTCTTCCTTAGCTAGGTACGTGCACATACGCACTCGTCTTCAACAGTTCTTTTTTCCTTTGTACATTGTTCTTCTGGAAAAAAAGTAATTGATTTGAGCGTCGGAGGGTCTGCACCAAGGATTTTTTTCATGATTTCTGGTCTTTAACGCTTCGTGTATTTGTCTGAGTATGTACAGAGTCTAAGTACCATCGGTTTCGTCACCGCTATCCTGGAATTTCACATGGGATTCGTTTTTTCGAGGCACATACACTAGATGTGTCAAAATCGCCTCTCCGTCAATACCAGCACCGTCTCAACCGGTCTTATTTAAATTCTCAACAGAATCAATTCATCTAAATATCCAATCCAAACGGATCCTGTACTCGACAGATCTCGACGCCACACAATGATTATTAAAAACACAAGATCCGACATGGCAAAAATCAAGCATCGATCGGATGTAAATAGAAAAATACATATTTGTGATACTTACACGCTTCGAAAATAGCTATCGACCTCCGAAAGAGACGAACTCTAAAACGATTTGGAAAGAGAAAACGATGACAATGGGTCAGGTTCGGGTCGAATTTTATATCCTCCGTCCTCATATCCATCGGGTATAGGATCTCCGATGGGTATACACATACCCATTAAATAATCGGATATCTTCTATAGTTATAATTTTTTTCTTTCTATCCAACTATTATTATTCAACAAAAATATATTAAAATTAACAACCTATTAAAATATATATATATATAATTAAAAAATAGATTAAACATCTATATAGTCTCCTCCTAATATCAACAAAAAAAAAAAGTAAATTAATTTTGGGAAAAAAAAATTCTATGTATATATATATTATTTAATTGGGTATTCTGATCGGGTATCAAGTATTGATAGTCTCTCCATACCCTCCTCTATTCGGATCGGATATCGAATTTTTTATCGAGTTCGAATGAAATTATCATCATAGGGACGACGAGATCACGAAAGAGGAAGATTTGGCTGGAAATAAGGCGACGACCACGGATCGGATGTTGCAGAATGTATGTGACGATGCGGTACGACCGTTCTCTGGAACAGGTTTTGCAGATCAGAGTCGTGGAATGGTTTGGATATCGTTGCACTCAGTAGTCTTGTATGATTCCCTGCAGGGAATCCCATCATGCCTTGATTTAAATAATGGGGTTTTTTAATTTTGTAAAATTGCACCACAGACATTTTACATTTTCCATTGATGGATAAATTAGGAGTGTTAGCTGAGACTCAGATTTTAAATCCCTTGAATGCCTAACTATTTCATATTGCTTAGGGTTAAATAATGGCCTGTTTGAAATTTTAGAATATCTAATGTGTGAATCAATTTAAACTAATATGATTTTTTTAAACGATTAAAATCTTATATGTTCCAAAATTTAGTATGTCAAAATGATATTTGATAATAATGAATATTGATCCTGTCTGAACGCTGAACCAACGGACGTTGGGTATGTGGCGCTCTCCGAACTGATGACGTGGATCTCTGGCCGGTCGTAGGGGTCTCCGGCGAACTTGCAAGGAAGTTGGGCCGGGAAGGGGTTCTCGGCGACGACCCTCCGAACGCTCAAGTCAGGCAAGAGGAAATTAGGAAGTGGCTTCGAATATCGTAGAATGCGTACCTCCGGCGAAATGTGAGGACCCTTATATAGGACTGTGAAGAGGCTCATGCACACATACCGAGGCGAATACGTGTTCTCTAATCATACCTCAGTATGGGCTTGTCAGAGGAGCTTGCCTGACACCATACTGCTACAGTCCGAGCACCTCTCTGATGGGACGGCATAATCTTCTGT